>NC_134356.1:169777474-170117834 GCF_048569485.1 Anomaloglossus baeobatrachus
AGGGTCGTGAGCCCATAACAACAGCTACTGTGCGCCTTCATGGACTTTACAAAAAATGTTTGCCCGCCACTAACCACCTGGCTCCGGAAAAGAAGGGGTGCGCCATTGTGGGCGGGACCCAAAAAGCGCGCAAAAGCGTGGGTGGAGCCCAGAAAGAGCGCAAAAGAGAGCCCCACTGCCAGAGACTTACCGGACATGACTTTATGGAAAACCAAAACTTACCACGAGAGCCGGGAGCCCCCGCCTACCCAGGACGCAGGAAAAGATGGAATAGTGGCACGGATGGAGCAGGTACGAGCCATGGCTAGCAGTGACTGGAGGGACCCAGGGCATGAGGTAGAAGCATTGTGCTCCCCTGGCTGTCCACCAGTAACTAGAGTGGCGCGGCCCGCACTGAGACTGACTCTGTTGTTGTCCCCATCCCTGGATGCCTGCGCTGCGGCATTGTGCACTTGTAGTGCAACAGTTTTAAAATTTTAAAAACGTTGCATGGTGTCCCTCTTTTTTTGATACACAGCCAAGATAAGCACATGAGTGGGGGCTGCAGCCTGTAGCCATATGCTTTATCTGTGCTGTTTATTACAATATGGATATCCTATGCCAATTTTTTATGTATTTATTGTTACACCACTATAGACACGCAGACAGCGTGTGTGATTCCAAGCAGTTAAACACTGTCACAGAAGGTGGGGGTGCGGTCTGACTGCAACCAATTACAGACGCCATGACTGCTGGTGGGTGGGGGAAGCAGTGAATATACTTGTATGATGGTAATGACTGAGCAGCCCCAGAAGTATTGTTACCGCCGTGCTGATGACAAGGTAAGTATAACGCTCCTGCTTATCCCTATTTTCTTTCTTTTTCCTTTTTTTTTTTTTAAGTTAACCGAATGGCCAGATCCATATAGTTACATGGAGTTCCCTGAGAACTCCATACCAGGGATCGGTGTACAGATACTATCTATCCTGCACAGTCCAGGTTCGCCCATCACTACCTCTGATCTGTGTTCTATGTTCTCTTGTGAATAAAAAATGGCAATAAGAGATTTCCAAACCATTGCATTATTGTCTTCTTTACATTTTACAAAGCGTACCAACTTTATTTGAATTGGGGTTATATATATGTATAACATCTTGATTTATTCATTATTGAGTATGAGCACCGTGCACGAAAATGTCCGCACACCCATGCCTTCAAATGCTAATAATGCATTCAATAATGCAACTCACATATTTCGTCCAGCCCTCACCTCCGCTAAACAGGAATACTTCAGAAACCTCATATCCTCTTTAACACACAACCCCAAACAGTTATTCAATACTTTCAACTCCCTCCTTCGCCCACCACTGCCCGCTCCAACTTCCCTCATTTCTGCAGAAGACTTTGCCAGTTATTTCAAAGAAAAAAATCGACCAAATAAGGTAAGTCTTCTCTGCTCAGCCACCACAACCCCTTCATATAACTGACCACTGCCCCTCCCCCATAAATTTCCTCCCCACCATCACTGAAGGAGAGCTTGCACGTCTTCTCTCAAAAGCGCACCTCACTACCTGCGCACTTGACCCCATCCCATCCCACCTCCTCCCCAACCTCACCACTATCCTTATTCCAGCCTTAACCCATCTTTTCAACCTATCTTTAATGACTGGTATCTTCCCTTCTGCCTTTAAACATACAACAGTCACACCTATCCTAAAGAAACCTTCCCTCGACCCAACCTCTACTACCAGCTATTGCTCCATATCACTACTCCCGTTCACCTCAAAACTCCTGGAACAGCATGTCCATGCTGAACTTTCCTCCCACCTCTCAGCTAACTCTCTCTTTGACAACCTACAGTCTGGCTTCCGTCCACATCATTCTACCGAAAGTGCCCTGTCTAAAATCACAAATGACTTACTTACTAACAAAGCTAAAAAGCACTTCTCCATACTCCTACTTCTAGACCTGTCCCCAGCCTTTGACACTGTCGACCACTCCCTCCTATTACAGATCCTCTCTTCCCTTGGTGTGAGAGACCTCGCCCTCTCTTGGATCTTTTCATACCTTTCCAACTGCATTTTTAGTGTCTCCCACTGCCACACAACCTCTTTATCCCGGCCTCTCTCTGTTGGCGTCCCTCAAGGCTCTGTCCTGGGACCCTTACTTTTTTCTATCTATATATTTGGTCTGGGACAATTCATAAAGTCCCATGGCTTCCAGTACCATCTATATGCCGACGACACTCAGATCTACCTCTCTGGCCCAGATATCACATCTCTGCTGTCCAGAATCCCGGAGTGTCTATCTGCTATATCCTCCTTATTTTCCTCTCGCTTCCTAAAGCTCAATGTGGCCAAAACTGAACTAATCATCTTTCCTCCATCTCACCTAGACTCTCCACCTGATCTATCTATCACAATAAATAACACCACGCTCTCGCCAGTACCCAAAGTTCGGTGCCTCGGAGTGAATATTGACTTTGCCTTGTCCTTTATACCACACAACCAATCCCTCACCACCTCCTGCCGTCCTGCAATGTACAAAAATGCTAGTGCATGCCCTCATAACCTCCCGCCTCGGTTACTGTAACACATGTAATCTGTCTCCTCCGTATATCTCTGAACTAATCTCCCACTACACTCCAACATGTCACCTCCGTTCCTCCCAAGATCTCTTCTCCTTCTCTCTCATTCACTCCTCATGCAACTGACTCCAAGACTTCTCCCGAGCATCCCCAGTCTTCTGGAACTCGCTGCCTCAATACGTCAGTTATTTGCTACCCTTGCATGCTTCAAACGGAATCTGAAAACTCATCTGTTCAGAAATGCCTATAATCTACAATGACCTCACTGCTTCACCACCGTGCGGAGCTGCCGCCTGATCACCGTGCGGAGCTGCCGCCTGACCACCATGCAGAGCTGCCGCCTGACAACCGTGCGGAACTGCCGCCTCACCACCGTGCGGAGCTGCGGTCTCACAACCGTGCGGAGATTCCGCCCAACCTACACCCCGCCTACTGTCTCATCCCCAAAATCCTATAAAATGTAAGCCCGCCCTCTGTACTATACAAACACGAGGACAAGGAGTTTTTAAAGTGCAAAAAGGGTACAAAATGTTTTATTGAATACAGCAGGTGGACATCCATTAAAAACACATAAAATACATAGAGTGTCAGGACCAGGAGCTAGTGTCCATAATACATCAGGGTTAATAGCAGTTAATTGATTTATAATTCTGCACAGGGACAGGTGTGTACATTGAATGAATCCTTTCTTGCACAATGCCAAAAATAAAATTAAACCCTCAGAATCACAACCACATTACAACATGTACAATTTTAGTAATGGCATATCTACCAAGGTTAGTGGAGTGGTAGGACTAGACCTGGTCACAGCAGTAAGGACCTCATACAGCAGACGTATGTTTCGAAATTCTTTGGTATTTAAATCTTCATCAGGGCAGAGGTATTCTGACCGTCAGTCCTGATGTACCAGATTTAAATAGTCGCGCCAGTGATCAGACGGATCCGGAAGCCCCAGAGCGGCGCACGCGCTGATTCCCAGGCAAGTCCCGTGAGACCACCGCCGTCACGTCATAATCGCGCATGTGCGGGAGTGGGGACGCGTCACCATGGCTCCCGCGCAGGTGCGAGACTCTCAGACGGCAGTGATCAAGCAAGGACGAGCATAGAGCCCGCCGCACGCGCACAGGAACTGCCGGAACCCTCTGAACCTGTCACTGTATATAGGAGACTCTGCATTACAGGTAATTTTAAGAAAACGGCAGCATGTACAGGGATTGGAGTATTGTTTTCATATTAAATTGGAGAATCCATTTAATCTTAATCCGTTCATGCAGCCATCTTATCGCAATTCCAATATCGATGGGTATTATCAGATTAGCCTATAGACAGAAAAGGATGGATAAATATATCTGGCATCAGGGATAGACAGGCAGAAAAAAAGGTGCATATTAAAAACTTTTAAAAGTGCCACAGATGCAGGTGGTTTATGGAATAGAACAGTGCCACAATCAAAAACGGAGACCAATGAGAAATTTGGAGTGCTTATATATATATATATATAAGAATACTATGCATATATGCATCTCAGCATGCGCATATATGTGTGATGTCATAAGAAAGGTGAGTAGCTAACAGCCTCGTTGAGACCTCTAGGAACCAGAGTGTCCAGAGTGACAATCCATTTGGTCTCGCATTGTGCTAGACGTTTTTTAAGGTCACCACCCCTGATTCCCCCTTCTATTGCATCAATGCCTCTAATTTTTAGTTTACAGGGGTCACAAGAGTGGTGAGATCTAAAATGTCTAGGGAGTGTTTTTAACACAGTAGGGTCAACCTCTGATTTGGCCGCAGCAATGTCTCTAACATGCTCCCTGACCTAATGCGGAGCTCACGGGATGTGAGCCCCACATAGGTCAGGGGGCATGTACACGTAGCAAAATACACCTCGTGTGTGGTACTACATGTGATGTATTGTCTTATGTGGAAGTTCCTTAACCCATCTGATGAATAAAAGGTTGAGCTACGGAGAACATTGCTGCAGGCCAAGCAGTGTCCACAAGGTAAACACCCCTGTATCGGCCCGTGAGATCCAAATGGGTTGGCCTTAGGTGAAATATAGTGACTCTGTACCAGAATGTCTTTCAGACTTCTGGCTCATCTAGAGGTCATCATCGGATTCTGGGTAAGTACCTCCGCAAGTACTGGGTCAGTGAGTAACACCGGCCAATGTATTTTCATGATATGGTGCATTGTCTCCCATTCCTGGTTGTAGGTCCCAATGAACCTCACTACACCATCTTGTTGTTCACGTTTTTTAGGGGAATTTGTCAACAACTGTGCTCTTGAAGTTTTTTTAGCACGGTTTTAGCCGGATTTAATGCTTCTCCCACTATACCCCCTATCACAAAAACGGTCCCTAAGGTCCACAGACTGGGCCTCAAACATGGTATCCGATGAGCAGATCCGTCTCATCGTCAAGTACTGCCCAGTTGGGATGGCGCGAATTGTGGATGGATTATGGGCCGAGGACGCGTGCAGCAGTGCATTTATGGACGTCTCTTTGCGAAAGACGTCCGTTTGGATCGACCCCCTATCGTCCACCATAATTAGTATGTCTAGGAAGTCGATCCTGTATCTGCTGCTCTTGTGAGTCAATTTGATGTTAAATTTGTTGGTGTTCAACTGCCCCATAAACTGATCAAGCTGCTCTGGGCTGCCCTGCCACACAAGGAAGATGTCGTCTATATATCGCAGCCAGCACTGCACATGGGCGCAAAGCTCGGGGCCCCCATCACCAAAAACCAGCCTCTCCCAGTATCCCAGAAAGAGGCCGGCGTACGAGGGCGCACAAGCCACGCCCATGGCAGTGCCGCGCTGCCGGTAAATGTCCTTGAATACAAAGAAATTGTGGAACAAGGCAAACTGGAGCAGTTCGATTATCAGTTTGCCCATATCGCCATCCCAACCAGACACCTCGAGGAAAATCCGGACCGCTTTGAGACCGTCTTCGTGAGAAATACAAGAATAGAGGCTCTCGATATCAACAGTGACCAGAATCATGTCGTCTTCCACAAAGACACCATCAACACGCCGGAGAACATCCGTAGTGTCACGAACATAAGAGGGCAGTGTTTCCACCAAAGGTTTCAAATGATGGTCTATAAATGTACAGATGGGGTCACACAAACCCTCTATGCCGGACACTATTGGACGTCCAGGTGGGTTGACGGCGTCCTTGTGGATTTTAGGCAGGATATAAAATGTAGGTATCCTGGGGTGTTTTTTACAGAGTCCCTCAAACATTTTCTTGGTAATTAGACCTCTCTCTCTCGAGCCTCCTACCAAAATGGCAGTGAGCTCATCAGAAAATGCAATCAAAGGACTGGAGGGGAGTCTCTTATATGTCTCCCTCTTCCGTAACTGTCTCAGTACTTCACGTTCATATTTATCAACTGGTAATACGACAATATTACCCCCCTTGTCAGCCGATTTTATTATTATGTCACGATATCCATGCGTCAGATTGTCACGTTTACATTTGGTTGATATTTGCCTGAAATCGTCACATACCATCCTAGTGAAACTATCCACAGCTGGACTAAGAGACAGGGGGGGGTAAATTTTGTAGATTTTGGTAATAGTGAATGCAGAAATGTACCTGTTGGTAAAGTCTCCTGTTCCTGGAGTAGATCCTCTAAGTTCTTTATGGCTTCCCTTTCCACCTGGCTGTCAGACACCGTGTTCCACTTATGAAAAAGTTTTTTTCTCTGTACTAGTCTGCTACTGTAACTTGTATATGTATTTTGTATGTAACACCTTCTCATGTACAGCACCATGGAATTAATGGTGCTTTATAAATAAATAAAAATAATAATAATAACAATAATGGTATTAATGGATGATTGAGGAATGTGCTGTTACGGTGAATGCACTTGGGCTTGAAAATCATCAAATTCTTTTGATAGCAGCGGCCTTTGCATTTGCCAGCCAAAAATGTTTCACATGTTGTTAATGGGAGTTAAGTCTGGAGATGCTGCAGTCAATGGTACCACATTTAGGCCACATAGGCTGCAAAGAGTAGCATCAGTAACATACATCCTGTTAAAGTGAAGAAAAATGGCTACTAAGAAACTTTAACGAAAGGGCCATACCACTAGTTCCAAGATCAAATCCATGTAACACTAAGCTCTGAGGGGTACTTTGCACACTACGACATCGCAGGTGCAATGTCGGTTGGGTCAAATTGAAAGTGACACACATCCGGCATCGCAGGCGACATCGTAGTGTGTAAAGCCTAGATGATACGATTAACGAGCGCAAAAGCGTCGTAATCGTATCATTGGTGTAGCGTCGGCGTAATCCATAATTACGCTGACGCGATGGTCCGATGTTGTTCCTCGCTCCAGCAGCAGCACACATCGCTGTGTGTGAAGCCGCAGGAGCGAGGAACATCTCCTACCGGCGTCACCACGGCTCCCGTAGGATATGCGGAAGGGAGAAGGTGGGCGGAATGTTTACATCCCACTCATCTCCGCCCCTCCGCTCCTATTGGCTGCCTGCCGTGTGACGTCGCAGTGACACCATACGACCTGCCCCCTTAATAAAGAGGCGAGTCGCCGGCCAGAGCGACGTCCCAGGACAGGTGAGTCCATGTGAAGCAAGGATATCACAGCTGCGACGGGGGCTGGTACTATCGCGCTCGGCATCGCAGTATCGGCTTGCGATGTCGCAACGTGCAAAGTACCCCTTAGAGTACCTGGAATAAAGACTATGAGGTTTGACTATTATGCATTATGCTATCCAACACCATATTCCTGGGAGTAGGATTGGTGTGATGTTGCATCTTGAAGGCATCTTCATGGCAGTGCCCATGTGTTCTCCAGACCTATATCCAGCTACCATTGATACCAAGACAAAAGCAGGACTCATTCCAGAAGAGGACTAACATCCATTCCAGTTTCTCCATTCTTGCCTTTGGTGTCCATTAGGAAACCACGTTGTAATAAATATGAATAAATATATATGTATCTATATTGTTAGTCACTCACATATTCCATATTCTCTATATATGTGTATTTATATTGTGTCTTTCTTTAAATAAAGAAACTACTTTCTAGGAACATTGAGTCTTTATATGGGAAATTGCACTGTGTACACTCACACCTTGTGTTTAGTTGCTAATAAAAAGTTTACAGTACTGTGGTTTTTTATTAGTGGTTGCTTATTTTTTTTTTTTATAGAAAGGAACAAAGATTTTAAATGCTCATGTAATAAAATGTTACACTCGCTGTGATCTTTCAGAGGAAATTCAGAATACCTCATAGTAATTTAAAGGGCTTTTATGGCCCCAAAAAAAAAAACATTTTCCCAGGGGTTTAGAACAGCAAAAAAAAATCAAACTAATTGATATTCATCTACAAGCACCCTAAGATTGCTTTATACTTTGTACTGACAGAGAAACAGGAGACACCACTGTTCCACATGCAGAAGGACTGTGATTGACTGCAGCAGTCTGATGACGCGCTGCACAAGTCACCTTACCACTACAGGTAATTACAGATTGAAGCGGTCCTATTGCTGGTGGAGCGCTGATTTCTCCGCTTTTTCTTTTTATTCAGGTCATATATCTCTTTTATGGAAGTTTTGCACTGGATGGTCGAGCCTGTGTGGGTGACCTTGATTGGAGATGACTCAGGGGCTGTGCTTTCTACTTACCGTACATCTTATGCTAGTTATTTTACACATCATTTGTGTCCAACAGCAGCTACACCGCCAGAGCAGAGCTGTAATCACTAGTAATGGGTGAATTGTAACTAGAGATGAGTGAACCTTTCAAAATTCGGTTTGCCGATCCCTACCAAGCCTCTCAGTGTTCACCGGACATACTGAGCTCATTTAATTCAATGTGAGGCCAAACTCATCTAATGTAAAATAGTGTAGTGGGGCTGTAAAAGAAAGAAAATAAAGCAGGACATACTGACCGAGTCTGCGACGTGGCTGTAGCTGATCCAGGAGCAGTAATTGCTTCCACGGCAGTACTTCCCTGGCTGCTGATTATCCCTCATCCATATTCACTGCGTCTCTGATTGACTGCAGTCAGACCCGCCCCCAGACAGCATATGGGATTGGTTGATATCAAAGACCCTGTCTGCGGGTCTATCATGGTATAAAATAAATAAATAAATAAATAAATACATAAAATTGATGTAGGGTCCCCCATCTATTGATACCAGCACAGACAAAGCATATGGTTACAGGCTGCAGACCACAGCTGTGCACTTATCTTGACTGTGTATCAAAATAAGAGGAACCGCATGCGCCTTTTTTTTTAATTTAAATATATCATTGAATAAAACAGCATGCGTTCCCTCCCAGTTTTGACACCCAGCCAAGATAAAACCTCACAGCTAAGGGCTGGTGTTCTCAGGCTGTGGAAACCCATGTTTATTGGGCCACCCAGCCTAAAAATAGCAACCTGCAGCTGCCCAGGATTGCCGCATCCATTAGATGTGACAGTCCCGTCACTATACTCGGATCGTACCGATTGACCTGGTACGGTAATAATCGGGATAATAAGGGCTTAATCACCACTCACAGCTGCCACTAAGCCCTAGATTAGTAATGGGAGGTGTCTGTGAGACCCCCCCATTACTAATCTGTAAGTGAAAGTAAATAAACACAAACACCAAAAAAAATCATTTACTGGAAATAAAATACAAAAAACTCCCAAAAAACCCAGGTCCAACGTAATCTACACGAGGTCCCATGATGATTCCAGCTCTGCTACATCTGAACTGACAGTGAACGGCCATAGAAAATGACTGCTTACTGTGGACTTCAGGCAGAGACTGAGCTCCAGTAATCAGCGATGACATCGCTCAGGTTAGTTGTGGCAACAGCTGGAGATTCCAACAGCCCTCCACCTGTGACTGCAGGTAGCCTGACTACAGGGGACCTCCATGTTCACATACCTGTATCTACTAACAGAAAGCTGCATTTTTTTGACAAGAGATGCAGATTTGGTGCTGAAATTTCTACATCATATTCCTGCACCCAATTTACACCTACTGGCAAAAAACACATCACTTTCGCATGAGGTATGATGCGATAGTGATGCTATTTTTTGCCAGGAGGGTGCATGAATATGGTGTAAAAAATTCCAACACCAAATCTTTAGCTCTTCGCAAAAAATGCACAAAAACAGTTTTAACGCCGTTTCTGTGCAGTTTTCTTGCAGAAGGTGCAAATTTGGTGCTCAAATCTGGTGCAGACATTTCAACACCAAATATACACCTCCAAGAAGAAAACTGCACTGAAACGGCATCAACATACCTCCCTAAATAATGCAAGAAAAGCAGTCAAAACTTTGTTTGTACCCAAATTGATATTGGTAAAACCGTCAGCTCGCCATGCAAAGATCAAGCCTTTGCACAGTTCAATCAATGAAAAAATTAAAATATTACGGGTCTCAGGAAATGTAGAAACAGAGCAAACATTTTGTTTTTACAAGTGTATGAATTTTTTTTACCACCTAATTCATTGGTCCATGGAGGTGGAAAATATAAAAAAAAAATCAATACTATCTGGGACCTCACCTCAATGCCTCAATTCTTAGAATTGCATCACCCGGTGGTATACTGGGATCAACTTTCGATGGTGGCAACACATGAGTGCTGCAGCCAACCAGAAAGTATGTCCAGACAGCCCACGGTAGAAAGATGTAGGAAGTTCTTCCATATAGGGTAATGTAGGCAGGCTCGCAATCACTCCCAAAGAGGTGTGATTAGAGGATCCGAAACAGGAATTGCTGGACTAGTCTTGCTTCAGTACCTGGCAGATTACTTTTAAAGCTGCAGTGTGCCTCTATTTCTATTTACTTATTTTTACATTTTTTAAGTTCCTGAAACAATGCCCCATTGTAATCTTCAGATAACAGCATAATCGCACTGGCATTGTAAAGTCAGGTGCTAGCTGCAAAGCTAACCCAAACTTGCACCCTTTTGCACAAATTTTAGTTGTGTAGATGAAACTTCCCCTTATTATTTAGGCTATGTTCACACAGGACATCTTTTGTTATGTGCGTTTTGCATTTTGAAAGTGCATCTAATTTTCTGAAAACGCAGAATGTGTAATCCGGCTAGGAATGCAGGAAGCCAGCGCTAAACGGTGTGCTCTCACGCTGCCAGTGGCGGCTCCCTGCTCACGTAGCTGTAGTACACATCGGGTAATTAACTCGATGTGTACTCTGGCTAGGAGTGCAGGGAACAGGGAGCCGGCACTGGCAGCGTGAGAGCGGCGGACGCTAGTAGCTAAGGTAAATATCGGGTAACCAAGGAAAGGTCTTCCCTTGGTTACCCGATGTTTACCGTGATTACAGCTTACCGCAGGCTGCCAGAAGCCGGCTCCTGCTCTCTGCTCACTTCAGTTCGTCACTCACAGCGATGTGTGCTTCACAGCGGGAGAGCAACGAGCAAAAAATGAAGCAGGACATTCAGCAACAACCGGCGACCTCACAGCAGGGGCCAGGTCGTTGCTGGATGTCACACACAGCGACAGCGATGGGACGTCGCTGCTACGTCACAGAAAATGGTGACGTAGCAGCGACGTCGTTGTCGTCGTCGCTGTGTGTGACACCATCTTAAGTCTGATCACTATCTCATCAATTGTTCTTTTCTACTACATAAAACAGCGGCTGTGGTAGCAGTCCCAACCTTTCTGATAACGAACCATTCTCATCTGAACCAGCGCCTCTAGGGAATGCCATCATCCATTCAATCTCTTCTATTGCACGCAACATTTAAAAACAAATCAAGGACTCTCATTGCTTCATTCCTATCAAGTTTAACATTGATCATCAATGGGTTTCCACACTTGCCATGGTTGATTCAGAAGCAAACCGAAATCTTATGGACATTTCTTTTGCCAAAAAACACAGGGTAAAAATTAAAAACAGACCTCTATCTATTATTATGGAAACTATTGATGGATCCCCGCTAAGCTCAGGACCAGTGAATCAAGAGACTGAACCCCTGGAGGTAGTTTCCCAACCTAATCACTATGAAGTCTTAAGGGGGCTTTACACACTACCATATCGTTAATGTTTTATCGTCGGGGGGTCACGTCGTTAGTGACGCACATCCGGTGTCATTAACGATATCGCAGCGTGTGACACTTATGTGCGACCTAAAACGATCGCAAAAGCGGCCAAAATCATTGGCCGCGGAGAGGTCGTCCTAAAACAAAAAATCGTTTACCTTTTATTAGCGATGTTGTTCGTCGTTCCTGCGGCAGCGCACATCGCTGTGTGTGACACCGCAGGAGCGAGGAACATCTCATTACCTGCCTCCACCGCCAGTGCGGAAGGAAGGAAGGAGGTGGGCGGAATGTTACGTCCCGCTCATCTCCGCCCCTCCGCTTCTATTGGACGGCTGCCGTGTGACGTCGCTGTGACGCTGAACAACCAGCCCCCTTAGAAAGGAGGCGGATCGCCGGCCAGAGCGACGTCGCAGGGCAGGTAAGCCGTGTGACGGGGGAGCGCGATTTCGTGCGCGACAGGCAGCGATATGCCCGTGTTGCACAACCGACGGGGGCGGGTACGCACGCCAGCGATATCGGTACTGATATCGCTACCGTGTAAGGCCCCCTTTATCCTTCCACATTTTCCAATCATACTGTGCTTGCCATGGCTACATACTCAAAATTCCATAATCAACTGGGAAACTAAGGAAGGGTCTTTTCTAACTGCAGCCCAATCCGCACAGACATAACAAAATAGAAAAGGTTATAGAGGATCCTGAACAATCTTCTGAATTACCACCTGTATATAAAGAATTTGCTGATGTATGTGACAAGAAAAATGCTGAAAAACTCCCTCCTCATTGGCCGTATGACTGTCCTATTGATCTATTGCCTGGAGCAGCAATACCCTTTGGAAGCATTTATCCACTAGCAGAGCGAGAATAAAAAGCCCTTATAGATTATATCAATGAAAATTTAGCTAACGGCTTTATTCTTCCATTCTTATCACCAGCAGGTCCAGCAGGTCCACCTATATTTTTTGTCAAAAAGAAAGATGGTGTAGTGGCCCAGTCCAGATTGTGTCTGTTTCTTTAAGTACATTTACTTATATGTAATATTATGTTATATGTTATAAGTAAAGCATTTTTCATTTGTTGTGTTCTAGAACCATCTACTGGTGAAAACTGTAAGAATCTGAAGTGTGCATTGGGTGTTATCCTATTGGCCAGTTCTTGGTCACATGGCTCAATAGGTGGAGCTATTCTCCAGTCTCTGTCTGGAAAGAACTGGAATGTTCTGGTTCTGGCTGAGTCTCCTCTGAGGGGAGACATTATGTGTAGTTTCTCTTCACCACAAGACTCCTACTAGGCCGAGGCATAGAAATTCATCATTTCCTGACTTCTACAGCCAATATACTGAAGGCTTCCTATCCTGAATCTTCACTGGCCAGATATACGTTGTGCATCTCTTCAGATAGTAGGGCATACTAATTATATACAAGATCCTACTGCATGCAGATTGGGGAAGCTTGAGGGTCTCCCACCCCACTGCAATATTATTGGCTTTCATGCCATTGTCCACGCACCAGCCGTCCGGTCCCCGTAGCGTGCTGGGCAACTATTTACATTTGCTTACATGCACTGCACGTGTCTGAACTAGTGACATTAGTGAAATTAACCCCAGTGAAATTTAACCCAGGACTCCAGGTCTGTACAATCTTATTATATCTACCCTCTAAGCTCAAGAGACTCTGAACCTGCTTCTAAAGGCATACCAGTATTAAATCTGAAGCTACAGAATCCTAATTACACTTCAGTATTCAACACCAAGCTGTATTTGCCGTGGCCTACCCACAAAAGACTGTGAAACATACTGTATATTCCGTGTTGTTTTCCTTTGTTCCTGCTGTATTAAAGCAACTGTTATCCCCAAGACCGTGTCTGTGGACTGTCCATCAGCTGTGGATACTGTGTGGGGGTGGATAGCAGGTAACATCAGGGCCTTGTAGACCACCCAGGGAACACAGCCCCGGCACCCTTGTGCCAGAACAGCAACTGTGACATATAGAACATTTGAGGTCCTCTGTCCCTGGGCCCTTACAAAGGTCGAATTTTGGCGTCACGAACAGGTTCATTCCTCTGTGCCTATCTTCCCTTACTGCACTACAAGTCTCAGCATTGCTCATTAACCTCTATCTTGCCAGTGAATACTGCCAAAGACTGTTTCCTGTTTTATGCTGGGGTTAACAGCACCTGCACAGCAGTGCTATATTCAAGAGGGGGAGCCTTCCATCTCAGAGACTGTGTTGGTACATACTAGTGCATCCCTTAAAGCTACAGTGTCATCATTATTCTGAAAGAGACAGTACTTGCCTCATCACCAAAATGTCTGAACCTCTTCATAATGACCAGGCCGAGTCTGTTAACTCTGTATCATCATCATCATCAGCTAATGCTCCAGTGGAACGGGCTAATGCCGCCAACCCAGTTCCAGCTCCTGTCATGGCTACCGGCATGCCATTCTTTATTGGAACCTCTAGTCTCCCAAGCTACAGAGGAGATCCTCATACACTTGCTGGGTTCAAAGAAAAGATTATGTATACTCTTGAGCTTTTCTCACTTTCTCCCCATCAGCAGGTACAACTTCTCCTGGGACAGCTTGAGGGACCAGCTGCTGAGGAAGTCCGTTCCTGGCCATCTACCGAGAAAACTAATGTAGAACAGATCCTCACCCGCCTGAGAAAAGAATTTGAATGCCAATCACCCACCGAGGTTCGTCTCAAATTTTACAACCGACGTCAGTGACCAGGTGAGACTCTTAGGGACTACGCACTAGCCCTTCAGTCTGCCTACAGGGCTTTTCAGCAAATAGACACTATAGATCCTGCTGCTGCAGAAAACATAATCACTGACAGATTCATAGAAGGTTTGGACTCCAGGCTAGTACAAAGTCAACTCCGCATGCTAGCAGCACAAAATCCAAACATGACTTTCTTAGACTTTAAAGCTCTAGCCCTGCGAGTAGTGGGTACTGACTCACCTTGTAACAGTTATGCTCATGTGCCTCGTTCCTCAGACTTTGCTGCTGGAATTTCTACTGTATCTCATCTTTCACCTGTTTCCCCTATGCAGGCCACACAGTCTGTGCGAGCCCCTACTCTCAGTCATGCACCTCCTACCACAGATGCACTTGTCAAAGTCCTTGAATCTGTATGCCAAGCCTTAAAGGAGCTAAAAGGCCAACCCCCTGCATCATGTGAATCATCTGTAAACCGGACATTTTCCCCAGAGACACGTTCTAGTAGACCAAGTCCTGATAGGCCCCCTCCTGGAAGGCCTCCATCTGGTGATTGTGTGTACTGTACTTATTGTGAACGTCTTGGACACTACAAGTATCAATGTTATAAGTTAAATGGGCCACCCCCGAGGCCAAGGGCCGCACCTCGGGAGGTGAATCCAAGGGCCCAAAGGGACAATCACAATGGATTTCCCGATTCATCTCCAAATGCCCGTATATAACCATATGGATCGATGGTGTACCTCTAGAAGCTTTAGTGGACACTGGTTCACAAGTCACCACAATTGAGCGACAAGCCTTTGAAAAGATTTGGGACTTTGATCTCCTGAATCCAGTGGGTAAAGCAAAGTTAGACTTAATTGCAAGTAATGATCAACCTATTTCCCAGCTAGGCTACTGGGAACCCACAATCCAAATTGGTGATCGCAAGTTACCAGGTCAAGGTGTAATTGTTACTGAGGCTGAGGGAGATACAACAGCAGTAGTGTTAGGCATGAATGTCATTCGCCATGTGTTTACTGAATTGCTCGCTGCCTTGCACGCTTCTCTCCCTTCTGTTTCTCCCCTTTTCAGGCAAGCTGTTCAGCGGACTATCAAAGTGCTCTGCGCGCAACAGACGTTTGCCAAGAGTAAAGGTGAGATCTGCCGTGTACGTATCACAGACGCACGACCAGTTACCCTGTCAGCCAACAGCGAGACTCTAGTCTGGTGTCAAGCTCGACCAGGAATTGACAACGAGGACTATGTAGCTCTTCTTGACTACATCCAGATTGAAGGACAGCCCCTGGTAAAAGCTGACAGAAGTATTGTCACCGTCTCAAACGGTAGAGTACCAGTACGGCTAATCAACCTAAGTGATGCGCCCATCGAGCTATACAAGTTTAATTTAGTTGCTCAACTGTATAGCCTTGATCCAGAAGACATCCTAGATGAAGAGACACTTGCTCATCAAAAGTCGTTAAAAACCACTCCCAAAGGCTCTAATACACCCACTACCTTCTGGTGGAATGAACTTAATGTTGGAGATGCTAACACTCCTATCGAATACATTAATGGCGTAACTGAACTTGCTAAGCGACACAGCCAAGCTTTCAGCAAGCAGCCTCTTGACTTCGGCAAAACTACTCTGATCCAGCACAAGATCAACACAGGTGATCATCCTCCTATCAAAGAAAGACACCGTCCAGTACTTCCTGCTAACTTCAACAAGTAAAGAAGCTGTTAAAGGAGATGAAAGATTCTGAATTCTGAAGTCATCCGAGAAAGTCAAAGCCCGTGGGCTGCACCCATCGTCCTGGTGAAGAAGAAGGATGGTAACATCAGATTTTGTGTCGACTACCGAAAGTTGAATAACGTTACACACAAAGATGCCTATCCTCTTCCACGGATTGAAGAATCCATCACCACTCTTGGCTCAGCTGCATACTTCTCCACTCTCGACTTAACCAGCGGTTACTGGCAAGTACCCATGGCTCCTGAGGATAGAGAGAAGACAGCTTTCACCACCCCAATGGGACTCTTTGAGTTTAACGGTATGCCGTTTGGGTTATGCAACGCCCCTGCTACATTTCAGCGACCCATGGAAAGATGTCTTGGTCACCTCAACTTCCTGAGCGTTCTGTTATTTCTTGATGATGTTGTAGTATACTCTCGCACTTATGAAGATCACCTATGCCACCTTGCAGAAGTATTCCAGGTACTCATTGAACATGGACTGAAACTAAAACCGTCAAAGTGCCATCTGCTCAAGCCGAAGGTCAACTACCTTGGTCATGTTGTAAGTGCCGAAGGTATCCAGCCTGATCCTGAAAAGATCTCAGCTGTGAACAACTGGGACACCCCAAGAACCGTCAAAGAGGTCAGAAGTTTTCTAGGTTTTGCGGGCTACTGTGATACCAATGTGATATGACTGAAGAATGAATGTGATTAGATAGGGATCATAATCAAAAGATAGGAGTGATCCCAGATATTATTTGACCTATCAAGAATTCAGTATCAAAGAGAGATGTCCTCTGGATAACCAATTTCACTATGACCAAAGAATACATGTCAAACAGATCTTAAGCAAAACCACGATATTGAGGAAGTAACATTTACAGTTCCACAGTCAGGAAATTTGTGGTTATTTGACAACAGTTGCAAGGAAGCTGGCCTGTAAAATTAACGTCTCCTTGCAATATCTCCAGGAAACTGTGGTCGACCAGTTGACAACTGGCTAAATGTGCAGGAAATGTGCAGGAAGCTGCTGGTGCCCACAGCAGCTTGTGGTCAAGTTACATGAACATGACTCAGCTGTCACATGCTGGTCACCAATTAACCATTCACAATTGCAATACTGCATTCGCACACAACTACAAATTTTCCTATAAAAATACACCGGACTCGCTTAATGTGAGGGAAACCTTCCAGGACATTGCAGTGTACGCACTGCTCCTGTGATGCAAGATGCCATTGTTGTAGCTGTTCTGTTTTGTCACAAGTCAGCTTATGGGATCACCAGTGAGGTCCTCTGAATTAGGCCTCTTCAGACCTAATCAAGATCGAGAAAAAGACCTGCATCCATGTGGGCATGATCAATTTTCTGTTTATTTAACCAAAGTACAGTTTATTTATACCATTTACAGATCAATGTGATATTGCAAAAAAAAGCTTCTAGCTGGACTTTACAAGTTGCTCATATGACCTTTAAGTTTTAGCAAAACAAAAATGTAGAGTCATGCATATGAGATAAGAAGAAGATAAGAAGAACATTTAGAGACAATAATAATCCTTGAGCCTGTCTCTTATTTCGTAGGCTCCATGACTATGAACTACCATCAGATATACTTACTAATAACAATAAATCTTTAATGAAGAAATAGAGAAACTATTAACCCTTCTATATCAATTTCCCCCTTTTGTAAATGATATAACCTTCACTACAGGGTCAGTAGGCGTCCAAACAGGAGCTGCTGGCTCATGGGCCTAGTACCCATGAGGGGTCTTCCTACCACTTCACCCATCCACCCTCAGTGTGGACACCTACTCCCCGTCAGTAGAGGCCATTTGGGGTCTGTAGTAAACTACAGAGGGTTCAATGCTGGGACTCTTAGAACATACATTATTCAGTAGTTTAGCTAATGCATATATCAATGCTTTTACAGCTATAAAAAGCAATAGACAGAATAACAATATTTGCATACAGGATTGTATAATGCCAGAAACCCAACCTGCTAGGCCCTTAAACCAATTAGCTGGATTCATAAAAGAAAATGTATTTCCCCACCAGGAGTCTTTGCTGGAATCATCCATATATATACATACACATGTATATACATATAATAGGAGAACAGACAAAAACTGGTGACTATGTATGTAGATACACACATAGACACAAACACACGGAAACAATCATTGTGCTTTCCACAGATAGCAACATCATTATATTGAAGACTGAACCATAATCCATCGTAAGTAATGGGGCCTGAATGAGGGATCTTAGTCTTTACTTTGGTAACTACACCCTCAATGTCCGGATTGTATTCCATCCACCACGACTGTCTTCTAGGCTGTGTGATATTTAGCTGGAACCAGGGATGAGTGACCTTTCCAGCTATAGTCAAGGTGGCAAATACATCTTTTCACCAGAATATCGATAGAGTCCAGGTTTCATTGTATATACAGTCTGATATCAACACCTCCTGTGGTTCCAGAGGTAAGGCTAAATATGGCATAGTCTTTGAAGAAAATAAAACTGTGTGTGCAGATCCAACAGTCTTTTGGCTTTTCTCCTTCCATGTCCTCAGTAAGAGAAATATGGTGGCGAATGAGTTTATTATCCCAGTCCGTATTTAAAAGTTCGCTCAGTGTCTTTGTTTGGTGCAGCAAACCTGCTACACCTAGCAGGATAATTAGCAAACCTGTCATTCTGCCGGTGGAGTGACCTTTTTACAGTGACTGGCGTGGATCCAGGTGGGTTTTCCTTCAAGTTTCACTGAGGTGGATGTGGTCAGCTGGACTTGGAATGGGCCATCAAAGCGTGGATCTAGGCTCCTTCTCACGTGTCTGCGCACGACCACCCAATCACCTGGATTCAGCTGATGCACATCTGCACTTGCATTGGGATCTGGAATGGATGAAAAGACATGTTTATGCACCACATTAAGTCTTTCCTGTAAGGCCTGGACGTAGGCTGTCATAGTGCCGTGTTGCATCTGTAACACTTGTGGAAAGTAGAGACCTGTTTTTGGGGCACTACCAAAAAGGACTTCAAAAGGAGACAAGCCTGTCTTTCTATTTGGAGTGTGTCAGACTGAAAAGAGTGCCAGGGATAAGCACTCTACCCAATTCTTTCCTGTCTCTGCCATGGCCTTTTGAATTTTTAGTTTAAGTGTCCCGTTTAATCTCTCTACTTTTCCACTGCTCTGTGGATGATAAGGGGTATGGAATGCCTGCTCTATTCCCAGGGCCTGCATAATGTCCCTCATTATTTCTCCAGTGAAGTGTGTACCCCTGTCACTTTCTATGGCTTCTGGGATGCCATACCTACAGACTAGCTCCTTCATCAGTTTTTCTGCAGTTGTTTTAGCATTTTGCACATTTTACTGGATAGGCCTCAACCCATCCTGAGAAGAGATCTACACATACCAGGACGTATTCATACACTCCTACCTTGGGTAGTTGTATGAAGTCTATTTGCAGTCGTTGACACAGTAGGGCGGTCTGGGTGTTGCTTTCTTAGGGACTTTTACTGTTTTACCTGGGTTGTGTTGTGCGCAGATAATGCAGGATTGTACGTGTTTGGAGGCTACGTAACTGAAGCCAGGAGCGATCCAGAAGGCATTCACCTGGTTACACATGTGACTTTTTGAGGCGTGAGTGGGGCCATGTGTTGCTTGTGCCATCATAGGGAACAGGGACCTTGGTAAACACAACCTATCCTTACTTTCCCATACTCCATTCGAGTTCAGCCCAGCTCCCATTTTCCCCAGTGTTCCTTCTCTGTTTGGGCAGCCTGATGCTGGAGGGATTTCAGGACATCCAGACTCACTGTGGCTGGGACTTGCTGGCTCCCTGCCACTATCCTCTGATCCCTAGGCCTCTTTGCCGCTGCTTTCGCAGCCGCATCCGCCCTTCTATTGCCCGCTACCTCCAGTGAGTCACCTTTTGTGTGTGCTTTCACCTTAATGATGCCAACCTGGACTGGTAACATTAGTGCCTCCATGAACCGTTTTACCAATTCTGCATTTTTAATAGGCTTACCAGCTGACGTAAGAAAAGCTCTACTTCTCCAGATAGGGCCAAAATCATGACAGATCCCAAATCCATACTTTGAGTCTGAATAAACATTAATTTTCCTACCTGATCCCGCTCTACACGCCTCAATGAGCGCTGTTAGCTCCGCCTCCTGCGCGGACATGTGCGGCGGGAGTGGTTCAGCTCGGATTACCTCATGTGAGGATACTACTGCACATCCAGTGTAGAATCTCCCATCCAGTTGGTATCTGGAGCCATCTACAAAAAACTCAAAATCTGCATTTAGTAATAGGTGTATCATAGACATGTGGAAAACCTGCTGTCTCCTGGCTCATCAGCTCTATGCAGTCATGCTCGTGCGTCATGTCAAAGTATTCATCCTCACTTGCTACCATTGTCACCAATTCCCCCTTTTCTGAATCTACTGGCAAAAGGGTGGCTGGATTCAGAACACTACACCTCTTGAGGGTGACATACTCAGGAATCAGAAGGGCACATTCAAGTCTGAGCTGTCTGGCCATAGACAGGTGTTTTGGTTGGACTTGCACAAGTATAGCATGAATGTCATGCGGGGAGTAAATTGTTAAGGGAAATGTCAATGTGATCTCGCAAGCTTTCCCTAGCAGTACTGCAGCAGCCGCTACAGCACGGACACACGTGGGTGACCGTCTGACAACTGGGTCCAATCGCGCTGAGTAGTAAGCTACTGGTCTTTGTTTGTCACCATGTTGCTGTGTGAGGACGGCTGTCGCATGCCCTCCCTGTTCTGTGCAAAACAAGAAAAATGGTTGATCGTAATTTGGAATACCCAGGGCCGGGGCAGATACAATGAGTAGTTTAAGGGAATGAAAGGAATCAATAGCTTCCTGAGTGAGGTCAAAGGGGTCAGATGACAGACAATCATAGAGGGGTTACATCATTTGCGAGGCAGACCTTATCCAAGGCCTGCAGTATGACACTAAGCCCAAAAAGGTGCGCAGTTGCCGGTGGGACCTGGGTAGGGAGAGATTTTGGACTGCTTGTTTTCTCTCCTCAGTCAGGTGTCTCGTACCTTCAGAGATACAGTGACCCAAAAATGTTACCTTTTGCTTACAGTACTGTAATTTTTCACGTGAAACTTTGCAACCATTCTCTGCCAGAAAACACAGCAAAGAAATTGTGGCTTCCTTGCAGGACGTCTGGTCTGGACAGCAGAGCAAAAGGTCATCCACGTACTGCAATAGCGTAACCTGTGGATGAGGCGGTTGCCACTGTTCCAGAATTCCTGCCATAGCTGTAGAATAAATGGTAGGTGAATTCATTCCTCCTTGCGGGAGGACTGTCCACATGTACTGTTTCCCCTCATGTGTGAAGGCAAAAAGATACTGACAGTCAGGGTGTAGAGGCACAGAGAAAAATGCATTTGCCAAATCAATTACTGTAAAACATTTGGAGCTCCCTGGGATTTGTGACAGTAAGGTATGTGGGTTTGGAACAATGGATGTTACACTCTCAGTGACAGCATTGACAGCTCTCAAATCATGCACCATTCTGTATGTATCAGGGGAACCTTTGGGCCCTTTTTTCTTGATTGGATACAAGGGAGTGTTACAGGGGGAGGACATTTGTACTAGAGCCCCTGCTTCCACATATTCTCTTATCTCTGGTCAGGGCCATTGATTTGGCTGGGCTTAAGGGATACTGTTTTATCAAGGGAATTTCAGACACCAATCCCTCCAGTCTCTTCGTGGTCACCAGTTTCCTAGGCCAGAGGCAAAGGAGGAGGGAAGAAAGGAGGAGAGTCAGTCTGCTCCCTCTCCTATTTGGAGTTTTTGCACTGTCTGGCGTAATGTCCATTCTGTCCACAATTCCAGCACTGTACGGTCACTAGGTCACCTGGTGCCCTCCCTCTCTGCTTCCACTGTTTTCCTTGTGCTCTAGCATGCATAACTGGTCACTTGCATTTTGTCAGTTCACCCCCCTTAGCTACTTGCAGAAGGTCTGTTGGGTCCATGTTTCTCCACTCAGGTCTGGCTGTCTGTACTGCTTCTCGTAAAACCTTATTCATACCGTTAACGAATATACTCATCAGTATTTTGTCATTAAGGAAGGTTCTGACTTTGTACCCCATGTCTGTCCACTTCAGCTGTAACCTCCAAAAGTACGTCTCTATACTCTCCCCTTCCTGCTGTATTACGTCAGTCAGGGAAAGAGGGAAAGGTTGGTCTTCAGGGTCAGATAACTGTTTTCTTTCCTCACCGTCAGAGTAATGTCCAGCTTCCTCCCCAAAACTCAATTCCTTCACTACCTCTGTCTCAGTGTCAGCGTCCTCTGTCATCACATGTGATCTGGTTCGAACAGGATTTAGTGCAATCTGCTTAGGGCGAGTAACATTACACGTAGCACAAGTACTTCTCCAGTCTGGGTTTTTCTGACTACAATGTTTACAAGTCCATTCATCTGGTCTGGGTTTCTGATCATGTGAAGGGGAGGCGGTAGCAGTCACAGTTTTTGCTCTTGGTGCATTAAAACATTTATAATACACTTTACATAACAATAATATAATAATACATCCCACTGTTATTTCTTTACATCCACAATGCTGCACCTCTTCCTTGAATCTGTGCCATTTCTCAACATCCAAACACCCACACTCTGGCATGTCTGCCTTTCTGAGTATTGGTCTGATATTTTTCACTGCTTCCTTGACTTTCCTTTCTTGCACTATCTGTTTGGCTGTTTTGGATCCTGCTGGAGCCCCACACTGCACACTGAACAAGTTGCCCATGGCTTCAACTTATTCCCACACAGCCCACCTTTCTGCAAATGCCCTCTCAGTGTCCCTGGACCTTGTCAACAGGCCACACGTCTCCTGGCAAGTCAGAATGGGCTCTCAAGTGGTAGCTGGAAGGCTAAATCAGCATTCACTCTCACCTGCTACACTTGTAAGGCGTATTGGGAAGGGTTAAAAAAACCTCTCTCACCCAATAGACCAGATGACTAAAGCAGGAAGGACCAGGTGTGATAGTCCTCTCACCTGCTAGACCACCTCCATGTAAGTGGGAAGGCCACAATGCTCTCTAACCCACTTCAAACCTGATGTGCAGTTGGGTACTTCATGCTGGTCCTTTACAAAGTATTCCAGCAACGAACGTAAACTAGAGTTAAACCAAAACAATCCTCAGAGCTGACTTCTCACAGAGGGCAGAAAATCGCGCAGCTGTTCACTTGACCCCTCCCAACAGAATGGCAGCGCACAGTTTGTTTAGCAAGAGTGTTATCTCAAAAAGAATTCTTCGTCCAGATTCAGCTTTTCCAAAACATCCCTAATACCCACTGGTATAATACACAATCCCAGCAGAAAATTGAGACTACTTATATACCTTCACAGCACTTGATTCTAGAAACATATGTAACAAAACACCTTCCAAGGATCAGTGAACCTCACATGTAAATAAAATTATCTAAACCGCTCTTGACACTGATGGGAAAAAATACATATGTCAGGTATCCACTCAAATACTCTATATTGCTATGCCCTGTGACATTTCACAACCGGAACATCTTTTCACAGTCCACAGTATAGCCTATAACCTTTATTTTATACATACATATTATTTCACCAAGTCTCTTATCTCAATTACTTGTCACTTTGTTATTCAGAGGCTTCTCATCAATATACAACAACCTATTGCCTGCCTACTTTATCTAGGCATTAGTATGAAACCACTTATGAACACATATCCCTAGACCAGTGTATTGCCCATCAAAGATGCAAAGATGGCCAAAGCAAAACACAAAACACAGCAACACAGCAAATGTAATTATACAGAGACTGTCCCAAATTCCGTGCTATGCAATCTATGCAATCAGTTAATGGACGGACAACAGATTATCTTATTACTCTATATTTCAACTCTCATTCAGACATGCATGAGAAAAAAACAATACTCACTGGTGATGCCAGAGTTCTTGAACCGTGTGTACAGCCTTACCCAGAATATTCGGGAAATCAGAGAGAGTGAAATGAAGTGTAAGAATAAAGCTTCTCACCTTGCTGCACCTGAAAATTTACTGTCTCAAGAGTCCCCAAAACTTCTTCCGAATAGACTGGTTGGCCACGGCTCCACGTTGGGCACCAAAAACTGTTGTAGCTGTTCTGTTTTGTCACAAGTCAGCTTATGGGATCACCAGTGAGGTCCTCTGAATTAGGCCTCTTCAGACCTAATCAAGATCGAGCGCTCGGAGAAAAAGACCTGCATCCATGTGGGCATGATCAATTTTCTGTTTATTTAACCAAAGTACAGTTTATTTATACCATTTACAGATCAATGTGATATTGCAAAAAAAAGCTTCTAGCTGGACTTTACAAGTTGCTCATATGACCTTTAAGTTTTAGCAAAACAAAAATGTAGAGTCATGCATATGAGATAAGAAGAAGATAAGAAGAACATTTAGAGACAATAATAATCCTTGAGCCTGTCTCTTATTCCGTAGACTCCATGACTATGAACTACCATCAGATATACTTACTATTACTAATAACAATAAATCTTTAATGAAGAAATAGAGAAACTATTAACCCTTCTATATCACCATGTTGTTTCCTACTCATTAAATCGAGTCCCTCCGAAGAGAAGGATTGCTACAACAAATGGTAATGTTGATGCATATTTCTGTTATTGTATAAGATTCTATGACTAAAAAATAGTTCTAATGCCTATGTACCATTGACTGGTTCATGTGCTATTAAAATAAATAGTATCTTGCTATAAAGAATATTAGTATTCGTGCCTGATTAGGATATCAGTGAGCACTTCGTAAGTACGGACTTTCAGCCCCCTTTTTAGTAGAATTTAGCAAGACATAAATTGGCGTAGTCGGCAGGATTACTTCTATAAGAAGTAATTAATGAATTTTTGTAATTTAGAAATTAAAAACATATATTTGGCAAAATTCCAGATATTTTTTCAATCTTTTTGCATAGTGTCAAAATGTTCAGAAAACGTAAGGATAATGTTAAGGAGGTTGTTGTGGAGATCCCCAGCTGGACTGAGACTCCCTACAATCTTATAGCACATGAATTGGTCAACTGTGGATTGGCAGAACAATGGCAGGACAAGCTTAAGGGTAGTGAAGCTACTGATGTTGTGAATGTACTCAGTAGTGCCCCTGTGGAAACAGGTGATGTAGTGTCTTGTGGATTGACAGAACAATGGCAGGATAAGCTTAAGGGTAGTGAAGCTACTGATGTTGTGAATGTACTCATTGGTGCCCCTGTGAAAGCAGGTGATGTAGTGTCTTGTGGATTGGCAGAACAATGGCTGGACAAGCTTAAGGGTAGTGAAGCTACTGATGTTGTGAATGTACTCAGTAGTGCCCCTGTGAAAACAGGTGATGTAGTGTCTTGTGGATTGGCAGACAAATGGCAGGACAAGCTTAAGGGTAGTGAAGCTACTGATGTTGTGAATGTACTCAGTGGTGCCCCTGTGAAAGCAGGTGATGTAGTGTCTTGTGGATTGGCAGAACAATGGCAGGACAAGCTTAAGGGTAGTGAAGCTACTGATGTTGTGAATGTACTCAGTGGTGCCCCTGTGAAAGCAGGTGATGTAGTGTCTTGTGGATTGGCAGAACAATGGCAGGATAAGCTTAAGGATAGTGAAGCTACTGATGTTGTGAATGTATTCGGTAGTGTCCCTGTGAAAGCAGGTGATGTAGTGTCTTTAGGACGGCGCATTTGGATTTCGGCAAGTGCATACAGTGTAATGCATGAGCGTAATCTAAAGATGCAGAAGAAAAGTTCCCAGATGGAACAAAAGATGATAGAATTAGGTTGCCTGAAAAGAGTTCTGGAATGTAATACCAGACCGTTGAAGGATAAATTGGAACATTATCAGAATGTGGCAGAAAAAGCTGCCATAAAAATTGCTCAAAATAAGAACAAGAAAAGAAGAGGAAAACTAAATAAAACCAAAGTACATAAAAGTATCGCCTCAGCTTCTATAAACTGGGATCCCGATACTTGGGATGGGGATGTGTGGGATTCATCTTCATCATCTGATGAGGAGGATTACCATAAAGGGAAGATTCAGGCTAACCCAGTAAGGAGGCGCCTAGAGAGGACAGAGAATGAGATCATCCGGGAACATGTCCGGGATGGTCAGGGAAATCTGCAATATGCCGAAGATGGTAATGCCATCACAAATGAGAGAACGATTCTTCATGTAAAAAATCGAGTAACCATTGAAGATTACTCTCAGGGAGAAGTTGATAGCATTTTAACACAGTTTAGACAAAAACCAGGAAAAGGAGAAATTCCCTGGTTGGTCAGGGTGCACGATCTCGGAGGAGGTGGAGTGCACTTTGATGGCGGAGACGTGGCAAAATTTGTCACCATATCTCGGGACCCAGTAATTCAGAGATCAATAAAAAATTATTTTGTTGATCATAATGAGCATGGTACTCAAAACTTAATCATGATCCTAGCCCATGCTTTTCTGGACAAATGTCCATCAGAAGCAGACTTTCCTATCAATGATAAACCTTGGTATACCTTAAAAGATGGTATGGAAAGGCTGAAGGAAGAAGCAATGAGGAATGCTCTTCCTCTTTTGGGAATGGATGATGATTATCTCCAGTACCCATTGACAGCCAGCATAAGAAATAGGCTGGTTAAACATGCTCCTCCAGCATACAAAACAGTTTTTTTAAACTTAACTGTAGCACTGACTGGAGAATCAATCGGTGAAGAAAAAACAAAAAGCCAGCACCAAATGTGCACTTCAGCACTAAACATTCCAAACTGTACTTATTATAAAAAAATTTTGAGATTTTTGGCAAAAAATTGCAATTTCTTGAGCTGCCTCGCCACGTCACGGCAAATCTCATTAGAGGCAGTCCTACACTAAAATATTTTTATAAAATGTGCCATACGGCCTCACATATGAATAGTAGAACTGCTCTCAGCAGCACTCACCTGGTCTATTTCAATCCCGTACCCATGACTGAGTCATGGCTGTGGGCGGGACAGGTCCAAGCAAATGCTGCATGAAGTAAATAGCCTGTGGACAAAAGCCTGATGACTCAATGTGAACAGTCACCAACCGCCAAAATCTAGACAGATGGAATACATCCCAAATTGGGGTGCATAGCAAGGTGGAGGTCAACCACCGACCAATTCAATGAAGAAAAAACAAAAAGCCAGCACCAAATGTGCACTTCAGCACTAAACATTCCAAACTGTACTTATTATAAAAAAATTTTGAGATTTTTGGCAAAAAATTGCAATTTCTTGAGCTGCCTCGCCACGTCACGGCAAATCTCATTAGAGGCAGTCCTACACTAAAATATTTTTATAAAATGTGCCATACGGCCTCACATATGAATAGTAGAACTGCTCTCAGCAGCACTCACCTGGTCTATTTCAATCCCGTACCCATGACTGAGTCATGGCTGTGGGCGGGACAGGTCCAAGCAAATGCTGCATGAAGTAAATAGCCTGTGGACAAAAGCCTGATGACTCAATGTGAACAGTCACCAACCGCCAAAATCTAGACAGATGGAATACATCCCAAATTGGGGTGCATAGCAAGGTGGAGGTCAACCACCGACCAATTCAATGAAGAAAAAACAAAAAGCCAGCACCAAATGTGCACTTCAGCACTAAACATTCCAAACTGTACTTATTATAAAAAAATTTTGAGATTTTTGGCAAAAAATTGCAATTTCTTGAGCTGCCTCGCCACGTCACGGCAAATCTCATTAGAGGCAGTCCTACACTAAAATATTTTTATAAAATGTGCCATACGGCCTCACATATGAATAGTAGAACTGCTCTCAGCAGCACTCACCTGGTCTATTTCAATCCCGTACCCATGACTGAGTCATGGCTGTGGGCGGGACAGGTCCAAGCAAATGCTGCATGAAGTAAATAGCCTGTGGACAAAAGCCTGATGACTCAATGTGAACAGTCACCAACCGCCAAAATCTAGACAGATGGAATACATACCAAATTGGGGTGCATAGCAAGGTGGAGGTCAACCACCGACCAATTCAATGAAGAAAAAACAA
Source organism: Anomaloglossus baeobatrachus (assembly GCF_048569485.1). Classification (NCBI taxonomy): domain Eukaryota; kingdom Metazoa; phylum Chordata; class Amphibia; order Anura; family Aromobatidae; genus Anomaloglossus; species Anomaloglossus baeobatrachus. The sequence continues at coordinate 169,805,580 of NC_134356.1, forward strand.
AAAGCCAGCACCAAATGTGCACTTCAGCACTAAACATTCCAAACTGTACTTATTATAAAAAAATTTTGAGATTTTTGGCAAAAATTGCAATTTCTTGAGCTGCCTCGCCACGTCACGGCAAATCTCATTAGAGGCAGTCCTACACTAAAATATTTTTATAAAATGTGCCATACGGCCTCACATATGAATAGTAGAACTGCTCTCAGCAGCACTCACCTGGTCTATTTCAATCCCGTACCCATGACTGAGTCATGGCTGTGGGCGGGACAGGTCCAAGCAAATGCTGCATGAAGTAAATAGCCTGTGGACAAAAGCCTGATGACTCAATGTGAACAGTCACCAACCGCCAAAATCTAGACAGATGGAATACATCCCAAATTGGGGTGCATAGCAAGGTGGAGGTCAACCACCGACCAATTCAATGAAGAAAAAACAAAAAGCCAGCACCAAATGTGCACTTCAGCACTAAACATTCCAAACTGTACTTATTATAAAAAAATTTTGAGATTTTTGGCAAAAAATTGCAATTTCTTGAGCTGCCTCGCCACGTCACGGCAAATCTCATTAGAGGCAGTCCTACACTAAAATATTTTTATAAAATGTGCCATACGGCCTCACATATGAATAGTAGAACTGCTCTCAGCAGCACTCACCTGGTCTATTTCAATCCCGTACCCATGACTGAGTCATGGCTGTGGGCGGGACAGGTCCAAGCAAATGCTGCATGAAGTAAATAGCCTGTGGACAAAAGCCTGATGACTCAATGTGAACAGTCACCAACCGCCAAAATCTAGACAGATGGAATACATCCCAAATTGGGGTGCATAGCAAGGTGGAGGTCAACCACCGACCAATTCAATGAAGAAAAAACAAAAAGCCAGCACCAAATGTGCACTTCAGCACTAAACATTCCAAACTGTACTTATTATAAAAAAAATTTGAGATTTTTGGCAAAAAATTGCAATTTCTTGAGCTGCCTCGCCACGTCACGGCAAATCTCATTAGAGGCAGTCCTACACTAAAATATTTTTATAAAATGTGCCATACGGCCTCACATATGAATAGTAGAACTGCTCTCAGCAGCACTCACCTGGTCTATTTCAATCCCGTACCCATGACTGAGTCATGGCTGTGGGCGGGACAGGTCCAAGCAAATGCTGCATGAAGTAAATAGCCTGTGGACAAAAGCCTGATGACTCAATGTGAACAGTCACCAACCGCCAAAATCTAGACAGATGGAATACATCCCAAATTGGGGTGCATAGCAAGGTGGAGGTCAACCACCGACCAATTCAATGAAGAAAAAACAAAAAGCCAGCACCAAATGTGCACTTCAGCACTAAACATTCCAAACTGTACTTATTATAAAAAAATTTTGAGATTTTTGGCAAAAAATTGCAATTTCTTGAGCTGCCTCGCCACGTCACGGCAAATCTCATTAGAGGCAGTCCTACACTAAAATATTTTTATAAAATGTGCCATACGGCCTCACATATGAATAGTAGAACTGCTCTCAGCAGCACTCACCTGGTCTATTTCAATCCCGTACCCATGACTGAGTCATGGCTGTGGGCGGGACAGGTCCAAGCAAATGCTGCATGAAGTAAATAGCCTGTGGACAAAAGCCTGATGACTCAATGTGAACAGTCACCAACCGCCAAAATCTAGACAGATGGAATACATCCCAAATTGGGGTGCATAGCAAGGTGGAGGTCAACCACCGACCAATTCAATGAAGAAAAAACAAAAAGCCAGCACCAAATGTGCACTTCAGCACTAAACATTCCAAACTGTACTTATTATAAAAAAATTTTGAGATTTTTGGCAAAAAATTGCAATTTCTTGAGCTGCCTCGCCACGTCACGGCAAATCTCATTAGAGGCAGTCCTACACTAAAATATTTTTATAAAATGTGCCATACGGCCTCACATATGAATTTCTTCATAGAATCAATCGGTGTAGTTCTAGGGAGGATGAGGGAGTTACAGGATATGGGACAGTGGGATAAATCGTCCCCTGGAAGCCATGTTGGTAACAGTAAGCCAAACAATCCTGATTGTAAAGAGAAATCAGTAGGGGAGGCGCCATGGGTGTCTCGCAAAGACATGTTCCAGGCTTTGCTTAAAGCCAGGATCAATAAGGAAAGGATTGATGGAAAGGAGACAGGAGAATTATGGAAGTTGTAGAAACAGAAAGTTCTATCCGCAAAGAAAGTGACCACTACAAATGGTGAAGGGGGTTCAAAAACCCCCAAGGTAAAGAAATCAGAGGGAAAAGGGGAACAACCCCCAAAGAAAGTGTCTTGAGAAGATTTTCAGTCAGTTTATCTATGGGAAGAACTGGCTGCAGCCGTGGCCACAAAGGTCACGGAAGGAAGGGCTAATACACAGACTGAAGTCTGTGTAAATGAAAGTTCAGAAGGAAGTGATTTACCATAGGTAGCCAGCCAAGCCCCCCTATTGATAAAAAGGGACGAACGTCCCTACGTCAATCTTAGCATGCATTGGAAAGGGGGAAATGTTCAAAAAGTCCCAGCTTTGATTGACACGGGGGCGGAAGCTACTTTAATTCATGGAAACCCAGAAAAAATAAAAGGACCTCGAGTAAAAATTTCTGGACTAGGGGGTCAAGTGATCACCGGAGTTCAGACACAGGTAGCTTTGAAGATAGGTAATTTACATATCAAGCAGTATATGGTGTTGGTAGTTCCTATACCAGAATATATTTTGGGAATTGATGTCCTAAAAGGGATGACTCTTAATCTAACAGAAGGAAAATTCTCCTTTGGGGTTATGTCTTGTCATAAGGAAATGCAGATCTCACATTATATTGATGATATAATGATACAAGGACAAGATGAGTGTGAAAGATCAATTGACAAAACTAGTTGCTCATATGAGGAGTAAAGGATGGGAAATCAATGATGCCAAGGTTCAAGGACCGTCTCAGGTGGTAACATTTCTAGGGATTCAGTGGAACAAGGGGCACAGAGAGATCTTGCCCAATGCCAGACAGAAAATTATTAATTTTCCGCTCCCTAAATCCAAACAGGAGACTCAGTCTTATATTGGATTGTTTGATTTTTGGAGACAACATATCCCTCATTTGGGACAAATGTTGGCTCATTTGTACAAAGTAACAAGGAAAATATATGAGTTCCACTGGGGAGAGGAACAGCAAAATGTGTTTGAGATGGTCAGGGAAGTGTGGCAAGACATTGAAGGGATTATTCAATCTACCAAGACCACTGTATTTCATGTCGATGCTCATGTCCCTACTAACTCACTTGAACGTTTGTTTAATTCAGAACAGATAAAGCAGCAACCATCAGACAAGTCAGTCCAACAGTTGACAAGGCAAGGTACAGCTGTTTGGGCACACCAGAAAGAGCGACACCTTATTCAGCAGGTTTAGACCTCAGTACATTGGAAACTGTCATGGTAAGGTAAAACCAATTTCAACAGGATTGGGTTGCCATACACCAAAGGATCATTATGGTCAAATAGCCACTCGTTCTAGTTTAGCGTTAAAAGGAGCCATAGTGGTGGGAGGGGTAATAGAGGCAGATTATAAGGGAGAAATCAAGGTACTGATGCTAAATTTGGGTAATGAACCTTTGATATTGATGAAACACCAGAAGGTGGCTCAGATGTTGATAATTACAATAACCTTGTCTGAAATAAGAGAAGGAACTGCCCCGGCAGAATTAACAATACGGGGTACTAAAGGTTTTGGATCCTCTAATATTACAAATGTAGGAGCAAAAATATGGATTCAAAACCTCCAAGGACCGCCCTCAGAGACAGAGGTAATAGCGGTTGGAAAAGATCGTACTCTCCTGATAATGAGACCAGGAGTGGAGAAGTGGGAATATGTCCCACAAGAAAAAAGTTATTTACAAGAATAATAGTGTATCTTTATTTGCAGATGGTGTTGTAAATAAGCGGAATCCATGGTATTGGTTACTGGGAAGAGCTCGATAGTGATGAGATGGAGAAATTCCTGTGTTTGATGTTTGCCTCTTTGGTCGTTGGATGGACAAGTCTACATCAGGAGGAACCTATGGCGAATAAATTTCTGATGCACCATCACATTTTCAATACACAGATTGCTGGATCTGTACACATTCTTCGCTTACAGCCACCAGTATCCCTTATTTGGATGTCCCGGTATCGATGGAGGAAATCTTAAAGTAGAAAAGTTGTTCTGATCATCTTGCTGATAAAGACACTCAAAATGTTCATCTATAGAATACTACAGTACCCATTTCCGTAGTGGGATGGATCAATCTTCCATGGTGGCAAGGCAATTTGAATGCAACAGTCACCAATTTGCAATATCTGGCTTTTAAGGGAGGAATTTGGGTACCAAGAAATAAGACAGGACTGACTAACCTGGGATTCATCCCTATAGAGAATATAAAAATAAGTTTTGGGACAGCTATAAATACTGTAGATGCTTTTAAACCCAGCTTAGTGGAAAGGACAATTCATGATATGTTATGGCCTTATGCCAATATGTTCATAAATGGGACTAGTGAAACCTGTAGTAACATATCGGGAAATTTAATGTGTAATGATTTCTTTGAATATCGAGCAAATGCCAAAACACATGATATTCAAGGGAGCTTTTCAGATAATATTGCTTTTAGTTTTAATATACATAGTAGTGAAAGTGATTATATTTGTGATTCAACGTTTATCCAAACAAACCAAGAAATCAAAATTTGTGGCAAAGTCAATGTTAGTGTCCTATAAAAAGTGATATTTCTTGGTCATGATATGGTATATTCCGAGCGATCTTCCTCTAGTGGAATACTGATGATGAAAAATAATCCCTGGGATCAAGGACCGATTGTGATACCAATGTGATATGACTGAAGAATGAATGTGATTAGATAGGGATCATAATCAAAAGATAGGAGTGATCCCAGATATTATTTGACCTATCAATAATTCAGTATCAAAGAGAGATGTCCTCTGGATAACCAATTTCACTATGACCAAAGAATACATGTCAAACAGATCTTAAGCAAAACCACGATAATGAGGAAGTAACATTTACAGTTCCACAGTCAGGAAATTTGTGGTTATTTGACAACAGTTGCAAGGAAGCTGGCCTGTAAAATTAACGTCTCCTTGCAATATCTCCAGGAAATTGTGGTCGACCAGTTTACAACTGGCTAAATGTGCAGGAAATGTGCAGGAAGCTGCTGGTGCCCACAGCAGCTTGTGGTCAAGTTACATGAACATGACTCAGCTGTCACATGCTGGTCACCAATTAACCATTCACAATTGCAATACTGCATTTGCACACGACTACAAATTTTCCTATAAAAATACACCGGACTCGCTTAATGTGAGGGAAACCTTCCAGGACATTGAAGTGCACGCACTGCTCCTGTGATGCAAGATGCCATGTTGTTTCCTACTCATTAAATCGAGTCCCTCCGAAGAGAAGGATTGCTACAACAAATGGTAATGTTGATGCATATTTCTGTTATTGTATAAGATTCTATGACTAAAAAATAGTTCTAATGTCTATGTACCATTGACTATTCATGTGCTATTAAAATAAATAGTATCTTGCTATAAAGAATATTAGTATTCATGCCTGATTAGGATATCAGTGAGCGCTTCGTAAGTATGGGCTTTCAGCCCCCTTTTTAGTAGAATTTAGCAAGACAGCTACTACCGCCGCTTCATACCTCATTTTGCGCAAATAGCAGAGCCTCTTACAGAGCTGCTACGGGGTTGCCCTAGAAAAAACTATGAGAGAAGACTTCCAATTAATTAGTCTGAGCAACAAGAAACTGCCTTTCAGATGTTGAAAAGTCTATTGACTTCACCTCCAATTCTGGCGTACCCTGACTACCGCCATCCTTTCCGTCTCTACACGGATGCCAGCTACCAAGGCCTCGGAGCGGTACTATCACAAGTCCAAGATGGCAAAGAGAGAGTCATTGCATTTGCCAGCCGAAGCTTGAAAGGTGCAGCGAAAAAAGATAGCAATTACAGTTCATTCAAGTTAGAGCTGCTAGCTCTCGTGTGGGCAGCCACCGAGAAGTTCAAAGATTACCTCGCTGCTACACCCTTCACAGTTTACACGGACAATAATCCTCTCTCTCATCTTAATACTGCATGGCTAGGTGCTCTTGAACAGAGATTGGCTTCAAGATTGGCGAACGTCTGCTTTGATATTAAGTATCGCGGTGGCAAGATCAACATCAATGCCGATGTGTTATCCCGTTTGCCCGAAGGAGAAGAGCCTCCTGAGGAAGATCTCTGTTACGGTTGCTGCGAGCAGTGGAGACTATGTCCAGATTTCTTGCTACTGCACATGTGCGAGCGCTGGAGACTAAGTCCAGATTTCTTGCTACTGCACATGTGCGAGCACTGGAGACTAAGTCCAGATTTCTTGCTACTGCACATGTGCGAGCGCCAGAGACTAAGTCCTATCTTGGAGCCATTGCACATGTGCGGGTGACATCATCGCTGACACGAGGTCACATGTCTCTGACACCTTCTATGCCGATTGGTCGCTGGTCATGTGCTTGTGATGCCTTGCTCAGTGATAGGCCAGCATGACGTCACTCCTGTCGTTCTGGCAGCGGATTGGCTCTGGTGTCCTCCATCTTGGATGAGGCACAGAGTCTATATAAGACCCTGACACACGCCGCATGGCGCTCAGTCCTCTTGGTTCATGCATAAGAGTAGACGCTCTGTGCGCGTTCCTCTAGGCATTCCTCTGTCTATTCTAGGTGAGCGCTACCGGCAGGGTAGCGTTCTTATACCTTACAGCTTCGGCTGCTGTCCGTATCCTTACCTCTTAGGGGAGCGGACATAGGCAGGTGCCTGAGGCACATGGTCTGGCTGGGCCTTGTGGTTCGACTCGTAGGTGGACGTTGCCGCTAGGGTAACGTTCCTTATACTGCGTCTGGCAGTTGTTCGTATCCTCGCACACTAGGGGAGCGAACAGAGGTAGGAGCTTTGTGCGGCTTACGCTGCTGTTCGTCTCTTTTGCACCACTAGAAGAGCGGACCTAGGCAGGTGCCATATCTAGTGGTTCGTGTCCTCGCACACTAGTGGAGCGAACGCAGGTAGGAGCTTTGTGCGGCTTATGCTGCTGTTCGTCTCTTTTGCACCACTAGAAGAGCGGACCTAGGTAGGTGCCATTTCGCACACATTGCCTTTGTCTCTGTGATTATTAACAGAGATCATTCCACACACCCTCCAAGTAAGGGAGGAATTGCTTTACTTACTTATTATATCCTTCTGTGAGTTAACAGAGGTATTGCACTCTGCCATAGTCTGCAGCAGAGTCTTTGCACGGTGGACCCTGACTGTCTGATACTCCTTTAAGTTATTATCAGACAGCCCCCCGTAACAATCTCTGGGAAGATGTTGAGATGCCTCCCTTCTATCAAAGGTTTGCTACACAGAAAGCTGTTGCTGCTACACAAACTGATGAAGTTCCTCAACAGAAACCTGTCCTATTCCAAGATCCATTGAGATGGAAAACTCTTCAAAATGAGTCTCGTGTCCTAGGTGAGATCTATGATTACCTGACTACCGGGAGAATACCTGTCAGACGACGCAGAAGATGTCCTGATGTTGAGCTTAATCGTCTCTGGAAACAGCGCAAAAGACTCTTCATTCAAAAGGGCTTGATCCTGCGCAATACCCTAGACCCGGTTTCAGGTGAAAGGCTACATCAGATTCTAATCCCACGCCGAGATGCCACAATTGTTCTTGATGCCTACCACGACCAGTCTGGGCACTTTGGCGTGCACAAAACTGAAGCCACCATACGCCAACGCTTCTATTGAATTGGGATGCGGTCAGACATAGAAAATTGGTGTAGTGAATGTCCAGCCTGCAACCTCACCAAAGTCGGTAAGAAAGATGCCAGAGCTCCTCTTCATCCAATCCATTCTCAGAAACCAAACGAGCTAGTCACTCTTGATCATGTGAAGCTAGCACCAACTCGTTCAGGCTACACGTATGCCTTAACCATGGTGGATCACTATACTAAGTGGGTTGCTGTTGTGCCAGTAAAAGACCTTACAGCTCGGACTACAGCTATCACCTTCTACCATGAATATGTGAGACATTACGGTTGCCCTGAAGCAGTCCTCACAGATCGTGGATCTGGCTTTGAGTCACAATTATTTCAAGAACTCTGCCAATTCCATGAGTGCAAAAAGCTGAGAACAACCGCACATCATCCCCAAGGGAACGGCCTCTGCGAGAAAGTCAACCAGACCTTCATCAATATGCTGCGAACAGCATCTGTTACCAAACAAGCTGAATGGCCTCAATTGCTTGACAAGTTAGTGGAAATCTACAACAATACTGTCCACTGTTCTACAGGCTACTCGCCATATTATCTGATGTTTGGAAGACAAGGTCAGCTCCCAAAAGATTGTTCTCTTGGAATCCAAGTCCCTGACGCGATCAATCCCCTGCCAAAAACTGATTGGGTCTCAGAGCATCAGCAAAGAATACACGAAGCCCAACAGATTGTTGATTACCACATGGGTGAAGCTCACCGTCAACAAGAAGAGAGCTACAATCAAAGAGCTAATGCTTCCCCATTTCAAGTTGGAGACAAGGTATGGCTAAAGAAGTACCACCGTACAGGAAAACTTGATTCACTCTGGGAAACAGAGCCATACACAGTTACAGCTATCCCATATCCTGAGTCAGATGTCAATGAAGTGAAGAAACCTGGAATGGCCCCACAGACGGTGCACAGGAACCACATGAAGCTATGCACCAAAGAGGATCTACTGGTGATTTCATCACCTCCTCCACAAGTCATGCCGGTCTACACACCAATTCCTGCATTGGAAACACCAGCCAGACAGAATACTGTTGAAGAGTCCCTCTACAACACTCAATTTATCCTTCCATGCTATCATTATGTCCCCATCTCGATTCCTGCTCCAGTTGCTGTTCCTGTGCCAACTTCACCTGAACCAGCAAACAATATCATTCCTGCTCCAGAGGAAGATCAAGTGTTGAGGCGTTCAGAGCGAAGCACAAAAGGAACACTTCCAGCCCATTACAGAGACTAAAAGGTCATATCCTTTTCCATGAGTATATAATCTTGTGTTTATTTATTTAGCTGGATAGTTAGTTTAGTAATGTTTAAGCCTCTGCACCTGGGTAATACCAAGCACCTTGTTTATTATTTGCACAATTTTTTTTATACAGCTATGGACTTATGGACTGTTTGTTGCCACTAAAGTGCCTTTCCAGAGCCTTTCATATGGACGATAGTATATTGCGGAAAGAGACTCTATCTCATATTGGCACTACCACATTCATGTTTTGCATTTGTTCATTGCCTATTGTTCTTCTGTCTGGCTGCATATTCTTGCCTTATTGTTACATATATATTTCCTTCCTTTCTTAGCAGTCCTCCACTTGCACAATCGCCGAGGACGGCTCACCTTCAGAGGGGAAGTATGTAGTGGCCCGGTCCAGATTGTGTCTGTTTCTTTAAGTACATTTACTTATATGTAATATTATGTTATATGTTATAAGTAAAGCATTTTTCATTTGTTGTGTTCTAGCACCATCTACTGGTGAAAACTGTAAGAATCTGAAGTGTGCATTGGGTGTTATCCTATTGGCCAGTTCTTGGTCACATGGCTCAATAGGTGGAGCTATTCTCCAGCCTCTGTCTGGAAAGAACTGGAATGTTCTGGTTCTGGCTGAGTCTCCTCTGAGGGGAGACATTATGTGTAGTTTCTCTTCACCACAAGACTCCTACTAGGCCGAGGCCTAGAAATTCATCATTTCCTGACTTTTACAGCCAATATGCTGAAGGCTTCCTATCCTGAATCTTCACTGGCCAGATATACATTGTGCATCTCTTCAGACAGTAGGGCATACTAACTACAAGATCCTACTGCATGCAGATTGGGGAAGTTTGAGGGTCTCCCACCCCACTGCAATATTATTGGCTTTCATGCCATTGTCCACGCACCAGCCGTCCGGTCAGCGTGCTGGGCAACTATTTACATTAGCTTACATGCACTGCACGTGTCTGAACTAGTGACATTAGTGAAATTAACCCCAGTGAAATTAACCCCAGGACTCCAGGTCTGTACAATCTTATTATATCTACCCTCTAAGCTCAAGAGACTCTGAACCTGCTTCTAAAGGCATACCAGTATTAAATCTGAAGCAAATCGTGCTCTTAAAGCTACAGAACCCTAATTACACTTCAATATTCAACACCAAGCTGTATTTGCCGTGGCTTACCCACAAAAGACCGTGAAACATACTGTATATTCCATGTTGTTTTCCTTTGTTCCTGCTGTATTAAAGCAACTGTTATCCCCAAGACCGTGTCTGTGGACTGTCCATCAGCTGTGGATACTGTGTGGGGGTGGATAGCAGGGAACATCAGGGCCTTGTAGACCACCCAGGGAACACAGCCCCGGCACCCTTGTGCCAGAACAGCAACTGTGACATATAGAACATTTGAGGTCCTCTGTACCTGGGCCCTTACAATGGTTCCTTGAGACCATGCATTGATTATAAAGAACTTAATTAAATTACTATAAAGAATTGTTACCCTTTGCCTTTGATCCTTTAGTTGCTGGACAGATTTCGTCATACAAAGAAGTTCACAAAACTGGATATTGGAGGACCATACAACTTGTTTTTTGTTATACCAGGTGATGAGTGGAAGACAACATGTAGATCACGTTATGGACATTATGAATACTTAGTCATGTCGTTTGGACTGTGTAATGCTCCTGCAACGTTTCAACATTTTCTGAATGACATTATCAGAGACTTTCTTCATCAATTTGTGGTCATTTATCTGAATGATATACTAATCTTTTCTGATTCTGCAGAATATCAGCACTATCTGAAAACTGTGTTGAAGCATCTAAGAAATCACAATCTCAATATTAAGCTGGAGAAATGTGAATTCCATTAGAGAGATCTAGTTCTTGGGCTATATAATCTCTACTCAAGGATTACAAATTGACTCCAGCAAGATCCAAGCTATTATTGACTGGCCAACTCTGAAAAATGTGAAGGAAGTTCAACGATTTGTGGGCTTTGCTCATTTTTACAGATATTTCATTAAGAATTTTTCAGGTATAATTACACCTATCACCTCTGTGAGGTAGCGACCACCAATGTGGTAAATGGTCGCTATATGTCGCAGTGGAGAAGGTCGCTGCGATATTAAACTGAAGAGGTTGCTAGGGGACTTGTAGTTCCACAAAGGCTTGTTTCTGCATATAAGGGTCAGGTTCCCTTTAATAATGCCTGTGTGCTGTGCAGGTCTGGAGAATCCACATACCCTTGCCTATGGGTGTGTCTGACACAGGTCTTAATTAGCTTGTTTGGCACATGGAGTCAGTGTGTGTTTTGGAGCAGTGTATGAGAAGCCCTGCATGATGAGCAGCCTCAGGCAGGTAAAGAGGCTGCTATTCTCAGAGAGGTTTGAGCCTCTGGAAGGAAGCTGCCTAAGGAAGCGTGGGTTGCCTTCAACCTTCTGGAACTGAGTGTGTGGAGGCTGAGGGAGCTCCACTCTGACACTTGTAGTGTCCAAACCTGAGCGGGCGGTCTGCTACAAAGACTGACCAGAAATCCGTGTCTCCTGGGGAGACAGCCATACCTTCACTATGGACATTTAAATGGACTTGAAGCCCACGGTATGTGAAGGTGTTTAGTTTACCTTTTCCTTTAAGCCAGGAGATGCTTCATTGTGTTTTGGAAGGGCAGTTTATGTTGGTTACTAATAAACTGCTGCATTTTGAGAAAGACTGTGTTGCCTGTGTATGCCTAAGCTACCCTGCATCGCTGCAAGCGAGTAAAACCCCCCAGGTTGCGAGATGCAACGTTAAACCTCATTAACAAAGAAAGACATACCGTTTATTTGGTCTTGAGAAGCACACGATGATTTTTTCTGCCTGAAGATGAAGTTTATGACTTTGGTATAGTCGAGCTACGGTGACCCCCTTCCAATACCTTTCACCTTAACCCCTTAATAATTAAGAAATAAACACATACAACAAAGTTGGATGAAATGGCCACACAAGCCTTTATTAAACATATACACACAGAAAATTAACTTAAATAGGGTGTGGTCCTAGAAGCTCATAAATCTGGTGATTAACTAGTACCTTATTAACATTACCTTCCCCTTGAACCACACTTACTCCCAGCCATAACCACCAACTCGGGAGCACCAATAAAAGGGGTGGAAGGGATAACTACCTAACCCGGGACCCGATATTCCATTGCCGTCCCCCAAATCACCAGACCACCATCCAAACCGGCCAATGAAAGGGATCCATATTTCCATGAACCCCCCAGTAACAATTTACACCAACTTCGAGGACCCACCCTAGCCGGCAAAAGCCGCAATGACCAGGCGGGACAATCCCAGGGGAGCGCAGGCCAAAGGGATCCTCCACCCCCAGGCTGGCCTATATATGCTCCAACTGACCCACAATCCCCACCCCATCCACCTCCTTCTGGGGGTCACCTCCTCCTAAACAAGTCATGCTGGCCTCCACCCACACTGGGGGTAGGGCTCCGGCCTTGTACTTTACAGCTGCTATACTAGTCATCCCAATCTTGAACATACCTTTATTGTAAAAGTAGATGCTTCAGACAGTGCAGTTGGGGATTAGATATTTGTGCTTATTTTTACCAAAGCTTGACCGTCTCAGAAAAGAACTATGATGCTGACAAAGAATGGAGACATCATTTAGAGCGAGCAACTCAACAATTTGTTGTTCTAATGTAGAATTAAGGCCCAGTCACACTAAACAACTTACCAGCGATCCCAACAACGATACAACCTGATAGGGATCGCTGGTAAGTTGCTAGGAGGTCGCTGGTGAGATGTCACACTAAGCAACGCTCCAGCGATCCCACCAGCATCATGACCTGGCAGGGATCGCTGGAGCGTCGCTACACGGGTTGCTGGTGAGCTGTCACACAGGCAGATCTCACCAGCAACCAGTGACTAGCCCCCAGCCAGCAGCGACGCCTGGAAGCATGCTGCACTTGGTAACTAAGGTAAATATCGGGTAACCAACCCGATATTTACCTTGGTTACCAGCGCACACCGCTTAGCGCTGGCTCCCTGCACACCTAGCCACAGTACACATCGGGTTAATTACCCGATGTGTAGTCTGCTTCCTGTGCAGGCAGCAGGGAGCCGGCTTCTGCGGACGCTGGTAACCACGGTAAATATCGGGTAACCAAGAAGCCCTTACCTTGGTTACCCGATATTTACCTTCGTTACCAGCGTCCGCTGCTCTCACACTGCCAGTGAAGGCTCCCTGTTCCTTGCACTACTAGCCACAGTACACATGGGGCTAATTACCCAATGTGTACTCTGGCTATGTGTGCAGAGAGCAGGGAGTCGGCACTGGCGGTGTGAGAGCGGCGGACGCTGGTAACGAAGGTAAATATCGGGTAACCAAGGTAAGGGCTTCTTGGTTACCCGATGTTTACCGTGGTTACCAGCGTCCGCAGAAGCCGACTCTCTGCTCACTGCACATTCAGTTGTTGCTCTGTCGCTGTCACACACAGCGATGTGTGCTTCACAGCGGGAGAGCAACAACTAAAAAATGGTCCAGGACATTCAGCAACAACCAGCGACCTCACAGCAGGGGCCAGGTTGTTGCTGGATGTCACACACAGCGACATCACTAGCAACATCGCTGCTACGTCACAAAAGTCGTTCCTTAGCAGCGATGTTGCTAGCAATATTAAACCAGAGAAAGACTGGGAATCATAGTCTACACATATAAAGAATGCGTCAAAGCTAGAATCTTGCATTAAAAAAGTTTTTTTATTATTTTTCCAAAAAGAATTATTCAGCAAGATTATAAATACATCATATTTAATAATATAAAATTCACATATAGGTTTAAACAAGAGGGGATCCTGACATGAAACACTAAGGTCCAATACCAACCATGGGAAAATTACAATATCCTATGACACTCACAAATAGAAGGCCTCACATAGATTACCATCATTCAAGACATGCAGTCCAAATATCCAAGACATAATTACCATGTGGGCATTCAGAGTGTAAATAGGAATTAAAGTGCATACTGCTATGGAGGCAGGGGAATTCCAACATTTGTTGCAGTGACAAAGTATAAAGTACAACCTGGTTATCCCCTAACACAAAAAGCAGCAATGCAACATCAAACATATTTTACCCATGTTCAGGTGGATGCCAGCGTGGAGAACGTGCCCCGACGCGCACGTTTCGTTAGCTTCCTCGGGGGGCCGTGGTGTGATGTGTGCATCCTAGGGCAGCTGGTTTAAATGCAGGAGAGGGGAACACGTGGCAGCGCTTGATTGGACGCACAGGAGGTGTGTATCCCTGACAGAGGGAAGCGTCATTGGGCATTCCCGGAAGTGACGCGGGTGTTTACTGTGTCGTCACACAGACACCCGCGTCACGCCGTACGGAAGCCGGCAGACGCCAGCATGTAGGGAAAAACACCGCGCATGCGTCGCGCCGCCCCGGGCTCCCCAATACAGGGTAAGACAATAGAACTGAAAACAGCATACTGTAAAAGACTGCATCATTATATGCATAACCAGAAGGAGGTTCTCAATGAATCAAGTAAATATATAAAGCTATCAAGCCACTCCATTACAGCCCGGTAAAAACCAGGTAAAGCGAATCTCATCATGAAATACACAATACAACACAATACAACAATTTTCTATGACAGGGTAAGATTATAGTCTAATTTAACCCAAAGATATCCCCTGACTACAAGTGTAATTAGGTCATAATAGATACATGCAATTGTACCAAAATATTGAATATATAGAAAAAATATATCAAAGCATATTTTAAACACATAATTAACAAATACATGTATCCTACAATAGAGACATTGACATTACATTAGGCTAAATACATGTCAGGGAATCCAAAAGACAAATCGCAGGAGGATGAGGAAAAAATCCATCCAATATAGAGGGATATTCATATAATCTTGATCCATCATTCATAGAAGTTGGTAAGCAAGATGAGATGCAGCCTGACTGCTTCACTAATCGCCAAGAAAAATCAAAAAATATGGCAATCCTAATTCATCAAGGAGAAACCTACGCCCAAGAAAAGGATTTTTGGAAAAGAAATAAAAACCTACAAAAGACACACAAAACACAAAGATTAAAATAAAGCCAAGGCAACAGGAACAATCCTTAAGTCGCACAACCAGGGTACAACGAGTCTGATGGATCAAAGGAAGGAAGCAAACGACAATTGTTCATTTAGCCCGCCAGGAGACATTACAGGAGAATTACACTTGTAGTCAGGGGATATCTTTGGGTTAAATTAGACTATAATCTTACCCTGTCATAGAAAATTGTTGTATTGTGTTGTATTGTGTATTTCATGATGAGATTCGCTTTACCTGGTTTTTACCGGGCTGTAATGGAGTGGCTTGATAGCTTTATATATTTACTTGATTCATTGAGAACCTCCTTCTGGTTATGCATATAATGATGCAGTCTTTTCAGTATGCTGTTTTCAGTTCTATTGTCTTACCCTGTATTGGGGAGCCCGGGGTGGCGCGACGCATGCGCGGTGTTTTTCCCTACATGCTGGCGTCTGCCGGCTTCCGTACGGCGTGACGCGGGTGTCTGTGTGACGACACAGTAAACACCCGCGTCACTTCCGGGAATGCCCAATGACGCTTCCTTCTGTCGGGGATACACACCTCCTGTGCGTCCAATCAAGCGCCGCCACGTGTTCCCCTCTCCTGCATTTAAACCAGCTGCCCTAGGATGCACACATCACACCACGGCCCCCCGAGGAAGCTAACGAAACGTGCGCATCGGGGCACGTTCTCCACGCTGGCATCCACCTGAACATGGGTAAAATATGTTTGATGTTGCGTTGCTGCTTTTTGTGTTAGGGGATAACCAGGTTGTACTTTATACTTTGTCACTGCAACAAATGTTGGAATTCCCCTGCCTCCATAGCAGTATGCACTTTAATTCCTATTGACACTCTGAATGCCCACATGGTAATTATGTCTTGGATATTTGGACTGCATGTCTTGAATGATGGTAATCTATGTGAGGCCTTCTATTTGTGAGTGTCATAGGATATTGTAATTTTCCCATGGTTGGTATTGGACCTTAGTGTTTCATGTCAGGATCCCCTCTTGTTTAAACCTATATGTGAATTTTATATTATTAAATATGATGTATTTATAATCTTGCTGAATAATTCTTTTTGGAAAAATAATAAAAAAACTTTTTAAATGCAAGATTCTAGCTTTGACGCATTCTTTATATGTGTAGACTATGATTCCCAGTCTTTCTCTGGTTTAATATTGTTGCAAATTGGGTTTAGTCGTTTGGAATAAGCAATGATTCTACATTTTGTCCTTCTTCGTTATATTGATGTTGCTAGCGATGTTGCTTAGTGTGACGTGGCCTTTACTGACCATGGTAATCTTGAATTTATCAGATCTACCAAGTGTTTGTTTCCCAGCCAAGCACATTGGAGTCTTTTTCTTAATCAATTTAACTTCATTATCTCTTACAGACCTTGTTCTCATAATTATATGGCTAGGATGTTCTCAAAAGATTCCTCTCCAACATCACCACCAACTATTCTATTTCAGTCCAATTTTCTAGGGGTAATCCATAACAAAGAGTTCCTTGAAAATATACAGAAAGCAAATATGACAGACCCAATTCTTCTTCACCCAGCAGATTAAATATCTGTTACTTTTCAAAATGAAATATGGACTCATAATTTTCACATATATGTTCCAGCAACTGTTAGACTAAGGATATTAAAACTGATCCATGACTCAAAGTTAGCAGGGTACAAGGGAATTCAGAAAATAAAAGAATTTCTGCCTCTCTTCTTTTGGTGGACCAATTACCAAAAGGATGTATTACTGATTGCCAGGTGGAGCACCTCCCTGCATTTTGAATGCTCGTATCACTGCAACTCTGTTTGTGCCTGTCTGGAGACTATTAAGTGGAGCTAGGTCTGTGTTTGGAATTGTTGCCGAACCTGCATGTCCCTTTTTGATGTTAAAGATTGTTTCTCTCTGTAGCACCTGTGCCATGTATAACCCCCCCCCCTTCCGCATTTGACCAATGGGCTTATTGCAGCCTCTGTCAATTCATTCTTGTCCTTGGGGTTTTATATCTATGGAATTTATTGTCAATTTACCAGTTTCAAGGGCAAAGCATTCCATCTTAGTTGTGGTTGACAGACTGTTACATGGAGTTTTACACGAACTTCGTCGACTGTCATAGCAGCATTGGGCTCTGTTCAGATTGCAGATTCTGACACTCCGCCCAATGGTTTCTCAACACAGGAAGACTTGGGTATCGACCTGCCTTGTGATGATTTATAATATAGATAATATTGAGGATACCTTTTATTTACAGCGCAGTGGGACCGCTATGTGCTCCAACGTAGCGCCCCCCTGTGCTAATATCTACATGGCCAAGTTCGAGGAGGATTTTATCTATCGTCACCCTCACTTTTCAAATCATGTTCCCCTTTGGAAGAGATTTATAGACGACGTCTTCATCATTTGGACCGGTGACGAAGACACACTTCTTAAGTTTTTTGATGAGATCAATACTGCCTCTCCCAATATATCATTCACTCTACATTATGACAATAAATCTATACATTTTTTGGACACCCTTGTAAGTATAGACTCCAACAACACATTGTCCACAGACCTTTATATCAAACCCTCTGACAAAAATAGTCTTCTCCTGTACAGCAGTTGTCATCCAAAACACATCAAAAAAATCTCTCCCCATATCGCAACATTGTAGAGTCGACCGGATTGTCTCTAAACCCCACACCCGTAAACAACGACATCAAGAAATGAACACAAAATTCACAGCCAGAGGCTATCCCCAGCATATCGTAACCACCACTGCAACACATAATCCAAGTCCCCAAAAAACTCCACGCATCCCGTTTGTTAATACATACCACCCTTTTTCTCCTTCATTCAGTCAAATCATTCGTAAACACTGATCTATTCTACACAGCGCCTACCCTGACATTGTAAAATTCAAACAACCACCACTTATCTGTCACAATCATCCGCGTAACATTAAAGACACTTTAGTACGGGCTGATATTGGTCCCTCCAGACCTATGGATCGACAACGTTTTATTTCCACACCATGGAAGGACACTTTCCCATGCCTACACTGTGTCCAGTGTTCGAATGTCAGCAAGGGTGAACATTTCGTACACACACGGACCGGCAAAAAATACCCTATCAAGGGATTCTACACCTGTGACACAAATTATTTTGTGTATCTAATTAAATTTCCCTGCGGTCTCGGATATGTTGGGGAAACTACCCAACATATCCGAGACCGTATCAGTAAACAAAAGTCCAACATACATTGTGGCCAAACAGTACTTCCGATATCGGCACATTTTGCCACAAGGGGTCATTCTATCTCCCAGCTCAAGTTCCAGGTTTTGGAACATATCCCACCACCTAGGAGTGGAAGTAGCGCCGAGCATATAAAACACACATGGTAGCATGCCATACCGCTACCCGCTGCCTTCCACTGCTGCCAACACTGACCTCTGAGACCCGGTCCCCCGCTCCTCCTGGCATATAGGTATCTCTGCATGCTTGTCCACTCACTGGCATCTCTGCATTATTTGACTTAGGCATTGATACTCACCATTATGTATCTTTTTCTACAGGCACTTCCTCATTTCCTTCACCTATCTTTCATGCCTCCTAGGGTACTGGTATGTTTATATCCTTTAGATATAATGTTGTCTGATGCTGTATGCTTATTATGCTGTTCCTATGTTGTCCTTATAGTAGGATTTTTGGATATAGATATTGACATCTTCTCTTGGTATACTCTATATCAAACATCTCACCATTTCTCATTCTAGTATAGCCATTCATCCCTACGTTACCCTTAAGCCACTAATTGAGATGTCTAGATGATTACCTCCTCCTGGTTTGACCTACGACAAAGTGTGATCTTACTATTTTGTATATGATTGTAATATATTATCCATATGTGCTGAGATTTTGCTTTCTTTTACGTACAGCAAAGTGATCACGAGAACTAACGCCTCCTCTAAGATACAGACTTTTTTGACGTCCAGTTTGTCTTTTTCCCCCAACTCTTTGATATGTATGTGATGTGCATATTTTGCCTGTATATATGTAAATTATTGTACATTATACCACAAATTGTGTGTGTAAATATTCTTTATTTTTCTCCATCTAGGCAAAACCTTGTCAAAGGCCAAGTGTGGCCGAAAGGTTGACTTTGTTTAAATTCTGGTTGAGGTGTTATTTTTCCTTTTGCAGATATTCTATGAATAAAACACATTTTTTTGCATTAAAAAAAGAGTGCTAGGGATTTATCTATATTGTAGTCTTTTGTTTCCCTTTAGCACCCCCTTATTTACAGTTGAGCCTGGCCTTACTCCTTTATTGTGCTGATTTATAGGCAGGCTAACAAAAGTTAATCTCTGCTTGCTCATTTAATCACATGTTGTGGGGAAGACCTATCATATCTGTTCCCCTCCTATTTATGCTGGTTAAATCCTTCTACCCATGTCAGCTATAGTTTATTCTATGTTGGTCTGCAAGGTGTGGTGTCCTAGACTCACTGGTGAAAGTTGTGCTGTAGTTGTGCCTATTGCTTGGAGCAGTTGTGGAGTTTATCCCTGTTGTTTTGTACCTACTTTCTGCTCTTGCTTTTCCTCCTGAATTTCTTAGTGTCTTCACCTCTGTGTGTGTACTATGTGACAGAGTTTTGGTTTTCCTTTGTCTTTCTTTATCTGTGGCTTTCAACAAACTCCTGTCCTGTAGAGAAAAGATGAAGAATCCTGCACCGCAATGGAATAAAAATTAAAACATAGTTTATTAAAGAAAAATAAAAGCCCAACATATGGATGTAAAGGGCATATTATAAGAACAAGGAAACGTCAATGTGTTTCAAGCAAAAAAGCTCTTGATCATGACCTGTCCTGTCTCTCCCTGGCGAGAGAAACAGGGGAAATCAGATCAGAACTGGTCAGAAGCAGGGACAGGAAGGAAAACTCAGGCCTCTCCACCACCAGGAGTATCCCTGAGGTTAGGGATAGCATAGGGCCTCTTAGCTTAAGGGTCAGCTAGAGAGCACCAGTTCCCCATTATCCCATAGTCATACTGACACAGACTCACCAAGGTGTTGTGAATGTCATCCGAGTGGGTGCTAGTGTAGAACTCCCGCTGGTGGCCAGGAATGGTAATGAAACTGAGTCTGAATCTGTGACTCAAACAGGTGTTGGAATTAATTAGGAATCCAGGAAGTCCTATTGCAGATCAGCCTAGTGTATTTAGGAGAGCACTTTCTGCCTGGCGGCCGCCAGTGATGAGTATTTCCTGCTGCTTCTGAAGATGGCTGGAAGTTTTTCCCTCAAGTTTCTCCCATTTATTCTGTGCCAGTATCTACTCCAGATAAGTTTGCTAGTTTCTGTGCTTAATTGCTGAAATTGCACTCAAGGGTGTTTCTGCTTATTCCATTTGGTTCTGTGTTTAATTTCTTGTATGTAAGAATCTGTCTCACTGCTTTTCTGAGCAGGGCAGTGCCTCCAAGAAGAAGGGGAGCTTGCTCCCTTTTCATGTTTGGATTATTTGCACTTTAGAATATTGTTTGTTCTATGATTTTGTTTCTTCCCATTATATCTGCAGTTCTGTTTAAAGTGCCTGACACAAGAATGCCTGATATAGCGGGGGAAAACCGTGTGGTTTTAGTATTTTTTTCCTATCAGGAGTTTTGTATTTTTTTGCAGGTTTTTTTGCTGGCTGCAATCAGTTATCTGTCCTCTCCTGTTGTATCTAGTAAGTCGGGCCTCACCTTTTCTAATCTATATTTTCTATCTGTATATTGTGTTTTCTTACATCACCGTTGTTGCATGTTGGGGGCTTGCTATTTCTTTGGGGACTGCTCCGAAGGCAAGTTAGGATTTCTCATTTCTATCTTTGAGGTGTAGCAAGTTTCTCTGGCAGTGTTTCTCAAGGGTGTTTCTGCTTATTCCATTTGGTTCTGTGTTTAGTTTCTTGTATGTAAGAATCTGTCTCACTGCTTTTCTGAGCAGGGCAGTGCCTCCAGGAAGAAGAGGAGCTTGCTCCCTTTTCATGTTTGGATTATTTGCACTTTAGAATATTGTTTGTTCTATGATTTTATTTCTTCCCATTATATCTGCAGTTCTGTTTAAAGTGCCTGGCACAAGAATGCCTGATATAGCGGGGGAAAACCGTGTGGTTTTAGTATTTTTTTCCTATCAGAAGTTTTGTATTTTTTTGCAGGTTTTTTTGCTGGCTGCAATCAGTTATCTGTCCTGTCCTGTTGTATCTAGTAAGTCGGGCCTCACCTTTGCTAATCTATATTTTCTATCTGTATATTGTGTTTTCTTACATCACCGTCGTTGCATGTTGGGGGCTTGGTATTTCTTTGGGGACTGCTCCGAAGGCAAGTTAGGATTTCTCATTTCTATCTTTGAGGTGTAGCAAGTTTCTCTGGCAGTGACGAGGTGTATAGGTGTGTTAGGAACATCCCACTGCTGCGTCTAGTGTTGTCCGATAGATAGGGGATTGCGGTCAGCTTAGTTTCCAACTACTCTTGTGGTTTTGTTTTTTCCTCATTAATGGGATTTTTTGTGATCGTCCACGGTTACCAGTTCATAACACCAAGGCAGCACATTTTGTTTCATGTATGGGTTTACCTTCTGTTAAAGAGACTGCTGATTAGAGATGAGCGAAATTGTTTGAAAAAGTTTCCAAATCTCAAATTCGTCATGAGCCTTGCTCATTCGGATTCGGATTCCTGAACACTTTTCTCAATATCGGCATAATTCGGCCTTTGTTTGGTACCTGTTCTTGTTTGTATTAATGCATTCCTTCTACCTTATTATGACTTTGGCTTGGATAATGGTGCTATATGAAGTATATGATGAGCGGGGGGAGGAGTTTGATGAGGATAGGGGATTACTTACCATTCTCCAAGCGTGCGGCTGTCACACTGCTTCCGGGTCTGCTCATTACATCTCAGTCATATTCACTGCTTACCCTGCTCATTGTCTGTGATAGCGTCTGTGAGTGGTTACAGTCAGACAACCGGCATGCCCTCACAGAGACTGTCTGGGTCCCCTAATGGAGTGTAAAAATAAATAAATAAACAAAATGATGTGGTGTTACCCATATATTGATACTCAGGGCAGATAAAGCAGACAGTTACAGGCTGCATCCCTCAGCCGTGCGCTTTATCTTTACTGTGTATCAAAATATGAGGGATCCCATGCAGCTTTTTTTTTTTTTTTATTTAGATAAAAAATTTTAAAAAAACCACATGCAGTCCCCCCCAACTTTGATAATCAGCCAAAAAAAAACCCTGACAGCTGGAGGCTGGTATTCTCATTCTGCGGAGCCCCATGGTAATTGGGCCTCCCAGCCTAAAAATACCTGCCCACAGGCACACAGAATTGTTGAATCCATTAGATGTGACAATTCCGATGCTTTACCGAGTTCATCCTGATTGCCCTGATGCGGTGGCAATCGGGGTAATATAAAGGGATGACAGGGTTTTTTTCTACAGGAGATGCAGATTTGGTGCTGGAATTTATACACTAAATACCTGCACCAAATCTGCATCTCTTGGTAAAAAAACGCATCAAAACTGCATTGCATTTTGATGCGTTTTTTTTTGCCAGAAGATGCAGATTTGGTGCAGGAATTTAGTGTATAAATTTCACAACCAAATTTGCATCACCTGTCATAAATAACAGATTGGGAGTGGTTTTCTGCCAGAAAATAAAGATTTGGTGCTGAAATGTCTGCACCAGATTCCTTCAAATTTGCATTACCTGGCAGAAAACCGCACCGAAACGGCTTAAAAACCGTATTTTTTGTTCAGTTTCCTGCCAGAAGATGCAGATTTGGTGCTGAAGTTTATACGCCAAATTCCTGCACCAATTCTGCATTTTATTGGCAAAGAACCGCATCAAAACCGCGTCGCGTTTTGGTGCATTTTTTTGCCAGAAGATGGAAATTTGGTGCAGGAATGTGCTGTATAAATTTCAGCGCCAAATCCACAGGTTCACTCACCACTAATGCCGATCTCTTAATTCACTATTTGTTTGCCTTCATGGAGTTCCAGACAAAGTAATTTCTGATTGTGGGGTACAATTTACATCAAGATTCTGGAAAACGTTTTGAGCACCATTGAACATTGATGTCAGCTTATCCTCTGCTTTGCATCCTCAATCTAATGGTCGAACTGAAATTACAAACCAAACCTTGGTGCAATACCTCCAATGCAACATTCAAAATGACTGGGTTGATCCGCTTCCTTTGGCAGAGTTTTTGTGCAATTCTCAAAATGCTTCAACTAAGCAGACACCATTCTTTGCGAATTTGGGTTACCACCCAAGTATTCTTCTCAATTTTCCTGGATAAACTTCTTTTCCTGCAGTCAATGACAGAATACAATCTCTTCAACAAAATCTGTAACTGCTAGAATGCCTGTTAAGTGTTTGTGATCATTAACTTGCTGAAATGTTTACCCTTGTTTGATCTTCATCATCCTAGTAGATGGCAGCATATTTTTATCCATTATGTCTTGGAACATTTGTCCATTCATTCTTCCTTCAATCATATGAAGTTTGCTAGTGCCGTATGCTGAAAAATAGTCACAAAAATAATGTTCCCACCTCCAAAATTCACTGTTGTTATGATATTTTTGGTGTGATATGTAGTGGCTAGTGTGCATGCAGGTCATGGAGGTTAAGTGTATTACTTACTCTTTTCTGTGAAATATTTTGTACCTCCTGATTTCAAGTCTTTTGGTTGATTTCCACAGGTGGCTCTAGACTCTTGGTGACCTCTTTTGAACCTTCAGTAGTTTAGAAATTCTTCTGTAACCAATGTCATTTGTATATTTTGCAACAATAAGGTTGAGAAGGTCTTGAGACAGCTCACTGGTTTTACCTATCATGAGATGTTTCTTGTGTGGCCCCTTGGTAATGAGACACCTTTTTATAGGCCATCAATCGAATCACTAAGTGGCAGGATTGCTTTCTAATTAATGATAGATGTCAGCTGACGCCATTATTTTCTATGGCTTTTGGCTTTTTTTTCCTAATGTGTTCAATACTTTTTCCTTGTGACAATTTATGGACATTTATGGTTTGATTTCTTTTCCAGTGTAGATTGGATGGATTGTGTTAGCAACATCTAGTGAGAAATTCATCTCCATAGTGCCTTAAAAAATATATCTACTTAGAAAATTGTGTGAGTAAGGATGGTTGACCTTAGGGAGATCAACATCCACCACTGCGGAGACACCATCACGTGTTTCTCAACGCAGTGATTCTAGAGCAATGCCCCCTGGGAAATATTCAAAGCAAGAAGGCCAGCGGAGACACCATCACATGTTTCTCAACGCTGGCAGGAAACTAGCCAGGTCTTTCACTGGGAACGAAACGGCTGTCTGTGGATGGATACCATGTTTGGCATAGGTGGTCTCCTTGACTGGAGACTGCCCTTCCCGTGGTTGTTCCTTCCCGGTGAAAGACCTGGCTAGTTTCCTGCCAGCATTGAGAAACATGTGATGGTGTCTCCGCAGGCCTTCTTGCTTTGAATACTTAGAAAATTGGTGATGTGTCTAACACTTATTTCACCCCTTGTATGTGTAATATTTAAAATTGTGGAAGTGGCGCTAATAGGATAAGTGAGTTTCTCCCTTCCCTACTCCCTACAGTATTACTTCTAGCCTACTATGTAGACTGTAGAGTGGATTATAATCAAATAGCATCTGTTCTTTACTTGTACACACAGTACTTCTGTAGCCAACTCTTAAAATTAACCCAGGAGTGGAGAAAATCAGGTCTGATTGCTGAACTGAAGACAATTTTACACAACTGTTTGTTTCAATAGAAATACATGATTTATGAACACAATATATTTTGAATCCATTCATCAGGTGTGCTATACTGTAGGTAATGCACAATATATGTTTATAGTCAAAAATGTCAGATTTGTATACTTTTTTTAAAATGTCAGCACCTTTTTTCTTTTTTTTGCCAAGTTATAAACATATATATATATATATATATATATATATATATATATATATATATATAAAAAAAATAAATAAAATATATATATATTTATATATATATATATATATATATATATATATATACATATATATACAGTACAGACTAAAAGTTTGGACACACTTTCTCATTCAAAGAGTTTTCTTTTTTTACAGTACTCTGAAAATTGTAGATTCACATTGAAGGCACCAAAACTATGAATTAAAACATGTGGAATTAAATACTTAAAAAAGTGTGAAACAACTGAAAATATATCTTATATTCTAGGTTCTTCAAAGTAGCCACCTTTTGCTTTCATTTCTTCTTTGCATACTCTTGGCATTTTCTTGATGAGCTTCAAGAGGTAGTCACCAGAAATGGTTTACCAACAGTCTTGAAGGAGTTCCCAGAGATGCTTAGCACTTGTTGGCCCTTTTGCCTTCACTCTGCGGTCCAGCTCACCCCAAACCATCTTGGTTGGGTTCAGGTCTGGTGACTGTGGAGACCAGGTCATCTGGCGTAGCACCCCATCACTCTCCTTCTTAGTCAAATAGCCCTTACACAGTCTGGAGGTGTGTTTGGAGTCATTGTCCTGTTGAAAAATAAATGATGCTCCAACTAAACGCAAACTGGATGGAATAGCACGCCGCTGCAAGATGCTGTGGTAGGCATGCTGGTTCTGTATGTATATACATATACATACACACACACACACACATATATATATATATATATATATATATATATATACATCCAAGCTGAAACACTCTTTGGCTTCCATGATCTTTGTTGTTCTTTGTTGATATCTGTGCTGACATTGTAAGAAGATATCACCGACCTGACTTCTGGGAGAGGGCCAGGTCATTTTATTTTCCTCCCCATAAATTCACCATGTTTACTATATGACTTCACCAGTAGCCTGCAAGCTGCCTGTGTTTATGAATGGATCATAAAAATGGAGTCATGCGGCTTTGTGATAAAGTTAATTATTTCCTCATGTTAACTATCCACAAGCTTCTGAAAATGTCTTTAATGTTGGACACTGTTTGAGAGCTGCCCTTCATAGCCCATAAAAAGGCAGACACAGTATGTATGTTGGAAGGAATAGACAGATACTAATCTTTTTACCATTTTATATAATGTGAGAGAAAAAAGAGTGAGAGGAAAAGAGAGGGCAAGAGAGAAAGAAAAAGAGTGAGAATAAATCAGTGACAGAAAGAAAGAAAGAGAAATTAAGTGAGAGAAAAAGAGAGCGACAGAAAAAGAGAGGGAGAGGGAGAAAAAAAGAATGAACAAAGTAAAATAGAAAGAATGATAGAGAGAAATAGATTGAGAAAAAGAGAAAGAAAATAGATAAGAAAGGTAAACAGAAAAAAGAGAAAATGTCAGAGAAAACAGAGAGAAGAAAAAAGATAGCAAAGAGAGAGGAAAAAGAGAGAAAAGTAAAAGTAAAACAAAGAGGGAGAGAAAGACAGAGAAGTAGAGACAGAAAGAAAAAGACAAAAGGAGAGAGAAAAAAAAAAGAGAATAAAAGACAGTAAGAGGGAAAGAGAAAGAGTGAGAGATAGAAAGTGGAGAGGGATAAAAAGACAAAGAGTGAGAAATAAAGAGAGAGCAAGAGAGAGAAAAAAGAAGAGAGGAAAAAAAGAAAGATAGAGTAAGAGAGAAAGAATTAATGAGAGAAAGGGAGAATGAGGATAGAAGAAATAGAAAAAGGGAGAGAAAAATAGTGAGCGTGAAAGAGACAAAGAATATGACAGAGTTAAAGAGAAAAAGAATGGTCGAGACAAAGAGAGATAGAGAAGAGAGATAAAGTGAGACAAATAGGAAAAAAAAAGAAAAAGAGAGCTCAAAGGAAAAAAGAAAAACAGTGAGAAAAAAAGAGAGAAAAAGAGAGAGAGAAAGAGACAAAAAAGAGTGCAATAATTACACAGTCCTTAAACTCCTCTGGCATTATCATCCTCGCAAAAACTGTGCTTCAAGATCTTTAGGGCATAAAATGGACCATAAATATATGGGTGTAATTACATGAAGTGCAAATGACTCAGCTCACTACTGTCCAATTATACTACTTGAAAACACCAAGAAACCGTGACAAAGGCTGGAATTACACATCCATGATACATGGACCATTCTTGCATCAGAAGACCCAGCCTGACTGCCAGCCATCTTGACCTGAGCTATTTGCTTCACATATGCTAATAAAGTAGTTGGCTCAGGTTGGGAGAGTGCAAAAAACTAGGTCCATCAAAGCATGAATTTTGAGGAGGTGGACTACTTGAGCTAGCTATATAATTCAGACCTTAGATATGAGGACCATAAGGGACATGCAAAGCAAAAAGCTGACCTGAAAAATGAATAAAACGTCTACGCACCTTCTCCTATAGAAGCCGTAATGCAGTCAGTCACAAAACTGCCTGGTATATTGTAATCCACCAAAAATGGCAAAAGTCTCCAGTAATTTAGTAAATGTCCATTTGTGTCATTTTTAATATTTTCTATATGGGACAGATATAAGTAGAAATGTTACAACCACCATATTCACCATAGTGATGAGTTGAAGTGAATCATTAATTCCGCAGTGACAAATGCCATGTTTTAGCGGATGAAGTACAAATTACTATTGATGTATCTTCATATATGATTCATAAATATAATTCATTCCTTAAGCTCAATTATACTATTGTTACTATAATACGCAACATGGACACAAGACAAAGCAAAAAGCATATAGAACTGTCACGATGACTCTGGGATAGTAGGGAACCGGGGTCCCTAAGTTGTCCCTCAATTACACGGATACCCCCATTGGTAGGGATACATGAGACTCCTTCCTGGACTTGCTCCTGACCAGTTCTAATCTGTTTCCTACTCCCTGTCTACCCAGGGAGAGACGGGAAAGGAGTGCAATGAAAGTCACATACAATAAAGACCAAAAGTTTGAACACACCTTCTCATTCAAAGAGTTTTCTTTATTTTCATGACTTTGAAAATTGTAGAGGCATTAAAACTATGAATTAACACATGTGGAATGAAATACTTAACAAAAAAGTGTGAAACAACTGAAAATATGTTGTATATTCTAGGTTCTTCAAAGTAGCCACCTTTTGCTTTGATTACTGCTTTGCACACTCTTGGCATTCTCTTGATGAGCTTCAAGAGGTAGTCACCGGAAATGGTCTTCACTTCACAGGTGTGCCCTGTCAAGTTTAATAAGTGGGATTTCTTGCCTTAGAAATGGGGTTGGGACCATCAGTTGTGTTGTGCAGAAGTCTGGTGGATACACAGCTGATAGTCCTACTGAATAGACTATTAGAATTTGTATTATGGCAAGAAAAAAGCAGTTAAGTAAAGAAAAATGAGTGGCCATCATTACTTTAAGAAATAAAGGTCAGTCAGTCCGAAAAATTGGGAAAACCTTTAAAGTGTCCCTAAGTGCAGTGGCAAAAACCATCAAATGCTACAAAGAAACTGGCTCACATGAGGACGGCCCCAGGAAAGGAAAACCAAGAATCACCTCTGCTGCGGAGGATAAGTTTATCTGAGTCACCAGCCTCAAAAAAATCGCAGGTTAACACCAGCTCAGATTAGAAACCAGGTCAATGCCACACAGAGTTCTACCACCAGACACATCTCTAGAATAATTGTTAAGAGGAGACTTTGTGCAGCAGGCCTTCATGGTAAAATAGCTACTAGGAAACCGCTGCTAAGGACAAGCAACAAGCAGAACAGACTTGTTTGGGCTAAAGAACACAAGGAATGGACATTAGACCAGTGGAAATCTGTGCTTTGGTCTGGTGAATCCAAATTTGAGATCTTTGCATCCAACCATCGTGTCTTTCTGCGACGCAGAAAAGATGAACGCATGGACTCTACATGCCTGGTTCCCACCATGAAGCATGGAGGAGTAGGTGTGATGGTGTGGGAGTGCTTTGCTGGTGAAACTGTTGGAAATTTATTCAAAATTGAAGGCATACTGAACCAGCATGGCTACCACAACATCTTGCAGCGGCATGCTATTCAATCCGGTTTGCGTTTAGTTGGACCATCATTTATTTTTCAACAGGACAATGACCCCAAACACACCTCCAGGCTGTGTAAGGGCTATTTGACTAAGAAGGAGAGTGATAGGGTGCTATGCCAGATGACCTGGCCTCCACAGTCACCAGACCTGAACCCAGTCAAGATGGTTTGGGGTGAGCTGGACAGCAGAGTGAAGGCAAAAGGGCCAACAAGTGCTAAGCATCTCTGGGAACTCCTTCAAGACTGTTGGAAGACCACTTTGGGTGACTACCTCTTGAAGCTCATCAAGAGAATGCCAAGAGTGTGGAAAGCATTAATCAAAGCAAAAGGTCGCTACTTTGAAGAACCTAGAATATAAGACATATTATCAGTTGTTTCACACTTTTTTGTTAAGTATTTCATTCCACATGTTTTAATTCATAGTTTTGATGCCTTCAATGGGAATCTACAATTTTCAGAGTCATGAAAATAAGGAAAACTGTTTGAATGAGAAGGTGTTTCCAAACTTTTGGTCTGTACTGTATGTTGACAGATGGCAAAAAAACAAAACTCTGTGACACAGCGCACACACATAGGTAAAGACAAGAAATAAAATAGAAAAACACAAGAGAAGAAAGGAAGCTTTAAAACAATGGGGGTAAACTCCACAACTGTACCAAGCAAAGAGCACAATTTTTAGTATCTGGTACACCACACCACACAAACCAACATATAAACTATAGCTGGCATGGGTATAAGATTTCATCCAGCTTAAATAGAAGGGGAGCAGATGTGATTGGCTTCCCCACCACATGTGATAAAAGCGACCTAAGAAGAAGACTAGCAGAGATTAAGGCCTCTATCACACATCAGTTTTTTTCCATCAGTCACAATCTGTTTTGTGACTGATGCGATGGATTCATCGCAGATTGTGGTAAAATGGAGAGAGAGACAGAGAGAGAGAGAAAGAAAGAGAGAGAGAGAGAGAGAAAGAAAGAGATAAAGAGAGAGACTATTTCAGACCAGACGGGAATTTACACATCTGAGCATGCGCGGTTAAAAAAAGACAGATCCGTCAACAGAATCTGTCATTTAACGGATTGCGACAGATCCTGCGCCAATAGGCTTCCATTATAACAAATGACGGACGCCGACGGACCTGTCGCTGTCCATTTTTTTGACGCAAACAAAAAGCGTTCCTGTGGACTTCTTCTCCGTCCAATGGACACAGATTTTTCAACAGATCCGTCATACGACGGATGTAACATGAGGCCATCCATCGCAATCCGTCCCTAATACAAGTCAATAAGATAAAAACGGATCCAGTGCTGGATCCGATTTTTTTTTTTCAAATTTGACGGGCTGCGACTGATGGCAAAAAACTGATGTGTGAAAAAGTCCTAACTCCTACTAGCATGCCTATGAATCAGCACACAGCAGGTTGATGTCTGAATCTACCTGTGTTGATCTCAGACACCAGAGCATTGAGCAGAGTGTCAGAATCTGCAATGTGAACAGAGCCCGACGCTGCCATGACAGTGGATGCAGTTTGTGCAAAACTCTGTACGACAAATACACATTATATATCTGTTATTTTAACCATATTTAGGCAATACATATAATAACCACCTCTTTATAACAATTAATTTAGAATCTATTTCACCTGTAAACTGAAACAGAAACTGCCATATAAATAAAAGAATTCTATAGAAAAACATTGAATTTACATTTTTAATTTGCTCCTTTTGGACCCATTGCACCAAGAAAAAATATCAAAAAATGTAAATGACGGATACGCTCTAAGTCTTCTGACATTGACTTTCTCTAAATTTGGGCACTTTCCACCCCAGTGACACAAAATACATGCAATAGCTGGCATACCCTACATTTTGCCAGACATTGAAATGGTTAAAAATCTTATTTTTCTCCTTATTCTGTGTTGCAATGCAACCAACAAACTGTTCATTGTGCAGGCTACCTTTCATGAGGGCCCCAGCTACTGGCCTTATGAATATGTAGATGAGCTTGGCTTAGTTACTATACGGTTAGTGGAGCCGGCCCTTGTATAGGCCTCAGTAGAACCATCTTAGAAGACCTTTGTGGTTCATTCTCTAATTGGAGGAGACAGTTCTCCTCCCTTAATCCCAAGTTAGTTTATATTTAAACAAAATGTTCATTTAGTGTTTGCGGATTTCTGTAATTTGCATGGGGAAACAATTACTATGCGGAAAAGAAGAATTACACATAATTTCAGCACTGCTATTTGCTGCTCTCCCTTTGAACTAATAAGGGGGACCATAAATAGGCCTTAGAAAGATAAACTAATGAAAGAACCATGCAGAGATTGAATACTTCTTACCTCGGGAACACACAATAATGTGTTTTTCTCTTCCTAGAAAAGACCTTTCTATGTAAGACACACGCACACGAGGAGTTTTTATCAGGCTAAGTGTAACTAATGTATGGGGCCTTTTAC
Source organism: Anomaloglossus baeobatrachus (assembly GCF_048569485.1). Taxonomy (NCBI): domain Eukaryota; kingdom Metazoa; phylum Chordata; class Amphibia; order Anura; family Aromobatidae; genus Anomaloglossus; species Anomaloglossus baeobatrachus. The sequence goes on from NC_134356.1 coordinate 169,837,210, forward strand.
GTCAACGTTCATCCACATGAAGGTTTAATAACAGCAAAATATTTTAGCAGAGCCTAAGAATTAAAGGGGAGTAATTGTGCAGGTCCCTTAAAAGACAAGCAGCAGACTGCTTTTCAGCAATTAGTCATTGATATTGAATTGCATGAAACCATGTGAGACGTGAATATTTACTGCTTTATCAGTCTTTAATTACCAGGCAGCATTAAATAATTCACTTGCCATTGGTTATATATATATTAGTATTATGTTAACACTTAAGGGGCTTATCCACAAATTTAGAAGTTCTCTTGTGCCCATAGGGTAGGGAATAAGTTCACGATTGCTGGGTTACAGCCAACTATCACAAGAACTGGGTTTGCAAAGAACCCCATGTGAATGGATCGTTTGTCAGCCATGTTTGCTACTGCTCCATTTGTTCTCAAGGGGGCTGCTAGAGAAATCCGCATGGTGCATTGTCTGGTCTTAGGTAGTCCCATCAGAATGAATTATCACATGAGCGACCACTGCTTCTTTCACATTGGTCGTTTCAGAGTCCCAGTGCTTGTGATCAGTGGGGGTCCCAGTGATTGGAAGTTATCCCCTATACCATGGATAGCAAATAACTTTCAAACTTGAGAATACCCTTATATAGGGGTTGTTTGGGACCTTTTTATTTTTAACTGGGGATTTAAGAACTAACAGGAGGCACTGTAGTTACTAACTACCAGACTTTTCTACCTGTCACTGCCTCATAACAATTGAAGAACGCAACTGCTGGAGATTCTGATTCCTCATGTCAACAGAGTAGCTCTTCCTCTTCCGGGTTGCTCTATATGTGGAGTGTGACTGTTGACGTTATGCTGATTGATAGCTTACTCCCCGCAGTTTGGAAGCAAGGAGCCGACTGTAAATCAGGATGATGTCGACAGTATTGTCCCATCAACAGAGAAGAGTACGAGAGACGATGCTGCTCTGTCGATGTCACGTCAATGAAAGGTGTGGTCTGTGACTAGGCAGAACTGGCAGGTAGTTAGTAACTTACTCAGTTAGCTGTAGGCACAAAGTAAAAAAATGAAATAATCCCAGATAACCCCTTTTAACTATTTGTTTCTTTTTTTTTTTTATAAGAAGCAATATCTTGTGCCTTTATTTATAGAGTGGATTGTAAATTGCCATTTACTAAAAGGCCTATGCACCCATGATTTGGGCGAGTGGCTACATGACACTAGTACAGATGGTCATATCCCTCTCGCCGTCCTGTAAGCCCCAGGCAGCTGAAGCTCTCAGCTAGCCTTAGGTCTAGCATTACTTCATTCTTCTAAGCTGGTCTGTATTGCCCTCTATTTCTTGTATTTTTGGTGTGATGGCGGTGAGCTTAACTTGACCTTCACTTTGTATCACTAATGCATATGAGTGTCACTATTTACAGAAATGGACAGAAATGGCCACATCACTAACATTTCCATTACTACAGAAGTGACAACATGAAGTGCTATACTGATAATAACTTCTGAACCACTCAGAGATGGAAGACAAACTTCAACTTCTGTGAAAAGAAAAGGGACAGGTACATTTACTATATTTCCCATTGAGACATTAATACAAATATCTATAGATAAAAGCTGAAGAAAAAATATGGCAGTAGCATATTCGTGCACGAAAATAATTTCCATTAATGCAAAACTTTAGATTTACTAATGAATGTCGGCGTTTGTGTTTTGGGTGGAATCTGCCTTGATATTCATGCTTTGTTTCTGGTCAGATGCGAATACCTTTACACGAAGAACTTGATCACAAATCCATTATTACATGTGGCTGCAGGAATTCTCCCATCGCCAAGGAATGTCATCCTATAGAAATCACAATACATCACTCACATTAGATACTTTTCTTCACTCTCAGGAAAGTGTTCACATGTATCAGCAGTCAAGTGCTTTTCTAGAAAACCATTAACTTTGTAGGTTATCTTCCTGGACAGAGACACTTATCCCAGAGCTACACCCTAGCCCCACATTTCTACATTAAATCCAACAAGTAGCCTGTTAGAAGAACCATAGGAAGCCTCGGGAGGAGAGAATAACAGCCAGACTCAGCCATGTATGTGTAAAGAGCACAGTTAGGTTTGCAGTCTCTCGGCTCCAGACTGACTCCATCCTGCTGTTAATAGAAGAAGGAGGGTCACTTGTAGCTTCCTTTTCACCCCATAACAAACAGCAAGCAACCGGTCCCTCAGGCCTTCCTGTGTCCCTGGTCCCAGCATACACAGAGGCTGCTGTTTCTCCGCTGTTTTATGCAATTGCATTTTGTGTATAAGTTCCAGCTGTTTTCCACTCTGCAAAGCTGCTCTACCAGGTTATGCTTTGCTTTTGCAAAAAATGTACAGGTTACAATAGCTTCTCTTTGTAATAGTGGAAGATGTTTAAAGGGGTAATAAATCGGCAAATTTGATGAGCAGAGAAGTATAATTTTATTACATCTGATGTAAAGTGACCCTCCACCCCCCACACTTAACAATAATAATAGTTTTATTACATCTGATGTAAAGCGACCCTCCACGCCCCACATTTAACAATAATAATAATTTTATTTTTATAGAGTAGTCACTAATTGTATAGTCACTAAAGATGGTGTAGCAATATGTATATGCTGTATGTCCCCTAGGGGTCTCTAGGGGTCTCTCTTCTTGTATGTGTCTACAAGCAAGTGGGAACTCGCTGGTACTGCAGACAGAGTGCAGGCAGCAGAGAGAGATGTTATGGCTGACAATATCACCTAATAAATAGCCTGAAGATCTCCACTGAGTGTGATTACTGAGAGACACAATAACAGAACAGATGGGCAAATTTATTGGACCGGAACTGTATTGTCATGCGCTTCATGCGAATTAAGCATAATAACAGCTGCTGCGACCGCCATCTTGCTGAACAGTGGGCAGCCATCTAGAGGTCCCAACCTGAGGACAACCTGCCGGAAAAGAAGTGGCAGACCGGACATTGGGCAGTAAGCAGTATGGGCAGCCGGAGAGATGAGTGGTGAGGTTCTTTTTACATCTTACAATTATTGTGCTCTGGGGACTGGAAGACCCCAAAATATAATAGGGCACATTCAATTCCTGAAGAATATATTCAGTGCAAATGAGCTTTCCTGGGAAAATCCGTACTATGAAGTAGATTTGAATTATATCAGATCCGCTCATTTTCATTAGTTACTGTAACGTATGGCCTCCACTCTAATGCCACTTCCATCGCAGAGAACAGTGCTTCTTTTCTCCATATCCAAAATAACAGATGCTATGGAGACGCTGTAGAAAGTCTCAACCCCATCTCCTCTGTATGTTCTCTGCCCAGTATGGATCCTTGAAGGCAGGTGTGATTCAGCCATTTCACAGCACTTCCTATGCAACAGACATTTAGAACATAAAGAATATGGAGTACAAATCTCAAATTCCGAAGTAGTGGCAGGAGAAGAGAAGCCATTAATAATAATAATAATAATAATAATAATAATCTTTATTTCTATAGCGCCAACATATTCCGCAGCGCTTTACAATTCAGGAGGAACATATACATATCATATACATAAACATATACAAACAAGTAACAATTATAGAGGATACAATATTTAAAAGGAAAAATGGCAACCCTGCTCGTGAGAGCTTACAATCTACAATGAGATGGGGGGGAGGGGCAAGGTACAAGTGTTTATTTAAAATGACAATCCAGCCAGCTCATGGGGGATAGATGATGGCTTCCTGGACCAGTTGGCCAGAGCCTTGAGATGCATTTGGGTGCCATGGAGTTTGACGTGGGGTTATGTTCTGAGAAGTTGTAGAGGGATTAGGTGAAATTAGTTTGGCTAGGGAGTGTGATAGGCCACCCTAAAAAGATGCGTTTTTAGGGAGCGTCTGAAGCTGAGTAAGTTGTGATTTGTCCTAACTTCTTGGGGTAGAGCGTTCCAGAGGTTTGGTGCAGCTCGGAAGAAGTCTTGGATTCGGGAGTGGGAGGTTCGAATTAGTGTGGATGTCAGTCGAAAGTCATTTGCAGAGCGTAGAGAACGGGTGGGATGATAGACAGAGAGGAGGGTGGAGATGTAGGAGGGTGCTGCACTGTGGAAAGCTTTGTGGGTGAGAACAAGCAGTTTGAATTGGATCCTGTGATATATGGGCAGCCAGTGCAATGACTGGCACAGAGCAGAGGCATCCGAGTAGCGGTTGGCCAGATAGGTGACCCTGGCTGCTGCATTAAGGATGGACTGTAGAGGGGAGAGTCTAGTTAGGGGGAGACCAATTAATAGAGAGTTACAGTAGTCAAGGCGAGAGTGGATCAGGGCCACGGTGAGGGTTTTTGTCGTTTCCATTGTGAGAAAGGGGCGGATTCTAGCGATGTTCTTGAGGTGCAAGCGGCAGGTGCGGGCAAGAGATTGTATGTGGGAGGTGAAGGAGAGATCCGTGTCAAGTATAACCCCCAAGCAGCGGGCTTGCGGCCTGGGACTTATCGTTGTGCCACACACAGAGAGGGAGATGTCCGGCTTAGGAAGGTTGGGAGATGGAGGGAAAAGCAGAAGTTCAGTTTTGGAAAGGTTAAGTTTCAGATAGAGAGCAGACATGGTGTTGCAAACTGCAGTCAGGCAGTCACTTGTGTGGTTAATGTGGTTTCCATGAAATACAGATTATTAAAACCCAACTACAATCATTTACAGGGCCATTTACAGTGTTCTATGCTACAGAATGGTAATATATCCATAATAAAAGGACATCATACAGATGCCACATGGACATGTGTGTGCCGTCTGTTGACAAGTCGTGTCCAATAGATGAATACAATCGCAAAAAGCTGCAATTTTTTAATCAATCTGATTTAGGGTGCAGTCACATCTGCATATAAATCTGCACGTGAAATGCGAGAAAAAAAATCGCATTGCACTCGCTTCAATGTTAAGCAATAGAGCAGAGAGCAGAGAGCATCTGCTAGTTTTTGCTCTGAAAATTTCTGCGTTCGGGGCAAATCGCAGCATGCTGTGAGTGGCTCCATACGTCGGCAATACAAGTGAATGGGTGCGAGAAAAAACGTGAGGCACACGGACCGCACACAGACGTCACACGGACCGCACATGGATGTGCATTTTTAACATGGTGTTTTATATACAGTCAGAAGCTAGAAAAATAGTTAGCCGGATAGGTAGAAATATAGGTAGATAGATAGTAGATAGACAGATAATAGATAGATGTGCAACACATATATAATGTCCTACCCCTTGCACATTGTAAGCTTGCACCCTTTACCTTTCATGTGGCACTAAAGGGTGTTTAGCCTTGTTTTTATCCCCAAATTAAATAATTTCCCCTCATAAAACGAAATGGGTTCCCACTTATTTTTGGTAGCCAGTTAAGGTAAAGCAGACAGTTGCAGCCTGCAGACCACAGCTGGCAGCTTTACCTTGGCTGCTAATCTAAAACAGAGGGCACCCCACGCTGTTATTTTAAATTATTTATTTAAAATTAAATAAATAATTTAAAACAAAAACCATGGGGTCCTCCCCAAATTGGATCACCAGCTTAGGTAAAGCAGACTGCTGTGGTCTGGTATTCTCAGGCTATGGAGGCCCATAGTTATTGGACCCGTGCCAGCATAAAAATCACAGGTCACAGCTGCTCCAGATGTGGCACATCCATTAGGTGCGCTAATCCTGGCGCTTCACATCAGCTCTTCCTATTGCCCTGGTGTGGTGGCAAACAGGATAATAAATGGGGTTGATGTCAGCTGTGAATTGCTTGGAAAATATTTAATTTGGGGCTAAAAACAAGGCTTAACACCCTTTAGTGCCACATGAAAGGCAAATGGTGCAATCTCACAAGATGCAGGGGAATGGAAAATTAGATATGTGCTTTGCATCTATCTATATACAGTGCCTACAAGTAGTATTCAACCCCCTGCAGATTTAGCAGGTTTACACATTCGGAATTAACTTGGCATTGTGACATTTGGACTGTAGATCAGCCTGGAAGTGTGAAATGCACTGCAGCAAAAAAGAATGTTATTTCTTTTTTTTTTTTTTTTTTTAAATTGTGAAAAGTTTATTCAGAGGGTCATTTATTATTCAACCCCCTCAAACCACCAGAATTATGTTTGGTTTCCCTAAAGTATTAAGAAGTATTTCAGGCACAAAGAACAATGAGCTTCACATGTTTGGATTAATTATCTGTTTTTCCAGCCTTTTCTGACTAATTAAGACCCTCCCCAAACTTGTGAACAGCACTCATACTTGGTCAACATGGGAAAGACAAAGGAGCATTCCAAGGCCATCAGAGACAAGATCGTGGAGGGTCACAAGGCTGGCAAGGGGTACAAAACCCTTTCCAAGGAGTTGGGCCTACCTGTCTCCACTAGAAAAAAACCAAGGAGAAAAATTGTAATAGTAAAATTTATAGTCAGGGTATTTTTCCTACAATTTTTCTCCTTGGTTTTTTTCTAGTCTTGAGGCTGCAATTCACATGCTTGTAATGTTGCATGTTTATTGAACATTTGTTACAGCTCAGTTTTTTTGTGTTTTTCTACCTGTCTCCACTGTTGGGAGTATCATCCGGAAGTGGAAGGCTTATGGAACTACTGTTAGCCTTCCACGGCCTGGACAGCCTTTGAAAGTTTCCACCCGTGCCGAGGCCAGGCTTGTCCGAAGAGTCAAGGCTAACCCAAGGGCAACAAGGAAGGAGCTCTGGGAAGATCTCATGGCAGTGGGGACATTGGTTTCAGTCAATACCATAAGTAACGTACTCCACCGCAATGGTCTCCGTTCCAGACGAGCCCGTAAGGTACCTTTACTTTCAAAGCATCATGTCAAGGCTCGCCTACAGTTTGCTCATGATCACTTGGAGGACTCTGAGACAGACTGGTTCAAGGTTCTCTGGTCTGATGAGACCAAGATCGAGATCTTTGGTGCCAACCACAAACGTGACGTTTGGAGACTGGATGGCACTGCATACGACCCCAAGAATACCATCCCTACAGTCAAGCATGGTGGTGGCAGCATCATGCTGTGGGGCTGTTTCTCAGCCAAGGGTCCTGGCCATCTGGTCCGCATCCATGGGAAGATGGATAGCACGGCCTACCTGGAGATTTTGGCCAAGAACCTCCGCTCCTCCATCAAGGATCTTAAGATGGGTCGTCATTTCATCTTCCAACAAGACAACGACCCAAAGCACACAGCCAAGAAAACCAAGGCCTGGTTCAAGAGGGAAAAAATCAAGGTGTTGCAGTGGCCTAGTCAGTCTCCTGACCTTAACCCAATTGAAAACTTGTGAAAGGAGCTCAAGATTAAAGTCCACATGAGACACCCAAAGAACCTAGATAACTTGGAGAAGATTTGCATGGAGGAGTGGGCCAAGATAACTCCAGAGACATGTGCCGGCCTGATCAGGTCTTATAAAAGACGATTATTAGCTGTAATTGCAAACAAGGGTTATTCCACAAAATATTAAACCTAGGGGTTGAATAATAATTGACCCACACTTTTATGTTGAAAATTTATTAAAATTTAACTGAGCAACATAACTTGTTGGTTTGTAAGATTTATGCATCTGTTAATAAATCCTGCTCTTGTTTGAAGTGTGCAGGCTCTAACTTATTTGCATCTTATCAAACCTGCTAAATCTGCAGGGGGTTGAATACTACTTGTAGGCACTGTATCTATCTATCTATCTATCTATCTATCTATCTATCTATCTATCTATCTAGTCATTTATCTAGCTTTTGAATGTAAAACGCCATGTCAAAAATGCATGCCAAATAGAGCCACATGGACGTCACACAGATGTCAAGATCGACCCCACAGTCAGCACATTGCCAACACACTGATGACACATGGACATCACACGGATGACACATGGATAACACAATGAGACTAGGTGAGGGGGAAAAAGCACTGGCATAGCACTCTAATGACATATGGAATGACATTTGCATCTCACTCGTATCTCACTCCAAGAAACTTCAGGAGCAACAGTGGAGCTATATTTTATATGAAGATGTGACTGCACCCTTAGAAGCAGTAGACTGACTTCAGCTGACATCATGAGGTCAGCCCAGGTCACCACAGGGGCTCACACAACAGTGTGTGCGCAGCCGCGGGCATGACGAGCGCTGACGTCATGAGGTTTTTACCTGTGGTGATGAAGTCCGCTGAACTCATGATGTCATCGCTCATCACTTAGTTCAATGACTGCAGTGTTCTCACATGAAGTATTGCAGGCGGCCCGCTGCTGTGATGAGCGGTGATGTTGTGGGCTCTCGCGATAATTGACGTGAGAACGCCGCGGGCATGGAAGTCAGTGACGAGTAGTGACGTCACGAGATCAGCGGACTTCATCGCTACAGGTGATGAACTGAGCTAACCCACGTCACCGCTCGTCACGCCCACGACCGCTCACACACTGCTGTGTGAGCCAATGCGGTGACCTGGGCTGACCTCATGAGTTTCACTTATGTCACTGCACTGCTTCTGACAGCAGGGTGTGAGTTCAGACACTGCTCTCCTAGCCAATGGTGAATATTCTGTTCTTCATTGACTAGGACACTGATTATGGATCGTCGTGCAAAACGCAAGAGGAAAAATTCACAGATATACTCTGCCTCATTGATTAACATTGGTCTGTGTGCAATGCGATTTTTTTTTTTTCTCACATTGCACTTTTCTGTTTTATACTCCAGTTTCAAAGTACCCTAATGCAGGCGATAGGACTCAGCCAGCAGTTTTCAAATTAGAGTACACTGAATGGTAATGTCAAAGGAAGATAGCGAGTGATGCTTAGCAAGTTGTGAGCGACTGAAGGCACGGAGAGCTTAAAGGCAGTGAAAGCTACACAGAGAATAATCCTAAACTTATCAACTTGTGAATTTGGCCAAAGGGGATATTTTTGGGTGTTACAGATTAAATTCTCATAAATTAATACATTTCATGACTCACTGCTCCACTACAATTATTATGCATTGGCTATATAGGGTTGTCGCGCCCATGGGGTACTCAGTCCCGGGCGGTGTATATCTGGGGAATGTCACTTTGGTGGCCGTTGCTTGGTTCCATGCCCTGAGCCCTTTTTGTAAAGGGGATATATTTACAGGGGATTAGATTAGTATTCACACGTGATGCCACTTGCCGTGTTGCGGCTATGAGGATGAAGCCGCCGCTGCACAGTGTTCACTACTGGGGCTGATGTTAATGGCAGCCTTGATGGTAGGACCTCCGCAAGCAGGGCCAGGCTCCAGAGGGTAGGTGATGTGACGGGTGTCGGAAGAAGGTAGTCCACACAACGGTTCAGTGCAACTGGTGTTTACTCACTTTTGCTGGTGGTAACTGGTTACCCGAGACCGGCTGGTTTCACCTTCAGGTCCACTTTGTCCCAGTGCCAGTGTAGTAATCTGGTACCTTCTTCCCCTGCACCTGTCTGTGGTTAGTGGGTCCCCGTGGCATAAAGCAAATGGGGGTCCCCGTCCAGTGGTGTTTCTGTCCAAGTCTGTCCGTATGATGGTAGCGTGAACCCTGTTGGGTGGGAGTCTCTGGTCCTGTCCCCGTATCTCTCTTTGCTACTGAGTCTCGGAGTTTTAGGGTCAGCGAGGTCCTTGATGGTCTCCTCGCTGTGCAGGTGTTAACAGGTCGGCTTGGACCTTCTGACTATCCTAGGGTCCTGTACCGCGTTGCTGCGTAGTTCCGGTAGTACTCCACCGTACTCCACCGGCAACTACTCTCCTGGGTACCAGGTTACTGTCAACCCTGTGTCAGTGCATCTCCTCCTGTCCACCTTCACTCCTCGACTCTCTTAGACTACCTGACTCTCTGTCCAAAGTCCTCCCCTCCCACTTGATCATCTAGTGGACTGGACTGGCTCCAGCTCTAGACGGCTATCCATTGGTCCGACACTAGGCCTGTACCATCGTATGGGGGATTGTTGGGGACAACTGGGATTACCTGAAGTTTTTGTATGTTACCGGCACTGGTCTTCCGGGTCCCTAGGGGGTAGGCCCTGCATCCTGATGGGGATGTAGAACCTTGTAGCATCCTGATGGCTTCAGGAGCGCTACAGCACCATCATATTACACAGCATTTAAAGATAATCTCAGTGATGGGTGAACATTAGGGTGCTCAAGACACTTGATACTAGAATGAGTATTTTGGTACTCGGACACCATGCTTGAGTTCACCCTAGCATATTTCCTGGCTTTTTATCATCCAGTAAACATGCGAGGATTGCCTGCCAATTATGATAATGCTGTAGCCATGCTGGCTACTGGCATTACTGTGATTGTTCCGTCTCATAATGTCATCAGATGTATATAAAACAGAGAGATGTTTACCACACTCTACCCAAAAATAGTGTAGACACTAGGGAGAGATTGTGCTGGAGAAGGGACAGAGCATTATACTATGACAGTACCTGCTGGTACAACAGTAAACAAAGAGTCCTTTTCAGGGTTTATTGAAATCTATTTTATTCTCTAATACTGTTCTTATTCTCCACTTAGTGTAGGACAAGCTTCTGGAGTAGGCATAGTGTATTAGAGGCATGTCGGTAGTAATTGTAGCCTTACAGACCTTGCTGCTGATACCTAAAATGTTTTTATCTATTCTCTAGTAATACCGCTCTTAGCTGCATTTAGTGTAGGGCAAGTTACTGGAGTGAGCATACTGTACTAGAGGCATGTAGGCAATGATTTTAGCCTTTCACAGCATACTGCTGATACCTAAAAAATTTAAACTATTTTGTAATAATACTGCTCTTGTGAAGCCCCTCACCTGCGGGTCGCCTCAGGGTCTTCACGTGCTGGGAAATCTTCTGGCAACAGGTGTCAGTTTATCTTTAATAGGAATCGTGACGCCACTCTCGGTTTTGCGGTCAGGGTGATGGGGGACCGCCACTGCAGTTTAACGAGTGTTTGGGGCTGATGGTGTCTGCAGTCTGGTGTTATGGCCTCCCGAGAGTGAGGCTGGCCCCAGGGGCTCGGGTATATGCATGTAAAACCACAGGTCACAGAGTAACTCAAACACAGTCCAGAAAGTCTTTTAACTTGTTTACTCACTTTTAGTTGGTTGGTGAGATACCTGGGCGATGCTGAGATTATACCAGGTGGAACTAGGAATTCCTACAGGCCGTTCTGAGGGTAGCTGTTAACTCGCCTTCTTTGCACTTCTTTTGTTTCGGATAATTCCTCACTTGCAGTATCGTGGTATTCATTCAGGGAAAGTTGCTACTGGCTCTCCTTCCTTTCTGGCCCGTTTGCCGGCAGCGTGGACCTGGTGAGATGGCTTCTGGCCCTATCTCCTTATGGGTCCCTCTGTTGCTGCTGTGGCTTGAGCTCTATGTATATGATGAGGAACCTCTAGTCCCCTCACCAGCAGGTTTAGCAGATCAGTAGATCGATATCTGGCTCTAGGGACCTGTTCCCTGTGCGTGCGTAGTTAACAGCAATCCCCGTACTCGACTGCCTCTGTGCAGGTGTCTTTCAGGCTGACTTTCTGGTCACTGTACTTCCCCGCTAACAGCTACCACACAAGCAGGGTCTGGCTAGCGTGGCTGTACGTCTGCTTCCGTCAGCAACGTCTATACACTGCTCCAGACTGGCTTGCTCCTCCTCCTTTTCCTGTCTGCCACTGCATCTAGCTTCCAGCAACTCCACCCCTTGCTGAGAATTGAAAGTTAACCTCTTCAGGGCTACCCAAGGGTCCCCTCTCAAGTTGTGGGAGACCTGGTTGCTATGTGTCTGTGTGTACACACCTCATCCTGGCCTTTTGGAATTACCTGGAAGCACTGTCCCAGTATGGGTGCAGTATTCTGTGGTGCTTGACCAGGTAAGGGGCACCACACTCTTAGCAGCATTTAATGTAAGCAAGCTGCTGGAGTAGCCATAGTGGGCAGGACCAGTAGTATTGGCAGCGCCCACCTAGGGGTCTTGAGGATCCGGGGGCGGGAACAAGTTAGTCTGAGTCTGAGTTTGAAGTGGAGAGGGGAGACAGTGACAGACTGTCAGGAGGAAAGCTGAGCCTAGTGAGAGTGGACAGGTTAGTGGCCCTGGTCTACTGGCTAGGTGGCAAGCAGTGGACCGTGTCCAAAGGCGACGGGAATACGGTCGCGGGAGATCCAGAGTGGACCGGGACAGGGTTGGAGCCCGCCAGTACCAACAGCGGAGATCCGGTCTGGAAACCGTGCACAGGCGGGGTACCTGGACCCTAGTTAGAAGATGGTTGCAAGCCCCTTCTCTAATTCACCAGGCCGGGAGCAGGTTTCAGACCTAGCTCCAGAGGTTCAGCCCAGATAGAGCGCATCTGCAGCCCACCGCTCGGGATAGGGTATCCGAAATCAGTCACTGAAATCCCAAGGGTCAATGTTCACGGGCAATGGCTCCTCAGGTACACAACACACCGGGAGCAGATTTCGCCCGTTCCACATGGGTTAAATCAACACAAGAAGATTGCAGAGTGCCAGAGGAATGGACATTGGTACACCATCCCGGGTGTGGGACCCGAATACACCTGGACGTTTTGGCCGGCCACTGACACCTTGGTTTGCCAACGGACTTGTGTGCAATTATTCCACAGTGAATACACCCACACTCCCCAGTCCGGCCCGGTGCGCCACCTCCGGCCTACAACAATCCCCGTGTTATGGACACTGAGCCCCGGGGCAACCATCTATACCCATGGAGGAGTTAACATCCAGCTGCCATCCCATCGCCCCCGGGTGCTCCCCAACTGCCGCGGTGGTGCTACATCTCACCACACACCGTGGGTGGCGTCACAAAGTACTTTCAGCAATCCCGTACATATACGTCCCCTTTTTATTTGAGTGTCCGCGCGACCCCCGGGTCCGGAAATCCCTCGAGCCACTGCGGATCCGCATCTGAGCAGCCCAGCTGCTACTGATGTGGGGCGGCACACCTCAAAACCTGGTGTCTCGAACAGGATTGTAACCTATCCACCTGTGAACGGTGATCTGTTTAAGAATTTTTCGACAGCCGCCATTTTGCCGCCATTTATGGGCGCAAAAAACAACAAGCCCGACATCTTCTTCCCTGAAAAGGGCGCGAAGTTGAAGCCCCGCCCCCTGGGAATGAGGGTGAAAGTTGGTGACTCCCAAGACAGGAAGCGCAAAGGACAGTGGGTCCCGCTAGACTGCTGTCGAAAAACCAAGTGGGAGGACCGAGAAAGCGGTATGTGATGCAGGAAGATAAAAAGGCAGGGACACCAGGACTTTGCCAAATCCCGTTCCTGGATGAGCAAGCGGCAGAATGTCTCAGGGGTTCGACAACCAGCAAGTGGAGAGGCCCGTTCTCGGGACCGCCGACTGGATTGAAGTGCAGACGGAGAGGATGTGTCGGAGGATCCAGGCCCAAGCGCATTTTCTGATGACGCGGTGGACCACCGAGAGGAAAAGGCTAGGCTGCCGCCGTCCGGGCACGTGAGATGGAGATGGCCCGGAGGAGCAGGTAAGCAGTGACCCACGCCCCTATGTTCCCTAGGAACCAGCCGTCCAAGCTGAGGGCCCCGGCCTGCTCCCATACGCCACGTCGCCTCCCTCGCCGCCCGTGTCCGCGGTCGGTGCCCCGATTGGCCCGCTACCTCCAACACCGGCAGCGGAACTCGTCATATCTAGCAACGAGGCCCCAGCCATGGGGACCTCGGGCCCTACCAGCATCCCCGCTCCAACACCCGTCCCAGCCCCAGCGCCAGACAGCAGTCAGGAAGACATCCCCTCCGACCCCGAGCCCGGCCGCAATGCTGATGACGTCATTCCTGGCCCCGGCAGTCCGTCCGGCCGCAGCAGAGATGGTGACAGCTCCGGCAGTCCGCCCGGCCGCACCGAAGGTGGTGCCCACCCAAGAGTCACCCGCGGCAACCACACAGGTCATTCCCCAGTGCCCAGTCCTGGCTATGGAGCAGCCGGGATGTACCTGCAGGGAAGCAGAGAAGGCCAATCAGAGATGGAGCCCTCGGTACAGTGAGGAGCTGGTCGTAGCCGGCACCGAGGGCATCCGTATGGGCCAGGTCCCTGAGCAGGAAGCGGAGCATGGAGCCCGTGCCCCATACTGGGAGCAACAGAAACGGCAACTGAAACAGGAGATTGCCAATCGGGAGAAGTGGAATGCCGAGGTGCTGGCGCGTGCCTACCAGGAGAAGGACAATCTTTGACTGGCTACCTTCCGTGTGCGGGGCCTGACTCACTGAGGGCAAGTGCACCACTTTAACCCACAAAAGGGATAGGGGTATGAACTGGGACTGGATTCTGAAATCTTCGTCTCCCAGAGGGATGTGGCCCCTCATCTACCTACAGGTCACCCGGACCGTGAGTTGGGGACCTAGTCAGTTATACCCGGCACTGTGGGGAGCGAGGGTAGTTTTCCCTCGATGTGAAAAAATGGGTAGTGGTAAATGAGAAACCCTGCCTAGCTTCCCACAGCTTCCTGTATCAAGACCAGGAGTGAAAGGTAGTGGTTCCCAGCTACCCGTTCAGAGTTAAAGTTTAACCCCGTTTTACCATTACTTAATCATGGACCATGACCTCAGGACTGGCGAGGTCAACCCAAAACTTTCTGGGTCTTGTAAATATCCCCACCTACCTTCTTGTTATTCCTCATCACCTACGTTGCCTCTGGAGAGGTAGATTAGAGGAAGGGCCAGCGGTAGAGTAGGCCGAGGCCCAGCCGCTAAAGAGACCGGTGGCTAACCTCCAGGCCAAGGGTCCCCCGGACTTGGGGTCCTTGAGATGGACTGTCAGGTAAGGAACTTTTTACCCGGCCTGAGTAGGCGTTACCCGGAACACCTGTGGACTTGGGAAAAGGGGTGCCCGCCATTCTTAGCGGTGGCAGCAAGGAACCAGGTTGTTTGGGTGGTGGGTGAGGAAAAACGGGAATGTAATGTCTAATGTTATGCAACGTTCAAGAACATGTGCCTCCCATAAAGAAAAGAAATGTTTTGCGAATGTTTTTATATGTTTTATGTTTCCCGTTTCTTAGAAAAATAAACGTCATGGACGGGCTGTATTCAACCAAGGGGGAATGTGACGCCCTGGCACCGCCAGGTGGTCAAAGAGGTACATTGCACCCTACATAACACCTTCCCACACAAGGGTTCCATCAGCCACAAAATCCTAGCCACCCCCCCAGGGTAAGAAGGACACACCAGTGGGCAGGACCAGTCGGATTGGGAGCACCCACCTAGGGGTATTGAGGATCCGGGGGCGGGAACAAGTTAGTCTGAGTTGGAGTCTGAGTTTGAAGTGGAGAGGGGGGACAGTGACAGACTGTCAGGAGGAAAGCTGAGCCTAGTGAGAGTGGAAAGGGTAGTGGCCCTGGTCTACTGGCTAGGTGGCAAGCAGTGGACCATGTCCAAAGGCAACGGGAATACGGTCAGCCCAGATAGAGTGAACCGGTAGACCACCGCGGGGAATAGGGTATCCAAAATCAGCCACTGAAATGTTAAGGGTCAGTGTTCGCGGGCAACGGCTCCTCAGGTACACAACACACCAGGAGTGAATTTCTCCCATTCCACATGGGTTAAATCAACACAAGAAAATTGCAGAGTGCCGGAGGAAGGGACATCGGTAGACCATCCCGGGTGGTGGACCCGAATACACCCGGACGATTTGGCCGGCCACTGACGCCTTGGTTTGCCAACGGACTTGTGTGCAATTATTCCACAGTGAGTACACCAACACTCCCCGGTCCAGCCCGGCGCGCCACCTCTGCCCTACATCACTCCCCATGTTATGGACACTGAGCCCCGAGGCAACCATTACTACCCACGGAGGGGTTAACATCCAGCTGCCATCCCATCGCCCCCGGGTGCTCCCCAACTGCAGCGGTGGGGCTACATCTCATCACACACCGTGGGTGGTGTCACGAAGTACTTGCAGCAATCCCATACATATACATCCCCTTTTTATTTGAGTGTCCGGAAATCCCTCGAGCCACTGCGGATCCGGATCCGAGCAGCCCGGCTGCTACTGATATGGGGGCGGCACATAGGCAGGGATTCTAGTCTTACACAGTGTGATGCTGACAGCTAAACAATGTATTACATTCTTTAATATTACCGATCTTAGTTTTCAATTAATTTTGGATTGAGATTGTGGAGTAGGAATCATGTATTACAGGCCTAAAAATTCAATTTATTCTCTAAAAATATTGCTCTTAGCTGCATGTAGTGTAGGGCAAGTTGTTGCAGTAGGGATTGTGTATTACAGGCCTGTAGGCAGTGATTCTAGCCTTACACAGTGTGCTGCTGATACCTAAAAAATGTCATCTATTCTCAAAAACTAATGCTCTTAGCTGGGTTCGGGGTCTGTATTGGACACCTAGTGTCCGTCCACAGACCTCAAACATGGACTTCTCAGGGAAGTCCATGCTACTTTTCAGGTTCGCCCGCCCTGATAAAAATAAAAAAAGGAAACAAAATTGGGATTAAATCAGTACATTAAACTTACAGAGTTTCAGTGAGCCTGTCACACTGTTTCTGGGTCTGCTCATTAAATCTTATCAATATTCACTGCTACCCCTGCCCACCCTCTGTGACAGTTTATGCGATTGGTTGCAGTCAGACTGCGCCCCCACTCTCTGTGTCAGCGACTGGGATTGGTTCCCCTCAAACTAGCTGTCTGGGTCCCCGTACTGGAGTGTAAAAATATATAAATAATTGGAAAATATGGCATAGGGTCCCCCATATTTTGATACCCAGCGCAGATGAAGCACACAGCTGCTAGCTAAAAAAATCTGTTTTATTCTCTAACAATACTTACTACTCATAAGCGGGCTTTACACGCTGCGACATCGCTAATGCGGAGTCGTTGGGGTCATGGAATTTGTGACGCACATCCGGCCGCATCAGCGATGTTGCTGCGTGTGACACCGATAAGCGATTTTGCATCGTTGCAAAAACGTGCAAAATCGCTAATCGGTGACATGGGGGTCCATTCTTAAAAATCGTTACTGCAGCAGTAACGAAGTTGTTCCTCGTTCCTGTGGCAGCACACATCGCTGCGTGTGACGCAGGAATGAGGAAGCTCCCCTTACCTGCCTTCCGGAAGGAAGGAGGTGGGCGGGATGTTACGTCCCGCTCAGCTCCTCCCCTCCGCTGCTATTGGGCGGCGGTTCAGTGACGCTCCAGTGACGTCGCTGTGACGCCGCATGGACCACCCCCTTAGAAAGGAGGTGGTTCGCCCGTCACAGCGACGTCGCCGGACAGGTAAGTATGTGTGACGGCTGTTGTGCGACACGGGCAGCGATTTGCCCGTGTTGCGCAACAGATGGGTGCGGGTACCCACACTAGCGATATCGGGACCGATATCGCAGTGTGTAAAGTAGCCTTTAGTTTACAATTAGTGTTGAGTCAGAATATGGAGCGGGGATCGTGTATTAGGTACCTGTAGACAGGGATTCAAGTCTTACACAGCGTGCTGCTGTGGCGCCCCTAAGGCTCCAGTCGCCACAGAGTATTGCACCTTATTTAAGGTGCGAGATTCGCCACGGGTAAGGAGGAGGTTAATCACCGGTGTTCCACATTCACACTTTATATACAGCTTAGGAGCCTACTCACAGGGGGGATGGCTCAGGGTAGATAGAGGGGTCACCATCACGAGGCATGGGACTTCCACGTTCACTGAAGCCAGCCACCTGGGGGGCGGGTTCCACCTGGGATAGAAGTAGGAAGTAGGAACAAACTCACACAATCTGCAGTCAGTCTACCCGGGACACCAGTTCTGGGACACGACACCATCACCACTTTCTTCTCTTCTCTTCACGAGGCCTGCTGCTTGGAGCGGAGCGCTCAGCCCAGGTTCCTAACGTCTGGAAGGACAACTCTGAAAAAGGACTTTCTTCTTTCAAACACCAGTGACAGCTTCTAACTTATCCGAGGTTGACGGGGCACATCACAGCGGGTGACCAGTACTACCCGGGAAGATGGCACAAAGAGTGAGTAAAGACGCCTGGAACCGCAGCATTTGACTTGGACTCTTATTACCAGCACCGCCACCATGCGCCTCGGCACCAGAGGCCATCGCCATTACTACTCCCCTCATCAACCTTCTCGGGGCCCGCTGTGTCTGTGGGGAGCGACACCATCTTCGGCTGCTATTACCATCCACCCCGGGGGACAGCAACAGCAGCGATGGCTAATCTCTGGCCGTGTACCACAGGTGGCGTCACGACAATCATCCTATTACAACCCCCATCATCCTCTCTCCTTAATGGTGTACACCTCCGGGCATGAAACCGAGCAGACCACTGCGGCATGCCAGACTACCACACCGGCCGGGTGACGAGTAAAGCAGGTACGAGACCCATGCCTGACTAGCCCCTGCCTCCTGGGTGCTACACTGCAACTGCTGCTAGCTAAGGAATCTATTCTATTCTCTAATAATACCTCTTTTAGTTTGCAATTAGTGTTGTGTCAGAATATGGCATTAGGATTGTGTATTATGAGCCTGTAGGCAGGGATTTTTAGCTTTCACAGCATGCTGTCGCTGCTAGCTAAAAAATCTATTCTATTCTCTAATAATACCGTTCTTAGCTGCGTACTGTCACAGGGTGACTGTTAGAATAGTGGGGGAAAGGGCTCCCATGTTGTCCCTCTTGCTAGGGGACCCTAGGCTACCCCTAAGGTCAGGGTTATTCCTGATAATGGTTACCATAATCTGTCATACACGGGGGAGAAAAACACAGTGTCCGATGGCACCAATGTACCAGCACATCCGCAGGATGTAGATGGATAAGCTACATAAAAGAAGCAATATAACCCTATAAACCTATAGCCAGTACATAATCATAATAAAATTAGTTTTTATTGATGAATGATTAAAATTAATACTGAAAAGTGCAAATTTGCACAAAACAGCACGACAAAGGACAACTATAGAAAAAAAATCACAAAAATGTTGTATAAATATCTCCACCAAAAAATAATATAAATTAGTATGGATATATATTGAAAAAATTAATATGTAGCACAAGATTGCACAGAGTAAGTAATACAGCAGAGGTAATAGTGAATAAATAAATATAAATAGAATAAATAGTCTTGCACACTGAAGTAAAGTGCAAGGCTATAGTGCAAATCAGAAGTAATCAATAAATTCTCTAATGAAGATAAATCCAAGTGGATATATATACATGATTACAGTGCAAATTCTGCAAAATATTTACTAAAGTGCAATCTTATAGTGCAAAAATCAATGTAAAGGGCTCATATCCTAAAGCTGATGCATAGATATAGTGGGAGATAATGAAAGGGTCAATGCCCAAAACATACAGTTAAATAGCCAAGCGAGGTGATAAAGAAGATATACCTGTAGCCATGTCCTGCTGCCGTGCTGAAACCGACACGTGTTTCGGCACGTGGCCTTCTTCGGGGGGGGGGGGTGTATTTTCCCCCCTGTGTAGTACAGCTGGCTGCCACTAAGGGTCATGGGTCCTGGGTCCCTTAAAGGGAAGGGATGGACTGGGAAATGACAGAGCAGCAGAAGTTAATTAGGGAGGGACAGTCCCCAGGATAGGAGGAGATATAACGCAGGAGCAGTACAGGCCAAGACATATAGGGAAAAGCTGGGAAAGAGTGCAGATCCAGAGAGAGAGAGAGGTCCAGGAGTGACAGAAGATCAGAGTGGAGTGAGGAAGGATGGAAGTGGCAGGGACAGTGTGACGCCCTGGACTAGTCAGGTTGTCACAGGGTTCTGCACAATTTTTCTCTCCCCATGCAGGGCTCAACCCCCCTATGGTTCTGGGTCCCTATCTTGCAGTACTGCCTCCACCAGCATTCACAAATCCTTTGTGACACCTTGCACCACACCTGTCAGGCACACCAGTGAGCTGCTGAAGCTGGAATAGGGCCACCCACCTAGGGGTCAGGCAGGTAGGTGGGAGGGGACAAGTCAGTTAGCTCCAGGGCAGCGAAGTGAGCAGTTCGCTCCAGGGGAGCAAAGAGAGAGGAGTCAGTGGTAGCCCCCGAGCAGTGAAGAGCTCGAGGAAGCTGGGAGTTGGAGCTCCCAGAGGAGAAGCATCCTAGGTTGCAGACGGTGGTCTGGACCAGGAGGAGTCGGAGACTCGATCGCGGGAGGTTGTGACTGGGTGCTGGCGTAATCACGGAGGATAGCCAGCAGCCACAGTTTAACAGCCATTTAAACATCAATTGCCCTCATTAAACACGCACTTCAGACTGATCACGAAACAACAACCTAAACACAATAATGGCTACGTATGAAGTAGAAGCGTATATATACGTTTTTTTATATCAAGTACAAAACTTTATTAGTGTAAATTCAAAATAGTAAAAACAGGAAGAACCCACATAATGGAGCACAAAATCCCTAGATGTCAACCCTCTTATTAATGTGTAGTCACAATTTATACAAATTGATAAACTCGCAGACAAATGTCCTATTAAATAGAATCTGACAGTTGATAGCAAGGATGATGTATATCTTATTTATGGGGTATATATAGATCAAAATATCCATTTGAAACACCATCCTTGCATCAACAGACAGATAATAGCAGCTTCAGAACGCTGACAAACCATGTTACAATAATCAGGGTCAGCCGTACAGGAAATTACTATATATCTATGATTTGCTGTCATGTGACAGGGGCGTTTACGGAGGCTTGTCCAAACCGCCCCTGCCATTGGCTGCTCTACTAGTTTAAATACCCGGACCTCTCCCCACCCTGACACGCCCCTTTTGAAGAAGCGAGTCATTATAAATTGATATTTGTCACATGCTTTCAGATAGATCCACATTGGCTCTGTCATTGACTGGTAGATGGTATATATGCTCTTTTTCTGTTATCAATTATTGTGGTTTCAAAACTGCAGCATTATGACAATTTCTGTTATTATCATGGTATGTTGCACTTTGTTTTAAACAGCAAATCATAGATATATAGTAATTTCCTGTACGGCTGACCCTAATTATTGTAACATGGTTTGTCAGCGTTCTGAAGCTGCTATTATCTGCCTGTTGATGCAAGGATGGTGTTTCAATTGGATATTTTGATCTATATATACCCCATAAATAAGATATACATCATCCTTGCTATCAACTGTCAGATTCTATTTAATAGGACATTTGTTTGAGAGTTTATCAATTTGTGTAAATTGTGACCACACATTAATAAGAGTGTTGACATCAAGGGATTTTGTGCTCCATTATGTGGGTTCTTCCTGTTTATACTATTTTGAATTTACACTAATAAAGTTTTGTACTTTTATAAAAAAAGGTATATATAAGCTTCTACAGTTTAACAGCCAGGCTGGGACCGAAGGCAAGTCGGGGTACACGGACCCTAGGTCGGGGGGAAGCTGCAAGCAACCCGGCAATTAACCTGCGGAGGACAGAGCCTCTATGGACTGTTCCCACCAGCTCAGAGATCGGGGGCACTAGTGCAATGAGGGGGATAGGGCTTTCCAAGAAAAGCAACCCACTGAAATCCCAAGCGTGAGCCCTTGAGAGCAAGTTCCTTTGCTAGCCACAGGAGGGAGTGGTGCCCGTAAAACTCCAGGCTGACGGGCCACAACAAACAATCTAAATTCAGGTGCCAGGAGAGAGGCCACAGACCACTGAGCAGTGCTGCAGGGGACGGGACCCGGACCAGCTCCCCTCAGGAGACAGCGGCAGTCAGAGACTTACCACATTGTCAGTGTCTGCATTCTTCTGAGTGAGTACCTTATTAACCCCTGCAACCGGCAAGCCTGCGAGCCCCTGCATTCCCAAGGCACCATCCAGGAGTCCCGGGGTAATTCCCTACCCGTGGAGGGTCATGTCACCTAGCTGCCACACTCCATCACCCCGGGTACTCCCAACGGCAGCAGTGGTACTCCCCCTTTATCACACACCACGGGTGGTGTCATGAACTATATCTCCCCTGTAAAGAGCCCCTTCTTCATTTGAGTGTGGCCCCTAACCCCCGGGTCCGGAGACCCTTGAGCCCTGAGCAATCACCCCTGGATCCGAGCGGTTCAACCGCTGCAGGGCAGCACAACAGGATTTAAGGAGTGAAGGAAGCCCATCTTTCACCATCCCCTGGTCCCTGCTACAGGAATAGCAAGAGAAAGTCCAGATTGTCATGGAGATGTAAGGAGAAATTGGGGTGCTCCTACCTGAGGCGTTGTCTGACAGTACCTGAGGGAAAGTAGTTGCGGCGGGAGGGCAAGTGGGTCCATCCATCTGTTAGCCGAGCTGAGCGCCGTACCACCATGCTGGTGGAGTGGGTCCGAAGCGGGAGGTTAAGTAGCCCCATTATGGCCATCCCTGCAAAGCCGAGCCAAATCCTGGAGTTGAAGTTTCTGAAGGACAAGGATGATGACAAGTTTGTTGTGAACTGTTTGAAACTGCGTGCCTGCAAGTTACTTAGTAAAGTGAAGCAAATGTTACCAGGTGTCTGTCTCCTTCCTGACCGAGCGGGGCATCAGGCCCATTGAAGTGAACACAACCCAGAAGGCGAGCAGCAGTCAGCAGGTACCACCTCCAAACCACCTACCACACACTCCACTCTGCCCCCCCGTGTCTGAACTGTGCCGGGGTGGGTTGAGGTCTGCCATGATCCTCGCCAACGACTGACCCTCTCCGGCGCTTTACACATACCTGCTTAGTTCCTGAACCCATTCAGCCTGTGTTCCATCCCATTGCCTGTCCTGTTTGTGTTCCTGACTCATCCAGTCCTGAGTTTACTGTATCCAGCCAGCCTGCATTGCAGTTCCAGTCCTGCCTGTTTTCCTGGACCCATCCAGCCTGTGTTCCTCTATCTGACCTGTCTGTTTTCCTGGATCCATCCAGCCTGTGTTCCTGTACCTGACCGCCATGTTTACGGAGAGTCCAGCCTGTGTTCCTCTACCTGACCTGTCTGCATGACTTGTCTGTGTTCCTGGATCCGTTCAGCCTGTGCTCTTGAATTTGTACCTGAATCCGTTCCTGTGTCCTGGCACCAACCTGTATCTAATATCCTCTCATGAGTCCTGACACTAGTATGTATCCTGCCTGATTCCGGTGTCTTGCCTGAATGCGGTGTACTGCCTGTGTCTGGTGTCCTGCCTGGGTTCGGTGTCATACCTGAGTCTGGTGTCTTGCCTGAGTCTGGCGTTTTGCATATCAAGCAATTGGCGTATCCAGAGTCCGTTGTCTCCTGTGTTCTGCCAGTGTACCTGTCATGATTGACTCCTGGCTCAGCTGGAGCTGAGCCTTTTTTTTAGTTTCACTTCTGATACAGGTCACGTTAGGGGTTAATCCTTTCTGCCTCGTTCTGGAGGTCAGGCTGCTTTATTAGGGCACTGTTTCTCTTGGACTTCGCCAGTGATATTTGTGGCTCTGCTGTGTTCTGCTCTTGAGTGACCTGTTGTCTGCCCTGCCCCCGCCTGACCTCCGTGTTGACCTGACCTGTTAACCTCCTCTGTTGTCTGTTTCCATCAGTGTCTCTCCCGCTGTCTCCCTGTTCGTTCCTTATCTATTTAGCTTAATTCTGTCTTGTCTTCCCACTCCCCCTCGCTTCTAGGCTCTGATTTCCCGGCTACTGACTATTTGCTTCCTCTGACTACGTTTAGACTTTGCCCTTGTGTACTTACAAGACCTCATGTTGTGACACGGCTTTCTGACGATTCTACTGCCATCTGGTGGGCTTGACTAGTATTACCTCTGCTAGGGAATTCCCTGCTCATACGTTTCCTCCACTTTTACGCCCCCTAGTGGTTTACCAGCTAACTACCTTCTCAGATAGTTTCAGGAATCCTCTCAGTCCTACATTACTGCTCTGTACTGCTATTGTACATCTTAGAGTACAGCGTGACAGTACCTTTTCCAGTCCAGTCTGTGCTATGTCTGCACTGCCTAAGTCCTGATACCCATCCTGTGTGTAGCTCCATTCCTGTCCTGGTGTCATCCAGCTCTGTTCAACTATCACAATCCTGGACAGTGTCCTGGGAGTGGCACCTGGTGTCTATCGGCAACTAAGCCCAATCTCACCATCAGAGGCTCTGGTAAATACCCAGTAGATGCTTACTCAAGTCCCTCCCACTTCAGAGTAATGATGGCCCCTCCTGTCTCACTCTTTCGCTTCCGACATTGCGGCATGGAACGTAACAAAGGGGTTGTCCAGTATAGAATGAAAAGTTTGCAGTCACTGTGTTATTGCAATTCAACACAAAATGGATATTCTTGGCCATTGTAATTTTTACCCTTGTTCAAATGGATTGAAAGTTTTTTTAATGATATAATAAAATTTGTACCTTTTATGGATCTTGGATGCCGGATTATTCCCTTCATTGACAAACTGGAAAAGGTTAATCCAGAATACACAAAACTGTCAAATACCTTGATAAATTAATTATCTTTATTTGTAATATATTAAAATAGTTTAAAAATACTGGAAAGGTACCAAGAGACAAGGGACATGAGACATATAATCGCACCACATTAATATTGAGCACTTGATATTTGATGAGGGTAAAGTCTTATTCATGTGCAGATATAAAACAAAGGCACAAAATACTAGGCGTAAGAGGAATCTGAATTAATCACTGTGTAAGGCCCCCTTCCCACGTCAGTGATTCTGGTATGTATGTCGCCGTTTTTATACGTACCGGAATCACTGATATACGCAGACCCATTAAAATCAATGGGTCTGCACACACATCAGTGATATCTCACAGACCATGTATCTGCGCAGTGCACATGTGTGTCCGTGTGTTCCACACCACTGATGTCACACGGACCACATAGTGGTGTGATCCATGTGACATGTACCAAAGTAAACACTTTTCTGTGAAATAAACTGCTTTTCTATATTCACCTCTCTCCAGCGATGCTGTCTTCAGCGTTCCTGTCTCCTGCTTCAGGGCCCGCTCATTATGCTCATTGCATATTCACTGCACCTCAGACCAAGGACGTGACCGAACGCTGTGGACTTCAGGCACAAACTGAGGAAGCCATGTATTTGGTTATTTTTAAGAGGCGAAACGTACATTAATTCTCCTGCCTTCTTTTGCTCTGGATAAACCTTTGTCCTCTGACTACCCAACACTGTGAGTATATGGGTGATGTATATCTGATCATGGTCAAGTATTTTTTATACACTGCGACATATTTATACCTAATTGGTTAGCATGCACGGGGGTCTCTGCATTTACTTGGTCATATTTGATTAATCAAAGACGGTTATTTGGTCATAATGTCCGTTTGCTTGAGCCTCCATGATACTAGTTAAGGTTCGCTGCTGTAATGTTTTGGTGTACCTACAATAATTTTTCTGACCTTTGATCAGATTGACCCCCTTTTACTCTCTACGTGGGGTATTAAGTCATTACTATCTGACTGTATTTTTGGTCCGTTTATTTTATTGGCGTCCTGTGCCTTATCTATGTATTGCTATATATGGATCACTTACTGTTAAATATGGACTTTGGTTGTTCTATGGTTGTGGATTCTCATTTTAATATTGTTATTAATAAAAATTTGTAATTTTCTATTGAACATTGTTTACTGATGTGCATTTTTTTATTTCATTTTCTCCTGCATTTCATTAATTGTCCTGGATTTATGCTCTGTATATATCATCTTAATTATTTTGCATGGCATTTACCATGCCCATGCTTGTTTGGAATTTTGTTTTGATACTTCACTGAGGTTAAGTGCGGTCACACCTCGAGGTTCCCACGGCTCTCCTGCCATGATCACAGGTAATCTTACCTCAGGGGATCTTCTGAGGTGAGGTCACCTACTTCATTGAGGTCCCCTGAGATTAGGTTACCTGCGGTCACAGGTGGAGGGCCGTGGGAACCTTCAGCTGTGACCGCAACTAACTTGAGTAACATCACTGCTGACGCTGCAGCTCAGTCTCTGCCTAAAGCTCACAGTGGGTGGTTATGTTTCATGGCCGCTCACTGTACCTTCAGATGTAGCAGAGCTGGAATCGTTGTAGGACCTCGTAGTGTGGATTACATCGAACCTGGGTGTTTTGGGGCTTAACCCCTTTACCACAGAGCATGGTTTTCACCTTTATAACCAGGCAATTTTTTGCAATTCTGACCGGTGTCATTGTGACAGGTTATAACTCTGAAACGCTTCAACTTATCCCTTTTATTTTGACATTGATTTTTGTGATATATTGTACTTCATGATAATGGTAAAACTAGGACGATATTTTTTGCTTTTATTTGTTAGCATATCAGAAATTTGGCAAAAATGTAGAAAATTTTGCAATTTTCAAACTTTTAAATTTTATGCCCATAAATCCGAAAGTTATGTGACACAAAATAGTTACTAAATAACATTTCCCACTTGTCTATGTTACATCAACGCAATTTTCGAAACATAATTTTCTTTTGTTAGGAAGTTAGAAGGGTTCAAAGTTCATCAGCAATTTCTCATTTTTCCAACAAAATTTTCAAAATTATTTAGTTAGGGACCACATCACATTTGAAGTGACTTTCAGAGGCCTAGATGACAGAAAATACCCAAAAGTGACACTATTATAAAAACTGTACCCCTCACAGTACTCAAAACCAAAGTCAAAAAGTTTATTAACCTTTTAGATGCCTCAGAGGAACAAAAGCAATATGGAAGCAAAAAATGAAAATGTTACTTTTTTTCACAAAAATGTTACTTTAGCCATAAAATTTTGCATTTTTGCAAGAGTATCAGATAAAAATGCACCATAAAATTTATTGTGCAATCTTTTCTGAGTACCCTCATATCTGGTACCTCATGTGTGGTGGAAATAAACTGTTTGGATGCACAGCAGGGCTCGAAAGGGAAGGAGTGCCATTTGACTTTCTGAAATCAAAATTAGCTAGAATCATTAATGGACACCATGTTGCATTTGGAGACCCCTTGAGGTGTTTAAACAGTAGGGCTTCCTTCCAAGTGACCCTATTTTTGACACTAGTCCCATCAAGGAATTTATCTAGATGTTTGGTGAGCACCTGAACCTCTGGGTGCTTCACAGAACTTTATAAGGTTGAACCATGAAACAAAATACATTCTTACCACAAAAATTGTTACTTCAACCAGATAAAAATAGAGCACAAGATGAATGGGAACTGATCCAAAATGTTTGCTATGCTGCGCACTTACATCAGGCTTTCCATCTACATGTCCAAAATACGTCATTGAAGTGAAACCTGTGACGAATCTGTAGCGCCCCTGAGCCACTCAGGGCTATACAAGGAACTGCATCCTCTTGGGGATGCAGGACCCACCCCCTGGGACCTGGAGTACCAGTGCCAATACCACCAAAGCACAACTAAAATCCTAGTTCTCCACTCCACACCGGGCGTAGAGGGTTAACCATGTAATGGGATTGTCACCATGGAAAGGAACGAGTCCCTGGGATTATCCAGCCTAGTGGAAGGGGTCAGCAGTCAGGAGAGAGTCTAGAGAAGTGTGGCACACAGGCTGGGTCCGTGCAGCGGTGACCCAGTGGCACAGAAGAGAGGTCGCCAGGTCGGGTACCAGAGATACTGCTGGGACTGGAGCACGCACGGGGCACAGGGCCCTAGATCAGGCGCCAGTTCTACATGGCTTGATAAATACCTGCTCGATGAGGACACCTTCACGGACGTCAAGCAACCAAATAATCCGGGGGTATCAGCAGTAAACTAGAATCGGGGTTTGGAAACTTACCTCACCACAGGGTCCGCACTGCCCGCCATACGGAGAAGGAGGCTGTACCCCAAAAGGGACAGTCGGGTCCCAAACGCTCCACGCTATGGGGACCCAACCAACAGAGAGTGTCGGGGACAGAGCAACCTAGGTCACTACATTGGCACTGATACTCCAAGGGACCTGAACCAGAAACTTCTGGGTCCAAGTGAGTAGAGACTGTTAAAGACAACCTGGTTTAGTCTCGGTTATTATCCCTCATCATTTCCCAGGCACGGCCCTACCTGCGGAGGGCCTAACACCATTGCTGCAATCACCACCAGCTCTGGGAGTACCCACATTTAGCAGTGGTGGTTCTCTATCCTTAACCGCAAGGTGGCGTCACATGACATTAACTCTATTCACTCCTGTAAATATTCCCCCTTACAATAAGGGGCCCAGGGCACGTGACCGGGCAACGGCCACCAGAGTGACATTCCCATTTGTTACCGCCCGGGACCGAGTACCCCCTTCCCTGGGCGACACAAATCCATTCACTAATGAGGCAGCAGAGTTACTCCAGAGCCTGTTGGCCTCTGTGCAGTGGTGTCTATCTTTCCAAAGGTGAACAAAAACTGTTGCTAACTGCACTTTTGTGTACGTCTTAAAAGATACATAAAATATGGATACCACCAGACCACAGGACAGACGGAAGTTCAAAGTGACTCCCTCTGCCTCATTACAGTGAATCTTCCATTGGGAATTACACCATGTGCAGAATTATTAGGCAAGTTGTATTTTAGAGGATTTTTTTTATTAATCAACAACTATGTTCTCAATCAACCCAAAAGACTCATAAATATCAAAGCTTACTATTTTTGGAAGTTGGAGTGGGGATTTTTTAGATTTGGCTATCTTAGGAGGAGGATATCTGTTTTTGCAGGTAACTATTACTGTGAAGAATTATTAGGCAACGTAATAAAAACCAAATATATTCCCATCTCACTTGTTTATTTTCACCAGGTAAACCAATATAACTGCACAAAATTTAGAAATAAACATTTCTGACATGCAAAAACAAAACCCCCCAAAAATAGTGACCAATATAGCCACCTTTCTTTATGATGACACTCAACAGCCTACTATATGAAAAAGGGAGTGTTGCATAACAAACTATATATAACCCTTAAAACACTCAACAGCCTACCATCCATATATTCTGTCATTTGCTTGATCTGTTTATGATCAACATTGCATACAGCAGCCACCACAGTCTTCCAGACACTGTTCCGAGAGGTGTTCTGTTTTCCCTCCCTGTAGATCTCACGTTTTATGAGGGACCACAGGTTCTCTATGGGATTCAGATCAGGTGAACAAGAGGGCCATGTCATTATTTTTTCATCTTTTAGACCTTTACTGGCCAAACACACTGTGGAGTAGTTGGATGCATGTGATAGAGCATTGTCCTGCATGAAAATCATGTTTTTCTTGAATGATACAGACTTCTTCCTGTACCACTGCTTGAAGAAGTCTTCCAGAAACTGGCAGTAGCTCTGGGAGTTGAGCTTCACTCCATCCTCAACCCGAAAAGGTCTCACAAGTTCATCTTTGATGATATTAGCCCATACCAGTACCCCACCTCCACCTTGCTCGCGTCTAAGTCAGAGTGGAGCTCTCTGCCCTTTACTGATCCAGCCTCTGGCCCATCCATCTGACCAATCAAGAGTCACACTCATTTCATCAGTCCATAAAACCATTGAAAAATCAGTGTTAAGATATTTCTTGGCCCAGTCTTGACGTTTTATCTTATGTTTCTTGTTCAAAGTCGGTTGTTTTTCAGCCTTCCTTACCTTGGCATGTCCCTGAGTATGTTACACCTTGTGCTTTTTGATACTCCAGTAACATTGCAGCTCTGAAATATTCCTGAACTGGTGGCAAATGGCATCTTGGCAGCTTCACGCTTGATTTTCCTCAATTCATGAGCAGTTATTTTGCTCCTTTTTTGCCCAACACGCTTCTTGTGACGCTGTTGGCTATTTGCCTTGAAACGCTTGATTGTTCGGTGATCACGCTTCAAAAGTTTGGCAGTTGCAAGACTGCTGCATCCCTCTGCAAGACATCACACAATTTTGGACTTTTCAGAGCTCGTCAAATCTCTCTTCTGACCCATTTTGCCAAAGGAAAGGAAGTTGCCTAATAATTAAGCACACCTTATATAGGGTGTTAGTGTCATAACACCACAACCCTCCTCATTACAGAGATGCACATCACCTGATTTATTTACTTGGTAGTTGGCTCTCAAGCCTATACAGCTTGGAGTAAGACAACGTGTATAAAAAGTATCATGTCATCAAAATACTCATTTGCCTAATAATTCTGCACATAGTGTATGTCTTAATCATGTTTGTTTCAGAGATTTACATGTAATTCATGTAAGGAAAAAGGGTATGAGGGCACTAAAGCAATGTGGATGGGGTCATCCAAATGCATACCTGAAATAGAACAATAAGAAAAAGAAGAAAAGAGGGTGTGCTAAAAAAAGATCACCAGAACAATGATAGCAAAAAATACACAATTTTTATTGTAGAAAAAATTCACCAACAATTTTTTTTTAAAAACATCCAAAAAGACATAAAGTGCAATAAATACCAGGAGTTTGCTGTAATGCAGCACAAAACCCTGAAGGTATCTACCTTAAAAATATGAACCATGTTATGTAACCATTAATAACCAACAATAACACATAATGGTACAATAAATAAAGGAACTGATTAAAGCAAATGTATGCAAAGATATGCAAAGATAAGCATGCAGAAAAACTCAGATATAAATGTCAATCTTGCCAGAGTTACAAGGTAGGATAAAGCATGTAAAAAATACCTGTAAGGAGGAGTACAACAGGCTTAAGCACAAAATTGCATATAAACCCCATGATCCTTACCAGGATTGCAAATAAGGAAAGAGCATACAGGAAAATTCCCAAAGGCTTGAGGAAAGATGGTGGAATTGCAGTCATGGTGGAGGTAGAGACCCAGAAAAGTTCCCGCTCAATGCATATTGCCATCCGAGGATAGCTTCCTTAGGGAAAATGGGGTAATCTTCTGTGCAAGCGCTCAGCATACAGTCATGGCAAAAAGTTTTGAGAATGACACCAAAATTATATTTTCACATGATCTGTTGCCCTCTGGTTTTCAATTGTGTTTGTCTGATGTTTACATCACATACAGAAATATAATTGCAGTCATATTATGAGTACCAAAAGGTTATATTGACAGAATGAGTTAATGCAGCAAGTCAATATTTGCAGTGTTGACCCTTCTTCTTCAGGACCTCTGCAATTCTCCCTGGCATGCTCTCAGTCAACTTCTGGACCAAATCCTGACTGATAGCTGTCCATTCTTCCATAAGCAATGCTTGCATTTTGCCAGAATTTGTTGGTTTTTGTTTGTCCACCCGTCTCTTGATGATTGCCCACAAGTTCTCAATGGGATTAAGATCTGGTGAGTTTCCAGGCCATGGACCCAAAATCTCTATATTTTGTTCCATGAGCCATTTGGTGATCACCTTTGCTTTATGGCAAGAGCTCCATCATGCTGGAAAAGGCATTGTTGGGTGCCAACCTGCTCTTGGACAGTTGGGAGAAGTTACTCTTGGAGGACATTCTGGTACCACTCTTTATTCATTGCTGTGTTTTTAGGCAAGACTGTGAGTGAGCCGATTCCCTTGGCTGCGAAGCAACCCCACACATGAATCGTTTCAGGATGCTTAACAGTTGGCATGAGACAAGACTGGTGGTAGCGCTCACCTCTTCTTCTCCTAATAAGCTGTTTTCCAGATGTCCCAAACAAGCAAAAAAGGGATTCATCTGAGAAAATGACTTTACCCCAGTCCTCAGCAGTCCACTCCCTGTACCTTTTGCAGAATATCAGTCAGTCCCTGATGTTTTTTCTGGAGAGAAGTGGCTTCTTTGCTGCCCTCCTTGAAACCAGGCCTTGCTCAAAGAGTCTCCGCCTCACAGTGCGTGCAGAAGCACTCATACCAGCCTGCTGCCATTGCTGAGCTAGCTCGGCACTGCTGGTAGTCCGATCCCGCAGCTGAAACAGTTTTAAGATACGGATCTGGCGTTTGCTGGTCCTTCTTGGGCGCCCTGGAGCCTTTTTGGCAACAATGGAAGCTCTCTCCTTAAAGTTCTTGATGATGCGATAGATTGTTGACTGAGGTGCAATCTTTGTAGCTGCGATACTCTTCCCTGTTAGGCCATTTTTGTGCAGAGCAATGATGGCTGCACGTGTTTCTTTAGAGATAACCATGGTTAACTGAAGAGAAACAATGATACCAAGCACCAGCCTCCTTTTAAAGTGTCCAGTGTTGTCATTCTTAATTAATCATGACTGATTGATCGCCAGCCCTGTCCTCATCAACACCCACACCTGTGTTAATGGAACAATCATGAAAACAATTTTAGCTGCTCCTTTTAAGGCAGGAATGCAATGCTGTTGAAATGTGTTTTGTGGGTTAAAGTTCATTTTCTTAGCCAATATTGACTTTTCAAGTAGTTGCTGTTAAGCTGATTTATGACATTCTGGAGTATATGCAAATTGCCATTAGAAAAACTTAAGCAGTAGACTTTGTAAAAATTAATATTTGTAGCATTCTCAAAACTTTTGGCCATGACTGTAGAGCGCAGGATAAATATGAGCCTTGCCATGCTGCAAACCTTTTGAGGCAGAATGAACAAATCAATAGCTGTTGAAGAATTGTCTTTATTTATTTATTTTTTACGTTGTTTACGTTCAGTGATTAGGTGGCTTTACTCCTACGGTCAGTATGATTACAGCAATACCAGGTTTATATCTTTCTTAGCTTTGGTGACTATCACAGTAAATAACGCTTTTTTACATAAGACAGCTTTATTCTTCGGTCAGTATGATTACAGTGATACCACACATATAGTTTTTTTTATGTTTTATCCCTTTTACACCCCAAAAAGTTTTTGCATTGCCATATTTGAGAGCTATAACTTTTTTATTTTTTGCTGACCCAGCTCTATGGCAGCTTGTTTTTTTTTGCGGGAGAAGAGGCCATTTTCAGCAGTACCATATTTATTTATATATAACTTTTTGATCGCGTTTTATTCCACTATTTTGTCAGCTGTATGATAAGGCATAGTTTTGCTACATTTTTTTTTTTCACCGTGTTCACTGAGGGGGTTAACTAGTGTGACAGTTTCATGGCTTGGGTTGTTATGGAAGTGACAATACCAAATATGTCTACTTTTTTTTGTTTTATCTTTTGTTTAACATAAATATACATATTTATTGGAATAATATTTTTTTTTTATTTTCCCCAATTTTTTTTATTACTTTTAACTTTTTTAACTTTATTTTTACTTTTTTTAGTCCCTTTATGGGACACTAACTTTCAGTGATCTGATCACTGATCTAATCCACTGCAGTGCTTGAGCAGTGGATTATTAGTGTCAGAGTTGCAGCAGCAGCTCTCACACTTCACCTCACACACCATGCATACAGTATGGCCTGTGAGGTGATCCATAGCTGGGTGACTTGGAGTCATCATGGTGACCAGGGTAGCCATGGCAGTGATTGGGTCCCTGTGGTCGTATTACAGGGATCCGATCGCCCTGGAAAGGTAAGCGATATTCCTCCCTACCTTCCGAATGCTGTGATTGCATTGATCGCAGCATTTAGCGGGTTAAACTGCTGGTTGCGGAGCGGGCACCGCTCTGGCAGTGAGAGCTGGGTCTCAGCTACAACATAACCCACAGACCTGGCAGCGATTGCGGGTACAGCCCAGGAACCCCCTGCGATTGCCAGTACATACTGGGTACATCCTTGGCTGTTACGACTTAGCCAGTTAGGACGTACCCAGTATATGCAATATCAGGAGAGGTTAATAAATTTGTGAAAGAGGATGGTTTTGTTTTTTTGTTTTTTTTTGTAAATACAGGATTTTTCTGTGTATTTCTTTTTACTTATAGGATTAGTGGTGGGGGGTCTCATAGACCCCTACCCATCACTAATCCAGGGCTTAGTGGCTGCTCACAACTGTCATTAACCTCTTATTACCCCGATTGTCACTACATCAAGGCAATCTGGATGAGCTGGGTAAAGTGCCGAGATTGTCCTGGGCGGCTGCAGGCTGCTATTTTTAGACTGGGGAGGGGCAATGACCATGGGCCTCCCCAGTCCCAAAACACTAGCTCCCAGCTGTCGGGCTTTTTCTTGGCTGGATATCATAATTTGGGGGCACCAAATGCTTTTTTTTTTAATTAGCTATTTTTTTTAAATAATTTTAATAAAAAATATGCATTTGTTTCCTCTTATTTTGATACACAGCCATGTTATGCTGAGGGCTACAGCCTGTAACCGTATGCTTTATCTGTGCTGGTATCAATAGATGGGGGGGACCCTGTGCCAATTTTATTTGTTTACAGCCCCCCTACACCATTTTACAACAGATCACTTTTGCCTCCCATTGAATTTAATTGGTTTGTCCAGGATCAAAGATCGGATCGGCTAGGATTGCCAATCCAATTGGCGATCTCAGGCGGGTTTGGCGATCCTGAACCAATCCTTGGCAGGATTACTCATCTCTACTGGTGACGAAAATGAAAAAATCTCGTAGATGTCAGGAAACCATTTGAATTCAGGGCGGCACGGTGGCTCAGTGGTTAGCACTGCAGTCTTGCAGCGCTGGGGTCCTGGGTTCGAATCCCACCAAGGACAACATCTGCAAGGAGTTTGTATGTTCTCCCTGTGTTTGCGTGGGTTTCCTCCGGGTACTCCAGTTTCTTCCCACACTCCAAAGACATACAGATAGGGAATTTAGACTGAGAGCCCCAATGGGGACAGCAATCCTGATGTATGTAAAGCACTATATAAAAAATTATAAATTAAAATAAAAATTGACCAAGCACAGGCCACTTGAGCCTCCTCAACTCAATAATAGCTTCACAAATAGAGTTTCATGTGGGGGAGGTTGGTAGGTCGAAGGTGGATCCCCAAGTCACCATTCAACACACACACATACATATAGAAACAAAGCAGAGTCGGGCACTGCAGAGCGGATCTGCCGGGCAGTGGAGCCGTACTCACAGGTTTGATGGATCAGGTGTTTCAGGATTTCACGTGCGCCTGTGTGGTTAGTGCCTTGCAGAGGGGTGCTCAGCGAGCAACATGAAGAAAGTTCAGGAATCCAGCATGAGGAAGAATGAGGCGGCAGCTCACTCCGTCAGTTGCACAAAACTTTTATTCTGCAGTTGCAGACATGTACAGGAGCAGTGAGGAGAGAGGAGGGTGCGGGGGCGAGGTACGGACGACAGCCTGTTTTGCGCTGAGTAGCGCTTTGACGAGTCCAAAGCGCTACTCAGCGCGAAACAGGCTGTCGTCCGTACCTCGCCCCCGCACCCTCCTCTCTTCTCACTGCTCCTGTCCAAAGCGCTGCTCAGCGCGAAACAGGCTGTCATCCGTACCTCGCCCCTGCACCCTCCTCTCTCCTCACTGCTCCTGTACATGTCTGCAACCGCAGAATAAAAGTTTTGTGCAACTGACGGAGTGAGCTGCCGCCTCGTTCTTCCTCATGTTACACACATACATATAATATCGTATTTATTTAAAAGATCACTGGATGGCGAGCCACCACAAAACTAATGTAGCCAGAGAGCACCTGAAAAGGGTGCATCTCTGGTTTATGACGTTAGTGGTAAGCATGATGATGGCAGGTTCAGCCTCTTCGAGGAACAGTTGGGAACCTACTAATAGTGCGGATATTATTTCACTTAAGGGACCATTTCTCTTTATAGTAGAGTTCTTAGAAGGTAAAATCCATGAACTATACACTAACTTTACCTTCAGACCCGAACAGTGGTATCTGTATGGGTTTCAGAGAGAAGATTTTGCCAATTGTATCACACACCCTGTAGAGAATGTGTCTGTGATACAACATGACTTAAATGTCTCATGTCTCAAGGTGTTGCAACATTTTCAGGACTCAGACCCAATGCCTATCAAGTCTCTAAGATGGGTGTCTAGGGACCCCCACTTGCAACCCAAGCAAGTGGAAGCCATGGCCACATAGGTGTTGTGTACACAAGAAGGAGTTCTGAGTCCTGAAGATGTCATTGAGATGGAGTACAGAGGATGGTATATCATCCAGGCTACCATCACTAGGAAGGATAGTCAAGGTGGTTTAAGAGTGAAAATTTCCCTTGATAGACCCATACCTGTTGTGAATATCAACAGAGATGGTGCTGTTCTTGGGAGTGTTTCTGGGCTCCCTCTGGTGGCTACTGCTGGTAGTGAGTCTGATTTTGCATCTGTTGCTCAGACAGGTGTTGGAGATGATTGCTGTTTCAGGAAGCCTATGAAGTCCAGCCTGGGGGGATATAAGAAGGCAGTCTCTGTCTACCCTTTGCCGGTGATAATTGTTCCTGCTCCATGTTAAGATGTCCTGAATTTGTCCTCCAGCCTTTAGGCTTTTGCCTTTCCCTGTAGGTTTTGTTTTACCTTTTTTCAGTGCCTTTTTGGATATTCCAGGAATGATTTCCACAGCGGTTTTTTGTTCTTTTGCATCGGTTTTGTTTCCATGTCATCCTGAGTCTGCAGCTATGCCTGATAAGTATTTTGTTTTTTTAGTCTGCGCTTGGTTAAAGGCTGAATTTGCACTGAAGGGCTTTTCTGCTTAATCTATGTCTTTTTCTAAATCTGTGTTTGGGAATATTCCCTTTTTGTTTCTTGCAAGTGAATAAGTGGTCTTCCTGCACAATTTTTGGAGGACTATTCACTCCCAACAAGAAAGAGAGTTTTTACTCCGTTTGATAAGGAGTTTTGTATTTTTGTATCCCATGTTGTGTTTTTGTAGTTAAGATCTTTTCTATTATATTTGAATTTTCTATATAAATGTATTTGCACAAGAGTTCCTGGTATAGTGGGACAATATACCTGAGGAAGCCATTTTTTGTTGAAACACGTTGTTTGTTTTTGTAAAAATAATAAAAAATTGTACAGCAAATAATTACAGCCAGTATGATCAAATTGTTTGGGAGCGCACACAGCCTGGAGGATTTGACACTGATATAGTGGGAGGAAGATCGTGTGATCTTTTGGGGAATTTTTGATTATCAGTTGTTAGTATTATTCAGGGTTTTTACTGGCTGCAACCAGCAATCTATCCTATACTTTTGTATCTAGCTAGCAGGGCCTCACTTTGCTTAATTCTATATTTACCAGCTGTGTGTTGTTTATTCTTACATCACCATACTTATATGTTGGGAGCTTTGACTTTCCTTTGGGGCTGCTCTGAGGCAAGTCAGGATTCCTCATTCTATCTTTGAGGTTAGTTAGTTCACCGGCGGTGACGAGGCATCTAGGTTTGTTAGGAATACTCCAACGCTACTTTTAGTTGTGTTTGTGTAGTCAGTGGATTGCAGCCAGCTAAGTTTCTAACTAATCTTGTATATTATCTTCTACCAATTTTTATGGGATTTTTGCAAGATCTTTTGTGGTCTCCTGACCTCAACACATACCTGTAAAAGGCACCCTAAAGGCATATTGTATGTTGAAGGATTCTTAGATGATTATCGCCAGGGAATCAAAGTATGTACATGTGTCCATGGACTACTTACGGACCAGTGTATTGCTGTTAAAGTTAAACTGCAGCAACTCTAGTCAGTCCGTATCAAATGATCAGAGTGGTCCAGTAAAACTGGAAGACTTGCATTGAGCAACAGTGTTAAAGGAATGGACAGATGGCAAGGATCTGAGGTATACTTGGTTAGAGGGGTCCCCAGCCATACCGTCTTTCATAATCATGATCATAAGAGATGACGATGTACCAGAGGTGATGGGATACTATTTTGTACCTCTGCCCACTGGGAACTGGATATACAAATGGTGAAATTAGATATTAATCCCTGGAGGTGGGACTTAGTATGCAATGGGGTGGACACCCCACCCCTGGATGTATGGATGGATGATACTCCTATGACTGAGGAATATCGGAGCAGATACATATTTTCTGATCGGAAAGAAGCCAGAGGCAGGGCCATTAACCTTGTCATCAATATAGATGGTCAGTTTAAGTGCTCTTTTGTTTTTCAAAAGATGAGAAGAGAGGATCCCCAACACAGGAAATACAGGGGAAGGAGAGTTGTTATCGCTATGGGTTTGGGAGAATGTTTATTGGAAGTGGGTGCCCTGAACACTATGGATATGGAAGTCCTGAGAAGTAAACTTGGGGACATTACATGACATGCTTGCGAAGGATTTAGAACACAGCTTGATGTAAACCACATTAA
This sequence comes from Anomaloglossus baeobatrachus, assembly GCF_048569485.1. Lineage (NCBI taxonomy): Eukaryota > Metazoa > Chordata > Amphibia > Anura > Aromobatidae > Anomaloglossus > Anomaloglossus baeobatrachus. The sequence goes on from NC_134356.1 coordinate 169,875,105, forward strand.
GAGAGTTTATAGCATTCGCACCTAGATGACACTTCTTCTATAAGTTTAGAAGGCTAGTTGCAGGTCTCGTGCACATGCAAAACAGAGTTCAGTTTGCCCTAGCATGTATGCTAGTCTAGAGTGAACTCTTGGACAACCTTAAACATATTGTGTCTTCTTTATACAAGAGCCACTAGCTATTTAACCTTCCACAAAGGGTAAGTTCCTTTATCTTCCATTTTGCAGCCAACCATATTAACTGGGGGTGGTTTAGTGGCATAGGTGCCAGAATCTCACCTGCACTGCATCTTCTCTGGCACCTGTATTGAGTAATCTCAGACAGGGGTACAGTGCCATGAATCTAGGAATTGTGGTGAATAACCAGATGCTACTTTATCCACAATTCCCCTCGTCCATCCTAAACTATGAGGGAGGCCATCCTTATCTGCTTGATACAGAGGAATATTGGAGGAGAGAGGATGCCATCCCCTGCTGAGGTAGTCAAGATCAGGTGCTTAGACACCAGTGTTGGGACTCCGAAAAGTCCTGCAAGATAAAGGCTAACCCAATAGTCTTTTTCCGCCTGAGATACATGGGTCAAGTGTATTGGTGTTGGTTCCAAGTATAAAACATGACACACAATATATGGAACTAATTGTACCGACAGAGGAAAACTCCTCACAGGAGCATATTGTACTGTTACAGAACAGCAGGGAAGAACTGCAATAACACCGGAGAAGAGATTCGACATCCGCCCTGACACTACGGTGAGACTACAGAAGATTCCTCTTGGTTTTGGCTGCAAGCTCAAGCATCGCTTGTTAGATTTCACTGAAGATCAGACACTCAAAAATCTTCAAAAAGCTAAGAATTAATTTACAGTCCAGCTTGAGTATGACCAGATGATGATCACAGGGATTACCATTGGTTTAGACAAAGACTCAATGGTGTCCTGGTGGGAGAGTTTAGTTGGTTACAGCCCAAAAGCCACTTAATTTTTTCAATTTTTCATCCATCCAGTGATAGTTCTTCTGATTCTGGTTATTGTCATGTACACTGGACTATGCTTACTTTATTGAAGGTAAAGAAACTTGCCAACCAGATGCAAGAGAATCTGACAGAACTGCATTAATTTAACTGCTGAAGAAGGTTCAGGACCTAACATCAATAGTTCTAAAACTTTGAGATTTATACAGTGTGTCCACTCATATCCTGTCCACCGCCATTAACTTGAATGGCAGCAGCTATAGGAATAGAAGTGGTGTCTAGGTATAGTAAAGTAGCCATGCGCTACGCAATCATACCACCTATAGCGCCCCCTGGTGGAAAACAATGGAGTTAGCATTTTTATCTCAAAAACAGAACGAAATAGAGAAAAAAAGTAAATTACAAAGTTGTAGGGCATCATCAATTCAATATGAATCGACACCTTGCATACAGAAATGCTATGATATGAAACCCATGACCCCCCCCAAAACATTGAATGCTGGTCACGTATATGGCACTCATTTAACTTTGATGCTCAAAGTGGCCACCGTCAGCTCCAATGCACATCTGGACTCTGGACAGCATACTGTATCTTGCTGCACGTTGTGCAATATGGTAGGTGACACAGCAGACAAACATGGATACACCGAGTGCATACACACATACCGCACATGCATGTACACACACACAAACACACACACACACACACACACACACTCTGCTGTACACTCACCCAGCGATGCAGTCCCCGGTACTGAAGTCCCCAACGCTGTTCCTGCTTCCAGCTCCTCAGGGCACTGAATATTCAGTGAGTAAAATAAGCGGCGATAAGGAGCGGGAGGCAGCAGAGCCGGAGACAGCATCGCTGGAGAGAGGTAAATATAGAAAATATTTTTATTAAAAGCAAAACCTATGGAAAAAAAAAATGCTGTGCGCACTATGCGGATTGTGACAGCTGCATGTTTTGCTGCGGGATTCCCGCAGCGAAAACAATTGCATGTCACTTCTTTTCCGCAGGTAGCTGCGGGATTTCACTCCATTGACTGCAATGTAATCGTGAATAACGCAGGCAGCAAATTCTGTGCGGTTCATTGTGTTTTCCTGTGTTATTCCCTGCGGTATTTCGCGGTTTACCTGCGGTAATGTTCATCGCTGCCCTGCAGTTTGCAGGGAAGTGATGTCATTATGTCATTATGACAGGAAGAGGAAGCGGAGCAGAGAGTAATCACACACAGATCACACACAGAGACATAAAGAATACACACACATCACACTCACACACAGACATATAGAATACACACAGAAATCAAACGGACATATAGAAAAAAAAACACGTGGGCTCCGCTGTATTTTTACCGTCCAGCCGCGGTAAACACAAAGTGGCGGACCGGTATTCTCAGGCTGGGGAGAGCGAGGGACAGCGTTAATGTACCCCCCCTTCCCACAGCCGAGAATATCAGCCCGCAGCTGCTCCGGGACTGTCGCATCCATTATGCGGCGGTCCCGGAGTGTCCCCGGCTCTTCACTATGTACACTACAGTTGCCGCGCGACAAGCTCCGATCACATGTTGTCATGTGACCAGGAAGTTGCGGCACAGCCACTGTCCTGTACATAGTGTATGGCTGCCTTCAGACGTCCGTGTCACACATAGCACACATGCATGTATATACACACACAGCAGACACACAGCAGACACACATGGATACACCGAGCGCATACACACATACCGCACATGCATGTACACACATACACACACACACACACTCTGCTGTACACTCACCCAGCGATGCGGTCCCGGGCTCTGAAGTCCCCAGCGCTGTTCCTGCTTCCGGCTACTCAGGGCACTGAATATTCAGTGAGTATAATGAGCAGCGAAAAGGAGCGGGAGGCAGCAGAGCCGGAGAGAGCATCTCTGGAGAGAGGTAAATATAGAAAATATTTTCATTAAAAAGACCCATATTTTCTCCAGTATGTTTTACACTGATTTCGCACGGATCACATCAGTGTGCGGTCCATGTGACATCCGTGCTGCCGGAGATGCCTGCGTGTGTGCGTGCGGGGTCATGAAAAGTCACATGGTCCGTGTGCAAACACGGACGTGTGAGGCACATCAGAGAAAAACATGGGTACCATATCACACGTACCTAAAACACAGACGTCTGAAACCAGCCTACGGCAGCGCGCCGGATCCGACAAAGTGGAGAAAAGCTGGATGTGTGAAACCACTAGCTTACCCCGGCTCCCGGCACACGTGTGCCGGAGCCGGCGTAGGCTGGTAACCAAGGTACACATCGGGCAACTATAGAAACCGCTTTGCTTAGTTACCCAATGTGTAACATGGTTACTAGCTTACCCTGGCTCTCGGCACACGTGTGCCGGAGCCGACGTAGGCTGGTAACCATGGTACACATTGGGTAACTATGGAAACCGCTTTGCATAGTTACCCGATGTGTACCATGGTTACTAGCTTACCCGGCTCACTGCCTATTCAGATCGTTGGTCTCCCACTGTCAAACACGCCGATGCGTGCTGCACAGCAGGAGACCAACAAGCAAAAAATAAACCAGCACTGTCACTTTGCATAGTTACCCAATGTGTACCATAGTTATCAGCTTACCGAGGTACGCTGGTAACAAATGGTACACAATCCTGTAACTATGGAAAGCGCTTTCGTTAGTTACCCAATGTGTACCATGGTTACCACCTTACCCCCCGCTCCTGGCACACGTGTGCTTGAGTCGGTGTACGCTGGTAACCATGGTACACATCGGGTAACTAAGCAAAGCACTTTGCATACTTACCCGATTGTGTAACATGGTTACCAGTGTACGCCGACTCCCTGCCCATTCAGATCGATGGTCTCCCACTGTCAAACACGCCGATGCGTGCTGCACAGTGGGAGACCAACGAGCAAGAAATGAACCATCATTATTCAAGACTTGATGATTATATTATTATTCAATCTGCTAACCTACATACACACTCTAGACTACCCGATACGTTAGAATCGGGCCACCTTCTGGTATATGTATATATATATATATATATATATATATATATATATATATATATATACACACATATATCCAAGGTCGTGAAAAGGTTAAGTAACGTGGGAGGGAGATAATACAGTGTAACCTTGGATTATGAGCATAATTGGTTCCAGGAGTGTGCTCTTAAACCAAGTTACTCTTATATCAAAGGGAGTTTTCTCATAGGAAATAATTGAAATGCAGACAATTCGTTCCACAACCCAAGAATATTTTCTGCATTTATACAAACTTATTACAGTAATACAATATAATGTACTGTATTCATATAAAATGATTACAGTACACCAATCAAAAATACTGTACAGTAAAAAACAAAGCAAATTAAACTGCACATTAGCTTACAATAGAATTGTTAAAGTGCAGGAGGTACAGTATAAAGTGAAAAAATGATGTATACATATGACAATCTTTATTCTAGTAGAGGACACAAAAAACACACCCCAAATCAATTCTCCTCAAAATAAGGGCAGAGCTATGCCAATTGTGGGGTTGGAGTACTGCACAGACAATTAGAATACAATACAAGCAATGTGCTGTACCGGTTAGCATAAAGAAAGTACAATTCTGTATCCACAAATGCAAATTGATAGACATGCTATATGGTATATACTGTAGAATGGTATACTGTATACAATGTACGGTACATATGTACAGAAAGTTACCTCCAGAGTGGGTCAGATTGTGGTGAAAGGACAGAACCGGAAGTGTGCACGGTGAGTATTTGCTCTTATTGCAAAGCATTGCTCTTAAACCAAGTTACAAATTTGTTAAAAGCTTTGCTTGTCTTGCAAAACGCTCTCAAACCAAGTTACTCTTAAACCAAGGTTCCACTGTATTAGACAATTGTGAGTTTCATTGTGTATAGGTACTGTGCTATTTAGTAGAATATAAACTGTAGACTTGTGTTGTGTATAATTGATATTCTTTATTAGTACACGGTTTCCTGTCAGTTTAGGTGTCATTTAGTATTGGATATTTGTTGTTATTAGTCAAGGTTGACATTAATAAATAATTTTCGGAGTTGCCCTTTTACACAGTACAACCCAGATAGGTTGGTTTCAATTGAGAGAACTTGGACATGTGGGAGATCTGTTGTCAAAGAATAAGATAATCGCATGCATTTTTCTTGGCTATATAACAGGCTAACTGAATGCAACACAAGGAAACTAAAAACAGTATGAAAAGCAGTAGATGAGGATGATGATGGTGATGATAACAACAACCACCAGGCAATACTTGTGGATGCGAACTAGTTACCAGACAGATGATCTCAAGGAGAATGAAGGCAGCTTTGCTCATCTCGTTGGTCAGTTTGCTAATTCCTAGTTGATGTGTGCCAGGTTGTCTATGGCTTATTTTCAAACAGCAGAGCTTGCATACTCTAATACATTAGTCCTTTATCTATCTGGATAAAAATTCCCACACCAGAGAAGCCCATACATAGGGCTCTACCCACCAACATAACCACCATCAGAGTTTTCAAGCACTCTTGAGCCTCCTACACCAACATCGGTTGTGGCCTACCTGCTCACAAACTGACTTCAGTAGAAGCAAATCTCCCAGAATATAATTTGTTCAGACAACAACACTTTTAATGCTAACTCCACCACCATCCCCTTGTGATATCACCTCCTTGGCACCCTTATCTGGTTCTCAATCATCATCAGCATTATCCATGACTTGGCTCACCTGAGTGCGGGAAATGTCCTGGGCTCCTTGCCCCCTTGACTGATTCACACCTCTAGCATTGCCCTCAATTTTCCAATTCTAACACAAATAAGCATTTGGATAAAAAGTCAGGAGCAATCAACAGGTGATGTCGGATTTTTCTTTTTTCTTTATTAATTTGCTACGTGTTTCAAGAATAAAAACATCCTCTTCCTAAGGCAGATGCCTGATTTTTTTTATCCATTCATGCCAAGACCCGGTATCTGTCAAGGACGGAGCGATTTGAGCTGCAGTTGGTGTTTACTATATTATTCACGCTACACAACCCCATCAGGTGAGCCTTTCCACAAAGGCTTTACTTTACCCAAAGGTGAATTGATTCACCCATTGCAGCACCTCTGTGTCCGTTCAAAAAGCACTTCTCGAATTTGGTCTATAAACAATTATCCCTCAGCCTCTGTAGAACCTGATGAACATTCCTACTGTGTTTTTGTATGTTTCTATAACTAAACATTTGATTCATGTCATCCATCTCATCCTGCCTATGTTATCCTAGTACAAAGGCTGACTGCTCATTGCATTCAACAAATCAGCTCAAAGACATTATACCTGGGTAATGTGGGTTAGTTGAGTAAAGGGCAGAATAGATAGAGGTGTGTTAACTGAATTAAAGTCCAATAAGTATTTTGGGAGCAGAGGAGGTGGACAGGACACAAAAATCATACATATTTTGCTACAAAAAAGACAAAATACCAGGGAGAGCACTACCAATTTTTTTTTTCCAAAAACACAATGTGAGAAACCACCCTGAGACTCCTTGGTGCCTTGTCCCTTAATAAATACATGAATGATCACTGATTACTATTGGTTCCTTTAGTTAATTTTACATTCTGATGGCAAACCATTTATTATGCCAAACATGTAATAATAATAGAGAACGACTGACAGGGGGCAATATGTCTTCGCAGCCGCATTGTATGCTATTTTAGAAAACAAAATGACCTCTTGGCAATCAGTGGCTTAATACTGTATGACTAGGAATCTCTAAATGAGTTTGCTGACTTTTCATCTGTGTTTTGTCTAGACCTTTATAAGCAGAAACCTGTGGGAAAAAAAGCGCATAGGGTCTTACCCTGACAAACAGGGGGTGTAGTGAAGAGTAATCCTACTCACCAGTTAGAGTTGTGAAAGGCACAACTCCTGTAACCGCATATGTGGATCAACGGCAGCAGTACCCCGATTGGCAGACAACAGAGAGAGATAGCGGAGATGGGTTCTTAATAACCGCGCCAGAGATCCTAGATGTAAACTTGATCAATGTACACTTTATTTCGGCATAGGTCTACGCCTTTCAGGGGTCTCAGCCCCCTTCCTCAGGACCAGCAAGCACAAGATACATCAAAATCTCCATTTTGATGTATCTTGTGCTTGCTGGTCCTGAGGAAGGGGGCTGAGACCCCTGAAACGCGTAGACCTATGCCGAAATAAAGTGTACATTGATCAAGTTTACATCTAGGATCTCTGGCGCGGTTATTAAGAACCCATCTCCGCTATCTCTCTCTGTTGTTTGTCTAGACCTTTCACATTCAAGCCATTAGTAGTTTCCTTGAATTAAATCTGGAAGTTGTTTTTGCAGTTGGTACCTTTAAACTAAAGCCCTAAATATAGAATATAGGATTTTTTTTCTCATATTCTTCTTGAGGATTAAAAAGTTAGCCTTGGGTCCAATTCATTATTGTATTCATGTCTTGTTTTGTCTAGTTTTTGGTGTTTTTTTGCCTATTTTTCATTTGCAACTTATTCTTCTTTTAATTTGTGCACTTTTTAATGTCTAGGTTAATTTCCATGTTATATTCATTCTCTTGTTTTATTTATTTATTTATTTATTTATTTATGTCCGTTAGGGGTTTCCTTGCATTTTCAAAGGAATCATCCATTGCGTACTTTTCTGTACATTTGAAATTTTTGCCCAAATTTTCTGACATTTTAGCAAAACATGTGACTTTTTGTGCTAAAAAGTCACATAAAAGGTAAGGTAAGGCAAAGATAAAGACAATTTATGATTTTGAATAATTTCACACAAAAAAGTCAATGAATTCCACAAGACAAAAAAATAAGTGCGTTGTAAAAACCAACAAATTATGGATTGGATACTGTATGTTCAGTGCAAAATACCAACTGATATTGTTTAGAATATTATTTTAACTATCTATTTAGTGAGATCTATACATAGTATGGCGAAATGGTGCAGCAGGTCACATGTAGCTGAAATAATAACAATAATCTTTATTTTTATACAGGGCCAAGATATTCTGCAGCGCTTAACATACATCAGCCCCATTGAGGCTCACAATCTAAATTCCCTATCTGTATGTCTTTGGAATGTGAGAGGAAACAGGAGAACCCGGAGGAAACTCATGGAAACACAAGGAGAACATACAAACTCCTTGCAGATAGTGTCCTTGGTGGTATTTGATCCCAGGACCCCAGCTTGCAGTACTAACCAATGAGAGCTGTGCCCACCATACTATCCAACATATTAGCCAATTGTTTCCAATTTGATCATTGAACAAATAGGGCTGGGTGGAGCTTGGGAGGCACAAAGCCACCACTGCATCAACTAATATCCTTAATGCCATGTTCTGGAGTTAATTTTTCTCAATTTTCCAATACAAAATTATTTTGCAATCCAAAATTTACCTCAGGTAAATGCATGTATTATTCAAGATTCAGTATTAGTCACAAAACTGCTACACTTACAGGTATTCCATGCTTGGGAGTATAAATACAGTATATCACAAAAGTGAGTACATCCCTCATATTTTTGTAAACATATTATTTCATCTTGTCATGGGACAACACTGAAGATATGGCACATTAATACAATGTAAAGTAGTCAGCATACAGCCTGTATACAGTGTAAATTTGATGTGCCTGCTAAATAACTCAACACACAGCCATTAATGTTCAAGCTGCTGTTGCAAGTGGTTTAGTCATTAATGGCTGTGTGTTGAGTTATGTAGAGGGCACAAGATTTACATTGTTATACAAGCTGTACACTTTATGTAGCATAAGAATTCTTTTATTCAGATCTTCAGAGAATTCTTTGCCATGAGGAGCCATGTTGAACTTCCAGTGACCAGTATGAGAGAGTGTGTGAGCAATAACACCAAATTTAACACACCTGCTTCCCATTCACACCTGAGACCTGTAACACTAATGAGTCACATGACACCAGGGAGCAAAAATGGCTAATTGGGCGCAATTTGGCCATTTTCACTTTACAAGAATATGTGTAGTGGTCTCTGAAGGAAAGGGTTTAGACAAGACACAATCAGACATTACTTTGTGCAACATACTAATAAAAATTGTGAAGATCTGAGGTTGGGGGTTGTAGTAATCACCTAGGCAGGTTAACAATTAAATACGTTTTATTTACAATAGTCCTTATTCTCCTCCAGATGACATATATCAACAATAGTTCTTAGGATAGTCCCTCAAATTAAGACAATGGATATCAACATTAATCCTTAAGGCCACGTCACACTAAGCAACATCGCTGCTAAGGAACAACTTTTGTGACGTAGCAGCGATCTTGCTAGCGATGTTGCTGTGTGTGACATCCAGCAACAACCTGGCCCCTGCTGTGAGGTCGTTGGTTGTTGCTGAATGTCCTGGGCCATTTTTTAGTTGTTGCTCTCCCGCTGTGAAGCACACATCGCTGTGTGTGATAGCAACAGAGCAACAACTAAATGTGCAGGCAGCAGGAGCCGACTTCTGCGGACGCTGGTAACCACGGTAAACATCGGGTAACCAAGGTAAGGGCTTCTTGGTTATTCGATGTTTACTGTGGTTACCAGTGTCCGCAGAAGCCGGCTCCTGCTGCCTGCACACGTAGCAGAGTACACATTGGGTAATTAACCCGATGTGTACTGTGGCTAGGGAGCCAGCGCTAAGCGGTGTGCGCTGGTAACCAAGGTAAATATCGGGTTGGTTACCCGATATTTACCTTAGTTACCAAGCGCAGCATGCTTCCACGTGTAGCGATGCTCCAGCGATCCCTGCCAGGTCAGGTTGCTGGTGGGATCACTGGAGCGTCGCTTAGTGTGACATTTCACCAGCGACCTCCTAGCAACTTACCAGCGATCCCTATCAGGTTGTATCGTTGTTGGGATCGCTGGTAAGTTGTTTAGTGTGACTGGGCCTTTAGAATAGTTCCTCAAGGCCATATTACGAATATCAACAATAGTCCTTTGGCTAGCTCCTCAAATCCAGACGACAGATATCATGAACGTAGCAAATGTATCCAGCTTCAATCTTTATAATCCATTCATGGGCAACAGGACTTGGCTTCAGCAACAGATCTTCCCCCTTCATGTCACAGCACCAACTCACTCCAAACATGTGTCCTCGCTTTTCTACCTCTTTTGGGATTAGCCTCCTGGATGTGGAGAGCACGGTGGCTCAGTGGTTAGCACTGCAGTCTTGCAGCGCTGGGGTCCTAGGTTCAAATCCCACCAAGGACAACATCTGCAAGGAGTTTGTATGTTCTCCCTGTGTTTGCGTGGGTTTCCTCCCACACTCCAAAGACATACCGACAGGGAATCTAGATTGTGAGCCCCAATGGGGACAGTGTTGCCAATGTATGTAAAGCACTGTGGAATTAATAGCGCTATAAAAATGAGTAAAATTAATATTATTAAAATTATTATTATCCCCTTAAATATTTGTTTCATGTAACTCCAAGTATGAAGGAGGAAAGTTTCTGTCCAGTCTGCAGGACAATGAATCCTCCTGCATGCCTGATTATATTAACGTTCATGGGGGCCAACTTGGATGCACACGTTTACAATCCCTTACTCCTTCAAACTGTGTACCTTAAACTAACAAGCAATCTTTAATAAAATACTAACGTAGCCAGTCTTCTGTGCTGTAAAAAGTTCAAATCTCTTAGAGCTGTGGGCTCCATTCTATGTCCATTGGTTCCATAGTCTTTAGTCCGTAGCCACTAGCCAGCAACTTACATAAGTATTACAGGTTCTGCTCCTGTATTTTCTAGTACAGCCTTACAGAAACCTCCTGTCCATCAGCATCTTCTAATTGAAAAACACTGCACATGAGCAAATGGTTTTCAATTGTTGGAAGCCAAGGATGGGTATGGTCAGATATTCCTCCACTGGCAGCCATGATGTGGAAATAAAGCTGTTCAGTCTCTGAGAAAAGTTGCAGGAAAAGAACCTGTATTGCTACAAAATCATGTACGCAAATTATCTGTTAAAATAAACCTAAATTAACCAACCCCTTTGAAAGGGGGTGTCCACTATGCAGACAACTCCTTCTCAATCAGTATGTTTCTCCCTTTTTAAAGAATAATGCTTATACTCAACTCCAGTGCTGACGCCTTTCCAGTGGTGGTGGCACTGTTTCTTCCATAATCATGTAAGAGTGTTACACCACGCAATCCCTATGGTCAATCAGCAGCTGCTTCATTCTCTTTGGATGACACATATGACACACCCGCACCGGGGCCTGGGGGTTACTAGTTACCGGGCCGGCTCTGTACTGCTCATGTGTCACCAGGGGTTAAGGGGATACTCAGAACCGGGCCAAGGAGTCACTTCTGGAAAGGGGATCACGGTGTCGTGACCCGGTCTGTGATCCCTGGTTCCACAATAAAAAGGGGGGTTATGTTCGTGACGCCACCCGTGGAATGTGATCAGAGATGACCACCGCTGCTGCAGAACCTCCGGGGTGATGGATGGCAGCTTGAGATGGGACGCTCCCCACGGGTAGAGCCTTCTCCCCAGGGCAGTGTGATAGTCTATGGGGAGGTGCAGGACACGAGTACAATAAACAAGCAGACTCACAGTTTTTCAGTTTCTTTGTCCTTTACTGATGATGGTACTCAGCAGAGTACTGTCCACGGAGTCTGTGAAGGGTTCAGGGTTTCTCCCACCCAGCTGGGCCGTTTTGGCTCTCTTTTCTGCACTGTGCTTGTGTGTGGCCCTGCTGCTGTGTAAACTAGGCAGCCAGCCCTGTTCCTCCTGGGTACCGACCTGACAGGCAACTCGAGTCCTTACTTGTATGTTCCTGAACTCTCATGTGTGTTGCTGTGTCTGTGGTGCCGGTGAAAGATCTGGAATCTTCACTTCTCCAGTATTAGCTGTGCTGTGTGTAATCTGCTCAGCAAAAAGGAATAGAAAGGGCACCACCAAATGGGATCTCCAGGTATATAACAGAGCATACAACAAAAAAAAAAAAAGGAAGGAGTATACCAAAAATTGGGATCACCAATACAATAATACAAGTGAAAAACTGGTTTTTATTATAAACATTATCTCAAAAACATACTGTGGACATAGCACGGCTCCAGGGACAGGCAGGAGCACACAAACAGACAAATTAAAAACATTTAAAAAAAGCCGAATGGCAAGATTCCCCGACACGTCAGCCTCCAAAAGTTATAACAATATGGAAAGGTACCCCTCACAAGGTAAATAAACTCCACAGACAGTATATTGCAGGTAACAATGCCCAGGATATATCCAATATAATAAAAGGAGCCAAAAGGAACCTAACAGCTATACCTTATAGAGTATCATATACCTATTAATAGTAACCACATAAAATAAGAAAGGGTTAACTGGTGTAACTCATAAGGTATGAAAGTACAAAATTGTGGCTAGTATGCCCAAATTATGTATCTAGAGGAGAGGACTAGATAGTATGCTGGTCTTGCTACGTTGTAATAGCAGACCGTGGTCACAAACCCCTGATGATAGGTGAGCAGTTACCTAGAAATGCATGACAGAATTCATGTCAGTGCAGAGTCTGAATCAGGTGTAAGGGTAGCCTGAACGATCATTCAGACAGATAAAGAACCATACTTACACCTGACAGACCTGCAGCAATACCAGGGAGAGTGAGGAGGGTAGATACACAATGAAAGGTAGGCGGCGTGTGTCCCCACGCGTATCGCCACTGCACGTGTGGCTTCCTCAGGGGAGAGAAAATACACCATAAGTCGCAAAGTGTGCTATATATATATAGAAGTGTAAGCAGTTACTCACCAGTCTGTGAGTCATGGAAATCTAGCGACGGCCGCCGCCATCTTGGATAGGTCACATGACACACAAGGCCACAACCTACTATCAGACTGCGCATGCGCGGGTATACCCGGTGTTACTCAATAAGAGTAACAACTTTTGTGAATTGCTCTAGTGTAACAGCGGCGTAAAGCGAGCTGAAGCGCAAGCACTGAAAGCTACAATGTCATAGAAGCAAGAAAAGACAGATAGCTTTGTGGGAATAACCTTAAACAGTAAACTGTTTATAGAATCATCAAGTAACGCGCATTAAACATAGAGTGGCCAAAAAAGTCAGACCTATAAGAGGGGACAAAGTAAGTTTGATTTCTTTAGTACTTGATTATACACCTTAAAGTGAAAGCATCAGATTTATATAGGACCTCTTGGGGGTTTGGACAGCGAAGGGGCCAAATATCCCAATACATGTGTTCAAAATCAGGGAATCCAAAATCAGATTAAACAGAGGGCACCCCCAAATATCAGAGCAGTAAAAAATATATATATATCAAAGAGAAAATCTCTCAGGCCCCTAACCCTAGACCAAAAAATGTTTCAGGTAAATGGTTCTTAGATTTAACCTGTTAGTGGAGGGTAAGCAACAGTGTACCTTTATACTCCCCGGGAGATAGACCTATATAGGGGAAAGAACACTAAGAGGAATTACATAGGATAAAAAGTGGATTTGTAGTGAAGGCCCATCCAGAGATCTAAAAAAGGCTAGACTGTTCAGAAACGGGGCATATGCAAATTATTTATCTGAAGTTCCCAAAAATGTAGAGATGTCCCAATGGGGGAAGAGATAACCTAGGCATGTCACCATATAATAATGCACACGGTCGCTATAGAGACCACCCAGGCCAGGAGGAATTTCATACATGGCCAATTATAGGTCTGTACAAAAAACATCCACAATCACGTGGACACCCACAACACTCATATGCAACTAGTTTAGTGACATACATCAAAATTGACAAAAAAAACCCCCATTGGATAAATATATAGTCACTACAAACTTGCAGTGGTAGAGTTCACCTAAGCTGGATGGGCATAAATAGAGCCCACAGCGGAAAAAATATTTTTTCACCATACAGTGAGCATAATGTCTTCTTGAATAAAGCTGGTGGGGGGGCAAATGGTTCAAAGAGGACTTAGACATGGCTATGTCCCTTGACACAGACCCCGGCTATAGTCACCTAGATCCCTAGGTAGTCATTAAAGTCATAGAGGTCCCCAAATCGTATATAATCCTCCAAATAAGCTGGATCCAAGGATTCACAGAAAATGTGTCCAATATTCCAGATCCATGTCATGCAGACACTGACGAGAGTCCAGTCCATAACTTCAAGATGAAAATATTAGGGGTGGCAACCGCACGAATGAGTTATTGAAAAAGGAATCCAGATGGATCTACACTCTGAAGAGTGTGGCACCACATGGCCTAAATGAGGATTTACTCTACACAGGATTTTACAAGACCATGTAGGCTGCCCCGAATATTTCTTTTCCACTTGGTGGTCTGTAATCCTTTACATTTTTCTGTGTTTTCCTCCTCCACTGTAGGTTTCCATCATCATTGGAACCAAGCTGTTTATAGCCCTCACCTGGTTTTTTATTGCTGGACCAAGAAATGCAGGAATATTTCCTTCAGCCGGACCAGGTTACATTGTAGCTCTATTTGGACTTTGCATGTGAAAACGCGGATTCTTTGCATCTACTTTGGATTTGGATCTTCCGTGTTTCATCTTGAAGTTATGGACTGGACTCTCGTCAGTGTCTGCATGACATGGATCTGGAATATTGGACACATTTTCTGTGAATCCTTGGATCCAGCTTATTTGGAGGATTATATACGATTTGGGGACCTCTATGACTTTAATGACTACCTAGGGATCTAGGTGACTATAGCCGGGGTCTGTGTCAAGGGACATAGCCATGTCTAAGTCCTCTTTGAACCATTTGCCCCCCCACCAGCTTTATTCAAGAAGACATTATGCTCACTGTATGGTGAAAAAATATTTTTTCCGCTGTGGGCTCTATTTATGCCCATCCAGCTTAGGTGAACTCTACCACTGCAAGTTTGTAGTGACTATATATTTATCCAATGGGGTTTTTTTTTGTCAATTTTGATGTATGTCACTAAACTAGTTGCATATGAGTGTTGTGGGTGTCCACGTGATTGTGGATGTTTTTTGTACAGACCTATAATTGGCCATGTATGAAATTCCTCCTGGCCTGGGTGGTCTCTATAGCGACCGTGTGCATTATTATATGGTGACATGCCTAGGTTATCTCTTCCCCCATTGGGACATCTCTACATTTTTGGGAACTTCAGATAAATAATTTGCATATGCCCCATTTCTGAACAGTCTAGCCTTTTTTAGATCTCTGGATGGGCCTTCACTACAAATCCACTTTTTATCCTATGTAATTCCTCTTAGTGTTCTTTCCCCTATATAGGTCTATCTCCCGGGGAGTATAAAGGTACACTGTTGCTTACCCTCCACTAACAGGTTAAATCTAAGAACCATTTACCTGAAACATTTTTTGGTCTAGGGTCAGGGGCCTGAGAGATTTTCTCTTTGATATATATATATATTTTTTACTGCTCTGATATTTGGGGGTGCCCTCTGTTTAATCTGATTTTGGATTCCCTGATTTTGAACACATGTATTGGGATATTTGGCCCCTTCGCTGTCCAAACCCCCAAGAGGTCCTATATAAATCTGATGCTTTCACTTTAAGGTGTATAATCAAGTACTAAAGAAATCAAACTTACTTTGTCCCCTCTTATAGGTCTGACTTTTTTGGCCACTCTATGTTTAATGCGCGTTACTTGATGATTCTATAAACAGTTTACTGTTTAAGGTTATTCCCACAAAGCTATCTGTCTTTTCTTGCTTCTATGACATTGTAGCTTTCAGTGCTTGCGCTTCAGCTCGCTTTACGCCGCTGTTACACTAGAGCAATTCACAAAAGTTGTTACTCTTATTGAGTAACACCGGGTATACCCGCGCATGCGCAGTCTGATAGTAGGTTGTGGCCTTGTGTGTCATGTGACCTATCCAAGATGGCGGCGGCCGTCGCTAGATTTCCATGACTCACAGACTGGTGAGTAACTGCTTACACTTCTATATATATATAGCACACTTTGCGACTTATGGTGTATTTTCTCTCCCCTGAGGAAGCCACACGTGCAGTGGCGATACGCGTGGGGACACACGCCGCCTACCTTTCATTGTGTATCTACCCTCCTCACTCTCCCTGGTATTGCTGCAGGTCTGTCAGGTGTAAGTATGGTTCTTTATCTGTCTGAATGATCGTTCAGGCTACCCTTACACCTGATTCAGACTCTGCACTGACATGAATTCTGTCATGCATTTCTAGGTAACTGCTCACCTATCATCAGGGGTTTGTGACCACGGTCTGCTATTACAACGTAGCAAGACCAGCATACTATCTAGTCCTCTCCTCTAGATACATAATTTGGGCATACTAGCCACAATTTTGTACTTTCATACCTTATGAGTTACACCAGTTAACCCTTTCTTATTTTATGTGGTTACTATTAATAGGTATATGATACTCTATAAGGTATAGCTGTTAGGTTCCTTTTGGCTCCTTTTATTATATTGGATATATCCTGGGCATTGTTACCTGCAATATACTGTCTGTGGAGTTTATTTACCTTGTGAGGGGTACCTTTCCATATTGTTATAACTTTTGGAGGCTGGCGTGTCGGGGAATCTTGCCATTCGGCTTTTTTTAAATGTTTTTAATTTGTCTGTTTGTGTGCTCCTGCCTGTCCCTGGAGCCGTGCTATGTCCACAGTATGTTTTTGAGATAATGTTTATAATAAAAACCAGTTTTTCACTTGTATTATTGTATTGGTGATCCCAATTTTTGGTATACTCCTTCCTTTTTTTTTTTTGTTGTATGCTCTGTTATATACCTGGAGATCCCATTTGGTGGTGCCCTTTCTATTCCTTTTTGCCGACTCTAGTATTTGGTGCCCTAGTCACCTTTTCCAGGAAGGAGGCACACCCTAAACCATACTGGGTTATTTTATTTGATTAAGCTTACTCTGTATTCTCTCTGATACTGTGGACATATGGATCTGGCGGAAAGGGAGGCAGCTTGGTCTCATCAGTCTGTGGATATTTTTGGCACAACGCATGTCACCGGGGCCCCCATCACTCCCTCTAACCCACAAGATGAAAACCAACAACTTACGCAGGATTTGATTAACCTGCATAAGAGGGTTGTGAAGGTTTGGTGGAACATTAGGACATTGGAAGAGTATAAGAAATTAAAAATCATACCTCGCGGACTCCGCGTACAAATTTTCCCGGCCTGGGAAACTGATGCCCAGTTCAGGATAATCTGGGAACAGGGCCTCCAAACCTGCTCGCTTACCCTTCTTGACATGCTCTTGGAGCATGATCGTGTTTTATTAACACAACTTAAAGAGGAAATCAAAAACAAAGAACACATATTAAACCAACTGGACAGACAGTCTGTAATAGTCCCGTTTCAAGCCAAACTTAAAAACATCTTAGATTTATTTGAAAAAGACATTATTAAGGGGAAGAAAAACAAATTCCAACGTGACAAAACTGACTACGCCAACAACAAGGTCTATAAGTGGACACATCAGGGCAATAAACGTAGGGCAAACAGTAGGGGTCCTACAGCCACTAGGTTGACTTCGGAACCCTCCACGAGTGATTTTTTATCTACGGACACCAGCGACCCAGAAGACGTACCAGGAGGGGTAACCGCAAACCAAAATCCCAGAAGGAGAGGCGGGAGAAATCAACTGTGGTCTCCAATTGCCCCGAGGGAAACAAGGCAGAGCAGGAGACGGAAATACTAGCCAGCATGGAGGGTAAGCTACAAGTAATTAATCTTTCTAACCATATGTTAACTGAGGTTGAATTAGAGTTGTTGTCTAAAGGACTATCGTTTTCACCTATGAACAGAATGGACAAATTTATTATTACTAAAGATTTATATTTGTTCTGTAGACAACTTACTTTTAAATACTTGTATAGCCGTCCGGACCTCATCGATACTCTGCCAACGGATGAGAGACAGGCCTTTGGTGATCTCCTTGAACTCCTGGAAGAAAACCAGATGGATGATGGTAAGAAAATTCCCTTTACCGGACGACTTTTATCGCAGGCCACTCCCTCTTTCAGTCTTTGCCCGGCCATTCACATCTTTTTTAATAAGATGTGCAAGGATCTGGAAAAATTGAAACTGGATAATAACAAAAATAACAACTTGACTACAGAGGAGAGACACACCTTATCCAGACTTAAGGACAACAAGGATTTCCTCATAAAGGAGGCTGACAAGGGAGGGAACGTGGTGTTATGGCCAGTAGACATGTATATAAGGGAGGCAAAAAGACAATTACTGAATCGTGATTGTTATGTGACATTACCTTCTGATCCCACCATTACGTTTAAAAAAAATCTTGACAGACTACTGTCTACGGCCCATACACAGAACATCATTTCCCTCAAGGAGAGGAATTTTTTGACTACCAAAAACCCGATAACACCCACCTTCTATATGTTGCCTAAAATTCATAAGGGACGCCCAGAACCTCCTGGTAGACCAATCGTTTCAGGCATTGGCGGTTTATTTGAGAGACCCTGTATCTATGTGGACTTTTATCTTCAATCATTGGCACAGTCCTCCCCTTCATATGTACGTGACTCCTCCCATTTAATAGAACAACTGGCTACGGTTGTTATTCCGCCGAATACTCTAATCGCAACACTGGACGTAGAATCCCTCTACACCTCTATACGCCATGATTTGGGATTACATGTGTAAGACCTGTTAACATTTATATGTATATATATATATATAGGTTAAAAGACTGTTTGGTGGACTTCCTTGTGTTATGCTGCCACCTGCTGCTCAAGTGACTAGATTGAGTCTGGAACAGGAGGAGGAGGAGTCGACATGTGGCTGTGTTTTTTGGCAGAGAGGTGTGTGCTGGAGTGGGCTGTAAGATAGAAGGCCTCAGTCTGCCCTGTTTTTCCGAGGTCCAAGTACCTCAGAGTGTTGCGTGGTGTCTCCCCCAAGACACAGATCCAAAGAGGCTGGATGTGGAGCGAGGAGCCAGACAGCACGTGCAAATTACAAAATTACAGATCCAAAGAGGCTGGATGTGGAGCGAGGAGCCAGGCAGCACGTGCAAGTTACAGACCCGGGACAAAGACTGAACTTTAGAGGTGTCTGCCAGCGGAATACGGGCCCCAACGGTGACGAGGTACCCCACGCTGAAACCTGCAGTTAAGTGTGCACACTACTTTTAGTTAGGGACAGATAGGAAAAGACTGCACTGTGTTATACGAGTAAGATAACAAGGACTCTGCGTTTTTTTGTTGAATAAGGATTTCTGTGTTTTGCTTTTGGGAGTACAATCTGAGGCTTCCTATCCTTGACAAGTTATTCAAAGTGGTTGTATGTATATTGCATTATATCTACTGCTGTGCACATTCCCGGCTTTTCTTCCCCCTCCTTTCCCGCACTATTCCTCCACCTGTGTTGTGCAATACATTATTAAATCTGCATTGATTAACCCCCGTGGTTCCGTGCAGTCCTTGCGTATCCCGTTACCTGCAGTATTACATTTGGCGTAGTCGGCAGGATACGCAGGCTGGTACGGAACAATGGACGGACAGGGGGCTGTCGCTGATGGAGGTGTTCTAATACAACCTGATGGGGGAATACCAGCAAGGCAGCTGTCCCTGGGGGCTATGCTGACCCATATACCAAAATTTACTGGCAGCAATGTACCTCTCCATGACTGGGCGCAGAGAGTGAGGGGCATGTTGAGAGTAGCAGGAGTGACTGCAGAAAATCAAGGGGAGATATTGTTGATTGCCCTTGAAGGCCATGCTCAAGAGACTATTTTATTGCGCCCTGAGAGTGAACGAAAGACGTTAGAGCAGGTGGTGAAGATTCTTGAGAGAGTGTATGGCGGGAAACCAGAAGCAGGAGATTTACAGGCGCAACTGTTCTACAGGCTGCAGGGTGAAGAAGAAGGTCTGCCACAGTATGCAAATGCACTCCAGAGAATAATGAGACAAATGCTTACAGCAGAGCCAGAGCTAGCACAAACCCCCGGTTATGCTGACCGTACCCTGCGAGATCAATTCCTCCGCGGATTACATAACCCCAAGATCAAAGGTGCCCTCCGTGAACGGCTCAGGGTAGAAAAAAAACTAACTTTCCAGGAAATATTGGAAGAAGCAGTCTCCCGCACACAAACTGAAAATTGCGACCCGCAGAACGCCTTGGGTGAAGTTTGTATGCATAAGGTAGTCCCGGGTGAGAAAAACCGAGAACCGAGCCAGCTTGAGGCTAAAGTGGATCAGTTACAAGAGACTGTTACTGCTCTACAAGAGTTGCTGAAGAATATGCAAGCCCCGGCGTCAGAAGTAAGAACGACAGCACCGCGGCCAAATACCCGCACGCATACCTATCAAGAAGAGAGGGGACAGATCAAGCAGAGACGACCGAGACCCGCTGAAGACTACCGGTGTTGGAACTGTGGAAATCGGAACCATTTATTCCGACACTGTCCGGAGAGGAAGACTTCTCAAGAAAGACCGCCGTTAAACTAGTGCCTCCCTCCATGGATGGGCACATGGTGGGGAGACCAACTGAGCTTAGAGAAAACCAACGCCCTGAAGATATAGCAGCCTGCACGCCGACGATCACGGCCGAATTTGAAGGGAAAGAAGTAAAATGTCTGATGGATACTGGGTCCCAAGTGACCACCATGCCAGAACACTTCTTCTACCATCATTTTGGACAAACTGTATCCATTGACAAAGGGGCACATATCAAACTGAGGGCTGCAAACAATCTTCCCATTCCGGTTGTAGGGGTCGTGTGGATGAACATACGTGCCTGTGGCCAGAACTTAGGCAAAAAAGGGATTGTGTTAACGGAGGGCCGGTACGACAGAGAGGTGCCAGCTATCGTGGGCATGAACGTCCTGAAAGAATTAGACCAGTTGCTCTTCAACAAGGGGGTCTGTGATTACTGGAAGACGACAGTTGCTAACAGGCCTGCCCAAAAGGTCTTCCAACACCTTATCCGTGCCCGAGGACTGTGGAAGAATGGTGGGAGCCGCTACCCGGTGGGGAGGGTTCGAGTCCCAAGACAGACAACAATTACTCTACCTCCAAATCGTGAGACAGTCCTCACCTTGCCAGTCGGGGCCCACCGTACACTCGAGGGGATGGAGGTGTTGGTGGAGCCTTACCGTGGTGAAGAGAACGGAGACGAACCGTTGGTGGCTCGCACTTTAGCAACAGTAAGAAATGGAAGGGTCCCTTTCCGTTGCGTGAACACCGGTGAACAGGCCTACACCTTGACCTCGGGAGTTGTGCTGGCCCATGTCTACCTGGCGCCCGAAGAGGTGGCGGCTGCAGAATCGATTGAATTGCAGCCCATGGCAGGGGAAGCCTGGACTTGGGCCCTTTCTATGGAAAGAAAAGAGAAACCCATTGATCAATGGAACAGTCGCGTCATCTTAGGGCAGATGGGAGTGGACCTGAGCCCCTTCGATTCGGAGCAAGCCCAAGCCATAGAGGACTTTATTTGGGAGAATCAAGCCACGTTCTCCCGTCACGCAGAAGATTTCGGCTGTACTGACAAGATTCAGCACGAAATACCCACAGGAGATGCCCCACCGATCAGGGAAAGGTACAGGCAAATACCCCCAAACTACTACCAAGAGGTAAAAGAGCTTTTGGCGCAGATGCTGAAGAGCGGGGTGGTAAGAGAAAGTCAGAGTCCATGGGCTGCCCCAATCGTGCTGGTCAAGAAAAAGGATGGGTCTACCCGCTTCTGTGTTGACTACCGCAAGCTTAATGGATGCACGGTTCGTGATTCCTACCCTCTGCCCCGGATAGAGGAGTCCCTGTCGGCGTTGGGAAAGGCACGTTACTTCTCCTCCCTCGATCTGGCCAGCGGATATTGGCAGGTCCCTGTGGCAGAGAAAGACAAGGCCAAGACCGCATTTATTGTACCCATGGGACTCTTCGAGTTCAACCGCATGCCGTTTGGACTAAATAATGCCCCAGGAACCTTTCAGCGCCTCATGGAACGTTGCCTTGGAGACATGAACTTCGAGGCCACATTGATTTACCTGGACGACATAGTAGTGTATTCTGCAACCTTTGAGAAACATCTAGAAAACCTGGGCCAAGTGTTTCAGCGGTTACGGGCCCATGGGCTTAAACTAAAACCAAAAAAATGTCGGATCTTTCAGGAAGAGATTGAATATCTCGGACACAAGGTGTCGGAAGCCGGCGTACAGCCCTCCGATGGGAAAGTGAGAGCAGTGCTAGAATGGCCCACACCCAGCACAGTGCGGGAGGTTCGAGCTTTCCTGGGGCTAGCCGGATATTACCGTCGCTTTATCAAAGATTTCGCGAAGGAGGCAGAACCTTTGCACGAATTGCTCCGAGGCACTGCGAAAGGACCAAAAGCACAGAAAATTTGCTGGGGACCAAGACAAGCAGAAGCCTTACACCGATTGAAAGAGGCCTTGGTTAGCGCCCCTGTGCTTGCCTATGCAGACTATAACCTCCCCTTTCGGTTGTATACAGACGCGAGCCTCTACGGCCTGGGTGCAGTACTGGCCCAGGTACAGAATGGTACTGAACGGGTGATTGCATATGGAAGTCGGACGTTGCGAGAAGCCGAGCGCAACCCCGAGAATTACAGTTCCTTTCGGTTGGAATTACTGGCACTAGTATGGGCAATAACCGAAAGGTTCTCGGAATATCTCACGGGAGCTCAAATTGAAGTCTATACGGATAATAACCCCCTGGCTCACATCTCCACCGCCAAACTGGGAGCAATGGAACAGAGGTGGCTGGCACGACTGTCCAGATACAATTATCATGTGCAGTACCGGTCTAAGCATGAAAATCAGAATGCGGATGCCCTTTCTCGTGTTACCACCGAAGCCCCAGTGGGGGAGAGAGATGAACAGTTGGAGGAAAACGAAATTCCGGACTTTAGTAAATTCACCGCTCAAGTGGTAGAGGCTCGTATGCTGGAAATTACGTCGGGCACGACATCACGCCTGCTTGGCCAAACCAGAGAGGAATGGGTGAAAATCCAGTCATCTGACCCAGAACTGCTTCAAGTGAAAGAGTGGGTGATCCAGCAGCGCAAGCCTAGAAAGGAAATACGGGCCACGCTGTCGCACGTGGCCCTCCAGATTCTCAGCCAGTGGGATAAGCTGTCGGTGCAAGAAGGGATGCTGTATCGGAAGGTGCACCTAGCTACAGAGTTGGAAGTACGGTGGCAAGTAGTGATACCCCAGAAGATGGCAGTACCATTGGCCCGAGAGGCGCATGAGAAGGGAGCCCATTTTGGACCGGACAAGACTTACCAGTGGTTGCAAAGAATAGTATACTGTCCTCAGATGCTTCGGGCAGTAGAGAAGGCCTGTAAACTGTGCCGTTCCTGCGAGTTAAGTAAGGCTCCTCCACAGCAAGCACCAGTACAGACTATTGTAACCAAAGAGCCGTTGGAAGTACTCATGATCGATTATCTGAAGATTGGCCACTCCCACCGGGGCTATCAGTTCTGCCTTGTGATGACAGATCACTTCTCCAAATTTGCGGTGGTGACGCCCACCAGAGATCAGACGGCTGAATCAGCTGCTCGAGCCATCAGTGATGACTTTATCCGGGTGTACGGCTGCCCCAAAAGAATACATTCTGACCAAGGAGCTTGCTTTCAGGGCAGTGTCATGAGAGAGCTGCAAAGGATTTACGGAATGCAGAAGTCAAGGACTACGCCTTATCATCCGCAGGGCAACGGAGCCTGCGAGAGATTTAACCGGACCCTCCTACAAATGCTACGCACGTTGGAGGATGATCGTAAGAATCACTGGCCCGGCTATCTCGCAGAACTCGTGTGGGCGTACAATAATCGTGTCCACTCCACCACTGGGTACACCCCATACGTGCTACTGTTTGGAAGAGCCGGAAGAGGCATTGAAGAGCTGAACCTAGCTCCCCCCGAGATCAGTGAAGGTCAGAGCGTAGGTTCCTGGTTTGATTGTCACCGTCGGCGGCTGGAGACTATCCATCGAATTGTCACCAAGCGGTTGCAAGAAAAGACACACCCGCAGCGGAAACCTGTGTGTGAAACCCCGTTCTTACCAGGAGACAGAGTACTAGTTGCAGAGAAACACCCGAGACACAAGTTGAGCGAGCGCTGGAAAACAGAGCCGTACATTGTGATCAGAAGAATCTCGCCCCATGGATTAGTATACGAAGTGAGAGGCGAGCAAAGAGGCGGCACCCTCATCCTGCATCGTAATATGCTGAGGCCCTGCTATTCAGAAGACAGGACCAGACAAAGTACCCCGGAGACGGTGCCTGTGCCTGTTCCTGTTACCTTCGAAGAGGGCTCTGATGATGAAGAATGGTGGCGGGCCCCGACCAACCCAACAGACTGGGAGAGATCCACACCCCCATCCGTTCAAGACACAGGTGCCACCCCTGCAGAGCAGGAGTCACTAATCTCCAGAGATGGGGACGAGAATACTGTACTCCCTGATACGGCGCCGACGTCTGGCGAGTTAGCTGTGGTGCCACGCCGGACTGAGCGGGCTAATGCTGGTATTCCCCCTGATCGGTACTTGGCAGATGAATTTGTGTGTTCTGTCACTGAATCCTGTTTTACGACATTGGCTCCCAAGCAACAGGTTGTGAAGCAGGGCAGGAGTTGCCACTGTGTGCCCCTTTGCAGAGTGCCTCAGGAGTGTATCGGCCGGGACGGCCGAGGTTAAAGAGGGGGGGAAATGTAAGACCTGTTAACATTTATATGTATATATATATATAGGTTAAAAGACTGTTTGGTGGACTTCCTTGTGTTATGCTGCCACCTGCTGCTCAAGTGACTAGATTGAGTCTGGAACAGGAGGAGGAGGAGTCGACATGTGGCTGTGTTTTTTGGCAGAGAGGTGTGTGCTGGAGTGGGCTGTAAGATAGAAGGCCTCAGTCTGCCCTGTTTTTCCGAGGTCCAAGTACCTCAGAGTGTTGCGTGGTGTCTCCCCCAAGACACAGATCCAAAGAGGCTGGATGTGGAGCGAGGAGCCAGACAGCACGTGCAAATTACAAAATTACAGATCCAAAGAGGCTGGATGTGGAGCGAGGAGCCAGGCAGCACGTGCAAGTTACAGACCCGGGACAAAGACTGAACTTTAGAGGTGTCTGCCAGCGGAATACGGGCCCCAACGGTGACGAGGTACCCCACGCTGAAACCTGCAGTTAAGTGTGCACACTACTTTTAGTTAGGGACAGATAGGAAAAGACTGCACTGTGTTATACGAGTAAGATAACAAGGACTCTGCGTTTTTTTGTTGAATAAGGATTTCTGTGTTTTGCTTTTGGGAGTACAATCTGAGGCTTCCTATCCTTGACAAGTTATTCAAAGTGGTTGTATGTATATTGCATTATATCTACTGCTGTGCACATTCCCGGCTTTTCTTCCCCCTCCTTTCCCGCACTATTCCTCCACCTGTGTTGTGCAATACATTATTAAATCTGCATTGATTAACCCCCGTGGTTCCGTGCAGTCCTTGCGTATCCCGTTACCTGCAGTATTACACATGCAGTGTCAGTGTATCTTGATCGCCAAACAACAGGGAACAGGAGACATGATTCTTTCATTCTAGACCTCTTACATATGATACTGGACAGAAATTATTTTGTATTTGACAGGGCATACTATCGACAGACGTCTGGGACCGCGATGGGGGCGTGCTGTGCACCACCCTATGCTAACATCTTTTTGGGGTGGTGGGAGGAGACACAGGTCTATACCCTGGATCACTTTAAAACCTCTGTGATCCAGTGGTATAGATACATTGATGACATTCTTTTTCTCTGGTCCGGCACATTGGAAGATTGTGAGAACTTCATCTCGACCCTCAATGTGAATACTCTGAATATTAAACTCACTTCGACAATATCTTGCAATATGGTTGAATTTCTAGATCTCAAAATCTCACTAGATGACAACATGTTAAGAACGTCACTTTTTCGGAAACCAACAGCCACCAACAGCTTACTACACTACAAGAGCTTCCACCCTACGCATGTCAAAAATGGCATCCCCAAGGGTCAATTTATAAGGCTCAAAAGAAACTGTAGCAGTCAGACTGATTTTGAATTCCATGCTTTTGATTTGTCTAACAGACTACGCAAAAGAGGCTATCCGAGAAAGGTGATATCCAGCGCACTGCAGGAATGCAGATCAACTTCACGGGAAACTCTTCTCCATCCAAAGACCCGCAATATCAAGTCATCAGTGAGTATGATTACACCTTACAATAATCAGTGGCATGACCTTTATCGGCTTTTCCAGAACAACTGGGATATCCTCAGAAGCGATAAGAAACTACATCCTTTTATTGAGGATAAACCAAGACTTGTCGCTAGGAAGGCACAGAACCTGAGGGATGTCCTCTCGAGGAGTCATTTTCAGAGACCCACCTACAACCTAGGGACTGGGACGAGATTGAAGGGGACATTTCCGTGCGGGGCCTGGACGATCTGTCCTTACATGGTGGCTGATGATAATATCTCCTTACCTATTTTTCCTGGACAGATTTCTTGCAGAAGATATTACAACTGCCGTTCCAAGAACGTGATCTATCTCTTAATCTGCGACTGTCCAAAAATTTACGTGGGACAAACGACACAGGAGGTAAGGAGAAGGGTCCAACAGCACCTGTCCAACATTAATACAGCGTCTGCGGATCAGATTAAGGGTAAAACCCTGTCTTCCGTGGCTTCTCATTTTTTAACAAAACATGCGGGACACCGTGCAAATTTGAGAGTTTTCATCGTGGACGCAGTCAGCCAAAATATTAGGGGTGGCAACCGCACGAATGAGTTATTGAAAAAGGAATCCAGATGGATCTACACTCTGAAGAGTGTGGCACCACATGGCCTAAATGAGGATTTACTCTACACAGGATTTTACAAGACCATGTAGGCTGCCCCGAATATTTCTTTTCCACTTGGTGGTCTGTAATCCTTTACATTTTTCTGTGTTTTCCTCCTCCACTGTAGGTTTCCATCATCATTGGAACCAAGCTGTTTATAGCCCTCACCTGGTTTTTCATTGCTGGACCAAGAAATGCAGGAATATTTCCTTCAGCCGGACCAGGTTACATTGTAGCTCTATTTGGACTTTGCATGTGAAAACGCGGATTCTTTGCATCTACTTTGGATTTGGATCTTCCGTGTTTCATCTTGAAGTTATGGACTGGACTCTCGTCAGTGTCTGCATGACATGGATCTGGAATATTGGACACATTTTCTGTGAATCCTTGGATCCAGCTTATTTGGAGGATTATATACGATTTGGGGACCTCTATGACTTTAATGACTACCTAGGGATCTAGGTGACTATAGCCGGGGTCTGTGTCAAGGGACATAGCCATGTCTAAGTCCTCTTTGAACCATTTGCCCCCCCACCAGCTTTATTCAAGAAGACATTATGCTCACTGTATGGTGAAAAAATATTTTTTCCGCTGTGGGCTCTATTTATGCCCATCCAGCTTAGGTGAACTCTACCACTGCAAGTTTGTAGTGACTATATATTTATCCAATGGGGGTTTTTTTTGTCAATTTTGATGTATGTCACTAAACTAGTTGCATATGAGTGTTGTGGGTGTCCACGTGATTGTGGATGTTTTTTGTACAGACCTATAATTGGCCATGTATGAAATTCCTCCTGGCCTGGGTGGTCTCTATAGCGACCGTGTGCATTATTATATGGTGACATGCCTAGGTTATCTCTTCCCCCATTGGGACATCTCTACATTTTTGGGAACTTCAGATAAATAATTTGCATATGCCCCATTTCTGAACAGTCTAGCCTTTTTTAGATCTCTGGATGGGCCTTCACTACAAATCCACTTTTTATCCTATGTAATTCCTCTTAGTGTTCTTTCCCCTATATAGGTCTATCTCCCGGGGAGTATAAAGGTACACTGTTGCTTACCCTCCACTAACAGGTTAAATCTAAGAACCATTTACCTGAAACATTTTTTGGTCTAGGGTCAGGGGCCTAAGAGATTTTCTCTTTGATATATATATATTTTTTACTGCTCTGATATTTGGGGGTGCCCTCTGTTTAATCTGATTTTGGATTCCCTGATTTTGAACACATGTATTGGGATATTTGGCCCCTTCGCTGTCCAAACCCCCAAGAGGTCCTATATAAATCTGATGCTTTCACTTTAAGGTGTATAATCAAGTACTAAAGAAATCAAACTTACTTTGTCCCCTCTTATAGGTCTGACTTTTTTGGCCACTCTATGTTTAATGCGCGTTACTTGATGATTCTATAAACAGTTTACTGTTTAAGGTTATTCCCACAAAGCTATCTGTCTTTTCTTGCTTCTATGACATTGTAGCTTTCAGTGCTTGCGCTTCAGCTCGCTTTACGCCGCTGTTACACTAGAGCAATTCACAAAAGTTGTTACTCTTATTGAGTAACACCGGGTATACCCGCGCATGCGCAGTCTGATAGTAGGTTGTGGCCTTGTGTGTCATGTGACCTATCCAAGATGGCGGCGGCCGTCGCTAGATTTCCATGACTCACAGACTGGTGAGTAACTGCTTACACTTCTATATATATATAGCACACTTTGCGACTTATGGTGTATTTTCTCTCCCCTGAGGAAGCCACACGTGCAGTGGCGATACGCGTGGGGACACACGCCGCCTACCTTTCATTGTGTATCTACCCTCCTCACTCTCCCTGGTATTGCTGCAGGTCTGTCAGGTGTAAGTATGGTTCTTTATCTGTCTGAGTGATCGTTCAGGCTACCCTTACACCTGATTCAGACTCTGCACTGACATGAATTCTGTCATGCATTTCTAGGTAACTGCTCACCTATCATCAGGGGTTTGTGACCACGGTCTGCTATTACAACGTAGCAAGACCAGCATACTATCTAGTCCTCTCCTCTAGATACATAATTTGGGCATACTAGCCACAATTTTGTACTTTCATACCTTATGAGTTACACCAGTTAACCCTTTCTTATTTTATGTGGTTACTATTAATAGGTATATGATACTCTATAAGGTATAGCTGTTAGGTTCCTTTTGGCTCCTTTTATTATATTGGATATATCCTGGGCATTGTTACCTGCAATATACTGTCTGTGGAGTTTATTTACCTTGTGAGGGGTACCTTTCCATATTGTTATAACTTTTGGAGGCTGGCGTGTCGGGGAATCTTGCCATTCGGCTTTTTTTAAATGTTTTTAATTTGTCTGTTTGTGTGCTCCTGCCTGTCCCTGGAGCCGTGCTATGTCCACAGTATGTTTTTGAGATAATGTTTATAATAAAAACCAGTTTTTCACTTGTATTATTGTATTGGTGATCCCAATTTTTGGTATACTCCTTCCTTTTTTGTTTTTTTGTTGTATAATCTGCTCAGCCTCGGATCCGGCATCTGTTCTGTGCACTCCACTGGGGTGAGTTCAGCAATACTCTGTCTCCCAGGTATGTTCCTCTGATTAATCTGTCTCCTTTCCTCAGACCCTCGACTTAGGCCTGGAATTGGTCAGCGGATCCTGTGGTGAGCTAGAGCCAGCTCCAACCTGCAGATCCTTTTTTTCTCAGTCCTCTGCACTGACTGAACTCAAACTGAAACTAAACTGACCACTTCCTCTCTGTGGAGACACGGGGCTCAGTGGGTGCTCTCGTCCACTAAAACCCGCCGCCTTTAGAAAGACAGCGTGGCTCAGGGCTCATCCCAACTGAACGCCGGCCTCCTTAACCGTGGGCGTAACACTACTCAGACAACACAGGGTGAGGGAACCACAATAATTAGACTTTATTGGATCCCCAAACAATTAACGGCACATAACGCATAACCAGCAAAACACACAAATGTAACAGGTAACAGAGTCTCACCCTTCTGCTGGCTCACCAGGGATTTAGAATGTCCATGCCTCACAGGTTCCAGGGCTACTTACTCCAGTCCAGCAGCACCCCGCTTTTGGAGGGCACCCACCGTGACTAGAATAACGCCAGATTTAGGAAGCTGTGTGAGGTCTGTAAAGTCTGTAGCCAGGTGACTGGATTGTCCCAACCTGAGTGTCCTCCTTAGGTAGTCCTGGTATGATGTTACAATCCTGGCAGCCGGAGTCGAAATCCCTAGGCTGTGGATATGGTCTCCAACCGGATCCGGAGTCCCTAGATTGAAGCCATAAGATAGCCTGATCCACTAGTCAGCTCCAAAGAGCTTAGACTGGATCCATCAACCTTCATCAACCCTGGTGGCTTAAAGAAGTCCCTTTTATAGCCATAACCTTCCCTTAGGATACACTGCGTCCTCATCGATTGGTTGGACAAGATTGCTTCTCCCATTAGATGAATTTCAAGCTGCATGGATAATGTTCATTTAAATGATGTGCATAGAAAGACTCAGTATATCTACATGGAGTCGGCAAGTCACCGACTAGACAATGTCTACTAAGGTAATTACATTATCAATACACAACTACAATACAATGATTACTGGAAAAGTCTGGAGAGCAATAGCTAAGCAAACATGACTTAGCACACATAAGAACAATAGTCTGGCTGAATGTTAAGAAACTTTAACCCATGAGAGTCCATGTCATCACACTCTCCACCCCAGAATATACAGGGAAGCAGCTTGGTCTCCCACTTCTGG
The DNA here is from genome assembly GCF_048569485.1 of Anomaloglossus baeobatrachus. Taxonomy (NCBI): domain Eukaryota; kingdom Metazoa; phylum Chordata; class Amphibia; order Anura; family Aromobatidae; genus Anomaloglossus; species Anomaloglossus baeobatrachus. Next base: position 169,905,650 of record NC_134356.1, read on the forward strand.
CCAGGAGCTGCTAGTGTTGTGTGGGGAGTTAACCCTTTGTGTTTTTACTGTGGCAACCCTGGGGTGCTACATTCCTCCTTAGTTGAGAACAGTACTCCGGGACTGTGAAAGAAACAAACAAGTTATCAACAACAATTGTATATATACAGAGTCCTAAAAGGAAAAATACAAAAACCCAAAAAGTTCAACAAAAGTCCAAAATGTTCAAGAATATGTAAGTGTTCATACAGAATAGTCTCTGTAGGTACTGGGCTTATGGGTTAACTTTGCAATTATATAAACATTTCAATAACCAAACGCTTCTTACAAGCGTCTCTACTCTGGTTGTAAGTACAGTAGGCCTCACAGCCCTCGGGCCACCACGCATGTGATCGAGTTGTAACTCTCCGTGCTGCCACCTTACACCACTCTTCTCTCACCTTTTCTGTACACTAAACTGTTACGGTTTTTCATATAAACATTATAACATATGTACATTTTATACGCAATTTCACATTAGTCCTTATATCTTGCTGGTAGCTGACCCCGAGTACTACGCTGTGACCTGCGTACTGCTGGTGTACTGGGTGTACTTAGCATAATGGTGTGAGTGGAAGTGTACCTATTTGGTGTTTCTGGTAATTGTGAGGATGGGGGACTGATTATAGGACTGGCAAGCTCACTGGGACCAGGAATCTGTTCTTTCTCTACGGGTTCAACTTCCAGTTCTTCTTGTCTTGGGACTTCTTGTGGTACGGATTCTGATGCTGGTTCCACCACTTGAGGGATGGCGATCATTGGGACTACTACTGTTCCATAGTAATTTGGCCATGTTTTTGGGAAATCTCCTAAGACTGTATGGAACACATCTTATTCCTTCTTGATAGGTTGTTCCTGTATGGGTAAGGTGACCTTTTGAGTTGATCTCTTGACACGACAGCTGATGTCCTTCCTTCATCCTTACTGATGAGACACACTTTGGGATTATCCATACTTGATGGTAAGACTGTATATGGGGAGGTTTCCCACTGATTATCCAACTTGTTTGTGCATTGTTTCCTCTTGAGAACTTGGTCACCAGGTTGCAATGGGGTTGCTAGAGCATGCTGGTTGAAGGTTCTCTCCTGTCTTCCCCCAGCTTGTTGGAGACTTTTCTCTACGCACTCTTGTACTTGGCGATACTGTTGCTGATGTAGGGTATCCCAATTGGATTCTTGAACTTCTGCATTTGGCTTCAGAATTCCCATATCTAAATTAATTGGCAGTTTACCAGGCCTTGCACGCATGAGGTAAGCAGGGGTGCAGTTTGTAGAACTCACCGGGACATGATTGTACAAGTCCAGCAAGTCTGGTAATTTCTCTGGCCATTGATTTCTTTCTGACTCTGGTAAGGTCTTCAACAGGTCAATCACAATATGGTTCATCTTCTCGCATAAGCCATTTGTTTGGAGATGGCATGCTGTTGTGCGGATCTTTTTACAGCCATACATGTTGCAGAATTCTTGTAAGATCTGTAATTCAAAAGCTGGACCCTGATCTGCAAGGACTTGTTGTGGGTAACCACGGGGTCTGCAAAAGTACGTCTGTAATGCTTTAGCTGCTGTTTTAGCTGTAAGGTCTTTCACGGAAACCACCACTAAGAAGTGTGAGTAATGGTCCACGATGGTTAAGGCATAGACATAGCCGGACCGGCTTGGTGACAACTTGACGTGGTCTAATGCGACTAACTCGAGTGGTTGCTTGGTTACTATGGACTGGAGTGGAGCTCTCTGGTTCTGTTGATCCTTTCTCCTGAGGTTGCACGGGCCGCATTTTCTACACCAATCTTCAATTGATTTCCTCATGCAACCCAGTAGAATCTTTCTCTTAAGAGCACTTCCAACTTTTTCAACCAAAATGACCTGCACTGTCGTGGTAAGCTTCCAGAACCACCTTGACATCTCTCTTGGGCACGATGATCTGCCAGACCAACTCATGTGTTTTTGGATTGGTGTGCCTTCTACAGAGCTTCCCTTGGTACAGCAACAATTTACCTCTTTCCTTCCAGAGATGTTGTGTCTCAGCTGGGGCATTCTGATTAGGGTACGCGCCTTGTTGTATAAGCAGTTCTTTCACTAGCTTCACAGCTGGATCGCTGTCTTGTGTGTCAGCCCATCAGTGGTGTGCTAATGGGTTGAGATTTGACTGCTGTTATTATTGGTAGACACTCGGTTGATACTGTCCCACCTTAGGACGGTGAAAGGCCGGCAGATCAATTTCTACCAGACCCTCCGGTTCCTCTTCCATGTCCCCCGAGTGTGGCATCCGGGATAAGGCATCTGCATTCCCATTCTTGCGGCCTACCCTGTACCTGATGACAAAGTTGTAATTTGACAGTCGGGCTATCCATCGCTGTTCCAGCGCACCTAATTTTGCCGAGTCCAAGTGGGTCAACAGATTGTTGTCAGTAAAGATGGTAAATTCTGCAGCTGCCAGGTAGTGTTTGAAACCCTCTGTTACAGCCCAAACTACTGCCAGTAGTTCTAACTTGAAGGAGCTGTAATTCTCTGGGTTTCTTTCTGTAGGCCGGAGCTTCCTGCTTGCAAAGGCAATTACTTTCTTCTTGCCTTCCTGCTTTTGAGACAATACTGCTCCCAGTCCTACGTTGCTGGCATCAGTGTACAAAATTAAGGGTTGATGGTAATCTGGATATGCCAGGATCTCTTCTCCTGTCAGCGCCCACTTTAACTTCTTAAAGGACTCTTCCCTCTCATCACTCCATTGGAAAGGAGGATTACGGGCTGCAGACTTCTTTGACTGTCCTACTAGGATGTCTTGTAGGGGAGCTGCTAACTTCGTGAACCCTTTTATAAATCTTCTATAGTAGCCCACCAGTTCCAGGAATTGCCTCACCTCTTTCACGCTGGTGGGTCTCGGCCAATCTCTTATCACGGTAACTTTTTCAGGATCTGGTGCTACCCCATCTGAGCTCACGACATGTCCCAGGTACTGTACCTTTGGCTTTAGGAGGTGACACTTGGATGGCTTGATTTTCATGCCGTATCCGGATAAGGCTTCAAACACTTCTGCCAGGTCTTGTAGATGCTGTTCATAGGTCTTGGAGTAGAAGGCTGCGGCTGTAAAGGCCTGGCAAAACATTAAGAAGGAGGAAACCCAGCGTTTGGTGATGTCCATGGGTTCCAGACTTAAGGCAGTGATTGCCTCCAAAGGATTCGCAACAAAATATTGAAAATAAAAATATTTTGTTTGGGTTTGGTTTATTTGTCCAATTACTTTTGACCTCCTAAAATGTGGAGTGTTTGTAAAGAAATGTGTACAATTCCTACAATTTCTATCAGATATTTTTGTTCAAACCTTCAAATTAAACGTTACAATCTGCACTTGAATTCTGTTGTAGAGGTTTCATTTCAAATCCAATGTGGTGGCATGCAGAGCCCAACTCGCGAAAATTGTGTCACTGTCCAAATATTTCTGGACCTAACTGTATATCTCTGTAATCCGGGAACCTAACTTAAATGCCCCTATCTAGGTTAAAAAACATCCGTATCTGGGAAAAATGCCACTATTTGGACTGCAAACCTCCATGAATGGGCAGCTAGGCTCCTGCTATAATGGTTATGAACAGCCAGGTCTTAGGGCGGAGTGCCCAGTCAGAAAGAGACTCACTAGAAATATCAAAAAACTGACCCGCACATCCAACAAATGTGAACAGGTGCTAACTGAAAAAAACATAGTAACTATAAATGCAAACAGTTGCACACTGAAAAAGCCAAAAATGTACTAGGGAAAATATGGCACTGCATTACTGCAAAAGAGAGATATTTAGTTTATGTATTGGCCAATGCATGTAAGCCCGGACACCAAACAGCAAGGTATATCTCTGTAATCCGGGAACCTAACTTACATGCCACTATCTAGGTTAAAAAACATCCGTATCTGGGAACAATTCCACTATTTGGACTGCAAACCTCTATGTATGGGCAGCTAGGCTCCTGCTATAATGGCTATGAACAGCCAAGTCTTAGGGCGGAGTGCCCAGTCAGAAAGAGACTCACTAGAAATATCAAAAAACTGACACGCACATCCAACAAATGTGAACAGGTGCTAATTGATAAAAACATAGTAACTATAAATGCAAACAGTTGCACACTGAAAAAGCCAAAAATGTACTAGGGAAAATATGGCACTGCATTACTGCAAAAGAGAGATATTTAGTTTATGTATTGGCCAATGCATGTAAGCCCGGACACCAAACGGCAAGATATATCTCTGTAATCCGGGAACCTAACTTAAATGCCACTATCTAGGTTAAAAAACATCCGTATCTGGGAACAATTCCACTATTTGGACTGCAAACCTCTATGTATGGGCAGCTAGGCTCCTGCTATAATCGCTATGAACAGCCAAGTCTTAGGGCGGAGTGCCCAGTCAGAAAGAGACTAACTAGAAATATCAAAAAACTGACCCGCACATCCAACAAATGTGAACAGGTGCTAATTGATAAAAACATAGTAACTATAAATGCAAACAGTTGCACACTGAAAAAGCCAAAAATGTACTAGGGAAAATATGGCACTGCATTACTGCAAAAGAGAGATATTTAGTTTATGTATTGGCCAATGCATGTAAGCCCGGACACCAAACGGCAAGGTATAGCTCTGTAATCCGGGAACCTAACTTAAATGCCGCTATCTAGGTTAAAAAACATCCGTATCTGGGAAAAATGCCACTATTTGGACTGCAAACCTCCATGAATGGGCAGCTAGGCTCCTGCTATAATGGCTATGAACAGCCAAGTCTTAGGGCGGAGTGCCCAGTCAGAAAGAGACTCACTAGAAATATCAAAAAACTGACCCGCACATCCAACAAATGTGAACAGGTTCTAATTGATAAAAACATAGTAACTATAAATGCAAACAGTTGCACACTGAAAAAGCCAAAAATGTACTAGGGAAAATATGGCACTGCATTACTGCAAAAGAGAGATATTTAGTTTATGTATTGGCCAATGCATGTAAGCCCGGACACCAAACGGCAAGGTACAGTCAGGGCCAGAAATATTTGGACAGTGACACAAGTTTTGTTATTTTAGCTGTTTACAAAAACATGTTCAGAAATACAATTATCTATATAATATGGGCTGAAAGTGCACACTCCCAGCTGCAATATGAGAGTTTTCACATCCAAATCGGAGAAAGGGTTTAGGAATCATAGCTCTGTAATGCATAGCCTCCTCTTTTTCAAAGGACCAAAAGTAATTGGACAAGGGACTCTAAGGGCTGCAATTAACTCTGAAGGCATCTCCCTCATTAACCTGTAATCAATGAAGTAGTTAAAAGGTCTGGGGTTGATTACAGGTGTGTGGCTTTGCATTTGGAAGCTGTTGCTGTGACCAGACAACATGCGGTCTAAGGAACTCTCAATTGAGGTGAAGCAGAACATCCTGAGGCTGAAAAAAAAGAAAAAATCCATCAGAGAGATAGCAGACATGCTTGGAGTAGCAAAATCAACAGTCGGGTACATTCTGAGAAAAAAGGAATTGACTGGTGAGCTTGGGAACTCAAAAAGGCCTGGGCGTCCACGGATGACAACAGTGGTGGATGATCGCTGCATACTTTCTTTGGTGAAGAAGAACCCATTCACAACATCAACTGAAGTCCAGAACACTCTCAGTGAAGTAGGTGTATCTGTCTCTAAGTCAACAGTAAAGAGAAGACTCCATGAAAGTAAATACAAAGGGTTCACATCTAGATGCAAACCATTTATCAATTCCAAAAATAGACAGGCCAGAGTTAAATTTGCTGAAAAAAAACCTCATGAAGCCAGCTCAGTTCTGGAAAAGTACTCTATGGACAGATGAGACAAAGATCAACCTGTACCAGAATGATGGGAAGAAAAAAGTTTGGAGAAGAAAGGGAACGGCACATGATCCAAGGCAGACCACATCCTCTGTAAAACATGGTGGAGGCAACGTGATGGCATGGGCATGCATGGCTTTCAATGGCACTGGGTCACTTGTGTTTATTGATGACATAACAGCAGACAAGAGTAGCCGGATGAATTCTGAAGTGTACAGGGATATACTTTCAGCCCAGATTCAGCCAAATGCCGCAAAGTTGATCGGACGGCGCTTCATAGTACAGATGGACAATGACCACAAGCATATAGCCAAAGCTACCCAGGAGTTCATGAGTGCAAAAAAGTGGAACATTCTGCAATGGCCAAGTCAATCACCAGATCTTAACCCAATTGAGCATGCATTTCACTTGCTCAAATCCAGACTTAAGACGGAAAGACCCACAAACAAGCAAGACCTGAAGGCTGCGGCTGTAAAGGCCTGGCAAAACATTAAGAAGGAGGAAACCCAGCGTTTGGTGATGTCCATGGGTTCCAGACTTAAGGCAGTGATTGCCTCCAAAGGATTCGCAACAAAATATTGAAAATAAAAATATTTTGTTTGGGTTTGGTTTATTTGTCCAATTACTTTTGACCTCCTAAAATGTGGAGTGTTTGTAAAGAAATGTGTACAATTCCTACAATTTCTATCAGATATTTTTGTTCAAACCTTCAAATTAAACGTTACAATCTGCACTTGAATTCTGTTGTAGAGGTTTCATTTCAAATCCAATGTGGTGGCATGCAGAGCCCAACTCGCGAAAATTGTGTCACTGTCCAAATATTTCTGGACCTAACTGTATATTTCTGTAATCCGGGAACCTAACTTAAATGCCACTATCTAGGTTAAAAAACATCCGTATCTGGGAAAAATGCCACTATTTGGACTGCAAACCTCCATGAATGGGCAGCTAGGCTCCTGCTATAATGGTTATGAACAGCCAGGTCTTAGGGCGGAGTGCCCAGTCAGAAAGAGACTCACTAGAAATATCAAAAAACTGACCCGCACATCCAACAAATGTGAACAGGTGCTAACTGAAAAAACATAGTAACTATAAATGCAAACAGTTGCACACTGAAAAAGCCAAAAATGTACTAGGGAAAATATGGCACTGCATTACTGCAAAAGAGAGATATTTAGTTTATGTATTGGCCAATGCATGTAAGCCCGGACACCAAACAGCAAGGTATATCTCTGTAATCCGGGAACCTAACTTACATGCCACTATCTAGGTTAAAAAACATCCGTATCTGGGAACAATTCCACTATTTGGACTGCAAACCTCTATGTATGGGCAGCTAGGCTCCTGCTATAATGGCTATGAACAGCCAAGTCTTAGGGCGGAGTGCCCAGTCAGAAAGAGACTCACTAGAAATATCAAAAAACTGACACGCACATCCAACAAATGTGAACAGATGCTAATTGATAAAAACATAGTAACTATAAATGCAAACAGTTGCACACTGAAAAAGCCAAAAATGTACTAGGGAATATATGGCACTGCATTACTGCAAAAGAGAGATATTTAGTTTATGTATTGGCCAATGCAAGTAAGCCCGGACCAAACGGCAAAGTATATCTCTGTAATCCGGGAACCTAACTTAAATGCCACTATCTAGGTTAAAAAACATCCGTATCTGGGAAAAATGCCACTATTTGGACTGCAAACCTCCATGAATGGGCAGCTAGGCTCCTGCTATAATGGTTATGAACAGCCAGGTCTTAGGGCGGAGTGCCCAGTCAGAAAGAGACTCACTAGAAATATCAAAAAACTGACCCGCACATCCAACAAATGTGAACAGGTGCTAATTGATAAAAACATAGTAACTATAAATGCAAACAGTTGCACACTGGAAAATCCAAAAATGTACTAGGGAAAATATGGCACTGCATTACTGCAAAAGAGAGATATTTAGTTTATGGAAGGGGAGGAGAAAAGGTATACCAACATGGGATCACCACAACAATATGTAAAGGATAAATATTTTATTGATGCACGCAGAAACAAGAAACCACATGTCTCCACACTTGGAGTATGGGCACACAATAACACAATTAAAAACACTTAAAAAGCTAAAGGCATGGACACCATACACGCCAGGAAAGGTGACATATAAAGAATACAATGTCAATACAATGAAGGTACTCTATAGAATATTGCACAAAGGCCCGGTCCCAGAATCGGTCTATTTATAATGGTAATGAGAAAAAAAGGAGCGAGCCCGATCTGAAATTGGCATGCATCATATAAAAAGTGAAAATTCACAGATTTATTCCAACTGTACTATAATAAAAAAATGAGATTTTTAGCAAATAATTGATCAATTTTTTGAGCCACCCCTGCCAACGTCACGGCAAATCTCAATAGGGGGGTCCTACTCTATATTCTGTATTTCATGTGCCATGTGGCCTCCTAGATAAAGTTAAAAGCAGAACCATAATGGAGCACACATACCTGTAACCTGTATATAGCCGCTTCCATGTTGCAAAAAAGGCAATTGTGGATAGAGACCAGCCCAGGTCCCAGCATGTGGAGCAAGCTCTACACATACCAGGACTATATCACAACTGATCCTCCCAGTGCCAAACAGCAACCATTGATAAAGGCGGACCAGATCCAAGAATGGTGCTTAAATAGCATTGCCTGTGGAAAGGGTGAGGCAACTGAATCTGAACAGCTACCAACAGGAGGAATACATTGCAAACCAAAATCAGGCGTGCATGGTATAGTGATGGTCAGTCACCAGAATTGTAGCATAACTACGGTCAAAACAGAGAAAAAAAGGAGCCAGCCCGATCTGAAATTGGCATGCATCATATAAAAAGTGAAAATTCACAGATTTATTCCAACTGTACTATAATAAAAAAAAAATACAGAATATAGAGTAGGACCCCCCTATTGAAATTTGCCGTGACGTTGGCAGGGGTGGCTCAAAGAATTGATTAATTATTTGCTAAAAATCTCATTTATATTACAGTACAGTTGGAATAAATCTGTGAATTTGCACTTTTTATATGATGCATGCCATTTTCAGATCATGCTGGCTCCCCTCTCCCCCTTATAATGGTAATGAGACAGAAACTGTATGATATACTATACAGAACAAAATAAATGGGATGCAAAATTGAAAAATCGCTGTATAGATATAAACAGATATGTCAACACCTGCATATAAAGGATCACACATATTGCAGTAAGTTACCCCTATATGTAGTGACCACGGAGGTCAATGAGTCGTATAGTAGAGACCTAGTGGTACACCATATGCATTCACAGGCAAATTTATGGCTGATCAGGGTAAAGGCAGCACGCTGTAGGTACGTATGGAGGTTAGACTAAATCTGCAAAACATTTGATATAATACAAATGCATCAACAGCAGGCACCACATACAGTCAATATCTCCGGTATATGGGGATATACACCATGCCTATTACCCCTATAATAAACCTATTAATGCAGCATGTGCAATATAGACCAGTATATGGTTAATATAGTGTACACAAAAAACTGCAGAAATATATAAAGGTTTAAAAAAACCTGCGCAATATATTTAGCATGTTTGCAAGTATATCAATGAAGGGCAACACAATCAGTATCAATATAGGACCAATGAGTGTAAAGGGAATATACCTCATGCAACAAATATCCCCAGCAAGTAAAAAATATATGAACCAAGCCTGTAAAGATAGGGCCAAGAAGCCACTAGGGCCATACTGTCACGCTTCCAGGTCCCCTGGTCCCGATCTCCGGTCCCCGTGGCCCGCTCCCCGCTCCCCGGCGGCGTCCCCTGCTCACCACTCCGGTCCCGGCCTCCTCGTCCCCGCCTGCGGCCTCCATGCGTCCAGCTCCCCGCTCCCGGCGCTCCTCTGCGACGTGGGTCTCCCAGCCGGGCGCTCCTGCTTCCTCCTCACCGCTTCCTGGACTGGCTTCTGGCACACGGGCCTCGCGCATGCGCATTAGGGCGCGCGCGCGGTCATTGACCCTTTCTTAAAGGGCCAGCACCCAGAAACAGGATATTGCATAGACAGGTACAGGTTATATAAGGGTTCTCTTTCCTGGTGGGCGGGGCCTGTTCTACGTGTTTAGTAAGCTAGTGTTCAGGTCCCCGTATTGCTTTGCCCTGTGCTTTGCCTTGCATTAACCCTGTCCTGTCTCGTAGAGCCTGTCCTGCCACGCCAGTCGCTCCGAACCAAGTCCATCCCTGGACCCTGATGGTGACCTCGGCGGATGCCCCACCACCTCTGCAGCTCCGCCAGTCTCCAGTCCCTGGCTCCGTTCGGTGACTCGTTCCATCGCTCAGCAGGTTCCGGATCCCGCCTGACCCTACAACCCGGCCTCGGACCCTGAGCCTCGTCACCCGGACTACCGTCCAGAACTCCGTGGGTTCAGCATCATCCACCTTTCCTGCTCCTCTACGGACTGTCCAGCTACCTATAGTGCTTCGGCTGCCGTGCATCAGGACCCTCTGGCGGGGTGACCGGCCTGGCTGCCTCCTCAGGGGACATCGGTGTACGGTCCAGTGCTTCCACCACCTGGACGTAACACATACAAGGAGGCCGAGGCAGGGTTTTAAAGATTTAGGCTAGAGATAGTGCAAGAGCGGGACCGTACTAACCACCCCAAAGTATAATGGCAGCCATAAAGGGGGAGTAGATAGGGAGAGTACCGACAAAATTCCTGGCGTGGAACCCCACGCGTATCGCCACGTGTACAGTGGCTTCCTCAGGGGAAAGAAAGGCAGTGTGCAGTGGTATTGTGTGTCCTATTTAAGGACCGATCATCAGTACTCACCAGTGTTGCAGCTGGGAGATCCTGGGCAGTGAGCATGGAGCTCCGATGGCGGCCGCCATCTTGCTCAGTCACATGACGTAAAAAAAACCCCTCCCCCCCTACCTTTCACTGCGCATGCGCGAGGCAGCCGGTGCTTACAGCCCAAACACAGCATTAAATACGGCGCATAAGATAGATATAGAATAGCGAAACGGTCTATAGGAAATGATATTATGATCTTAATAAGGTATTAAATCACATTCTATAAAATAGGCTGTTCGAAACTATGCGCATGCGTCAGGCAAAAGGGGAGGAAGAGGGCTAAATTTAACCCTATCGTGGGTAGAACATTTAGATGGAAAAATGCTTTAGTACAATAATCAAGGAGAATAATGGATATGCAAATAGTCACAGATACAGCGAAAAAACAGAGGGTTCCACATATATCTGTGTCTGCAGTAAATCTGGATATGTAAGCAAAGTTGGATGTTGCTTAAATGTGTATACATGAATACAAATTTCCATGTCAGTCAAACATAAAACACATATGCTAGTTATTTCAAAAACGACTGTCCCGTAATTTTATATAGACCTAAATGACGTATAATACGCCATAAGGTCCACACGCTGGACACAGTGGCCACTGGGGTTCCTTGTGTAACCGACAAGCGGTACTAATGTCCCCAGATAGGTGAGACAATATGACCCTAATATGGACACTAAAACAGGGGAGCCAGAAGTGGTTATAGTGGGTACGTCCGCTAGATACATATATACAAATACTGAGGCTCACATCCCCTTATAGACATGGTGATGTAGGATTTAATAGAGACAAGCTTGACCCATGTCGAAAGGGGATGGCTAACAGTGACTCCTTATGTAGCCATCAGTCAGTACTGATGTCACCACAAAGGTAGAGCAATGCATACATAGTACGTATACCCAATCGGAAGAACTAACAATGGTTACAAAAGGTGGACCACACAGGCACTGGGACCAGCATCCCCTTGCAGGTCAAAAATGATATAGAGGTTAGTGGAGACGAGCTTTTAAGGTGTTATAGCGTCCCTTTGGGACCAGTGGTACGTGGTGATATACCAAATGATTTGCTAATCCAAAATTGCCAACACACATACAAGAGAAATCAAAATAGATGATGCAGACAAATAGAGTTGCAGTTGATTAATCATGTTTAAAGGTACTATATGTCATGTATAATAGACATGATACAGTATAGTGCATCAGAGAGAGGTCATTAGGTCCCACATATCAATACATGTGTCATAACGGAGGCGGAGAAGTAAAGTCCTGGTACAAATACCAATCAGGAAACTAGGAGTAGTTACAGAGAATGAACCATGCGAACACTGGGACCGACATCCCCATATAGACAAAAAAAAAAAAAAGGAAAGGGATTAGGGGGCACTGAGATTTGCTAGCCTGAGACTACGAGGGCAAAGAGCCAAAGTGGTCACAACAGAAGATACAGACAAACAGACCGCAGTTGGTCAGTCATGTTTAAAGACACTCTGAACATTATACCTTACATGCATAGAGGACATGACACAAAGTAGTACATCAGTGGGAGATCATAGATTCCCATGTATCAGTACATCCCCATACATCAAGGTTCTTGAATAATGTCAATAATAGCCGTATATAATTTACGGAAATTCAATTGAAGTCCCTCCAACATGTCCCCACCGTCCCACTATGGGGTACAGTATCGGCTCGTTTATGTGCCAATGGGTCCGCAGATCCTCCATATGAATATTGTAATGAAAAGTCCAAAGTGAAACCCTTGTTGTTCAAAAACGGTAGATTTTCAAAGAAGGCCTTTGGTTCTCCATTCTTGCCCTCTTTCTCCTCTCTTCAAATTTTCTTCTTGCCTCCCATTATATATGGACAAGATATCTGAATGGAAGAAAAAGGGATGGACTTAGAGGATAGAAACAAAATTTATCAGATGACATTATAGAACCCAGTGTAAAGCAATTCTTCATTGAGACCATGGGGGGCTAAACTCTTAAGCGTGTAGATCCATCTGGACTCCTTTTTCAACAGCTGCTTAGTGGCATTTCCACCCCTAATATTCGGCTTGATTGAATCCACAATAAGCACCTTAATTGTGGAATACCGGCCTCTATGGAATGTAAGGAAGTGGGAAGCCACCGAAGTAAGAGCTTTACCTTTCTTCAGATCCGTTTCTGCTGTATTTATGTTTGAGAAATGTTGCTGCACCCTCCTCCTCACCTCTTGGGTGGTTTCACCAATGTAGATTTTAGGACAGTCGCAGACGAGAATATAGATGGCATTTCTTGTACGGCAATTGTAGTAGGATCCACAGGTGATTCTCCTAGGGAAGATAGGCAAAGAGATGTGATCACTGGCCACCATGTAAGGACAAATTGTACAGGCCCCACATGGGAATGTTCCTTTAAGTTTTACACCTGTTCCCAAGCTCTGCATTGGTCTCATAAAGTGGCTCTTGGAGAGAATACCCCTAAGGTTCTGAGCCCTTCTCGCTACCAGATTGGGTTTCTCACTGATAAAGGGGATCAGTTTTTTTTCACTCAATAAGATATCCCAGTTTACCTGGAGGAGTCTGTACAGGTCTTGCCATTGGTTATGAAAAGGAGTAATGATACTCACTGTGGTCTGTTTGTTCCGCATTTTCGGTTGTAACAGGGTTTGCCGTGTCATAGTTCTGCAAGCCTGTAGAGCCCCGGAGACCACTTGCTTTGGGTATTCTCTCCTATGAAATCTGTTGGTAAGATCAGAGGCATAGTTCTCAAAATCAGAGTTTTCACTGCAGTTCCTCTTGACCCTCATGAACTGGCTCTTGTTTCTGCGTGCATCAATAAAATATTTATCCTTTACATATTGTTGTGGTGATCCCATGTTGGTATACCTTTTCTCCTCCCCTTTCTTAGTACGTGTTTAGTATACCAGGAGATCCCACTAGGTGGTGCCCTTCCCCTTTTCCCCAGATATTTAGTTTATGTATTGGCCAATGCATGTAAGCCCGGACACCAAACCGCAAGGTATATCTCTGTAATCCGGGAACCTAACTTAAATGCCACTATCTAGGTTCAAAAACATCCGTATCTGGGAACAATTCCACTATTTGGACTGCAAACCTCTATGTATGGGCAGCTAGGCTCCTGCTATAATGGCTATGAACAGCCAAGTCTTAGGGCGGAGTGCCCAGTCAGAAAGAGACTCACTAGAAATATCAAAAAACTGACCCGCACATCCAACAAATGTGAACAGGTGCTAATTGATAAAAACATAGTAACTATAAATGCAAACAGTTGCACACTGAAAAGGCCAAAAATGTACTAGGGAAAAGATGGCACTGCATTACTGCAAAAGAGAGATATTTAGTTTATGTATTGGCCAATGCATGTAAGCCCGGACACCAAACGGCAAGGTATATCTCTGTAATCCGGGAACCTAACTTAAATGCCACTATCTAGGTTAAAAAACATCTGTATCTGGGAAAAATGCCACTATTTGGACTGCAAACCTCCATGAATGGGCAGCTAGGCTCCTGCTATAATGGCTATGAACAGCCAAGTCTTAGGGCGGAGTGCCCAGTCAGAAAGAGACTCACTAGAAATATCAAAAAACTGACCCGCACATCCAACAAATGTGAACAAGTGCTAATTGATAAAAACATAGTAACTATAAATGCAAACAGTTGCACACTGAAAAAGCCAAAAATGTACTAGGGAAAATATGGCACTGCATTACTGCAAAAGAGATATTTAGTTTATGTATTGGCCAATGCATGTAAGCCCGGACACCAAACGGCAAGGTATATCTCTGTAATCCGGGAACCTAACTTAAATGCCACTATCTAGGTTAAAAAACATCCGTATCTGGGAAAAATGCCACTATTTGGACTGCAAACCTCCATGAATGGGCAGCTAGGCTCCTGCTATAATGGTTATGAACAGCCAGGTCTTAGGGCGGAGTGCCCAGTCAGAAAGAGACTCACTAGAAATATCAAAAAACTGACCCACACATCCAACAAATGTGAACAGGTGCTAACTGAAAAAAACATAGTAACTATAAATGCAAACAGTTGCACACTGAAAAAGCCAAAAATGTACTAGGGAAAATATGGCACTGCATTACTGCAAAAGAGAGATATTTAGTTTATGTATTGGCCAATGCATGTAAGCCCGGACACCAACGGCAAGGTATATCTCTGTAATCCGGGAACCTAACTTAAATACCACTATCTAAGTTAAAAAACATCCGTATCTGGGAAAAATGCCACTATTTGGACTGCAAACCTCCATGTATGGGCAGCTAGGCTCCTTCCCAGTCAGAAAGATGTGCAAGGATGTGCGGGTCAGTTTTTTGATATTTCTAGTGAGTCTCTTTCTGACTGGGCACTCCGCCCTAAGACCTGGCTGTTCATAACCATTATAGCCGGAGCCTAGCTGCCCATACATAGAGGTTTGCAGTCCAAATAGTGGCATTTTTCCCAGATACGGATGTTTTTTTAACCTAGATAGTGGCATTTAAGTTAGGTTCCCGGATTACAGAGATATACCTTGCCGTTTGGTGTCCGGGTTTACATGCATTGGCCAATACATAAACTAAATATCTCTCTTTTGCAGTAATGCAGTGCCATTTTTTCCCTAGTACATTTTTGGCTTTTTCAGTGTGCAACAGTTTGCATTTATAGTTACTATGTTTTTATCAATTAGCACCTGTTCACATTTGTTGGATGTGCGGGTCAGTTTTTTGATAATTCTAGTGAGTCTCTTTCTGACTGGGCACTCCGCCCTAAGACCTGGCTGTTCATAGCCTTTATAGCAGGAGCCTAGCTGCCCATTCATGGAGGTTTGCAGTCCAAATAGTGGCATTTTTCCCAGATACGGATGTTTTTTAACCTAGATAGTGGCATTTAAGTTAGGTTCCCGGATTACAGAGATATACTTTGCCGTTTGGTCCGGGCTTACATGCATTGGCCAATACATAAACTAAATATCTCTCTTTTGCAGTAATGCAGTGCCATATTTTCCCTAGTACATTTTTGGCTTTTTCAGTGTTCATTTTAATGCAGCCAATGACTCTTCTATCCTAGGTAATGGGTATGCATCCTTGTGTTTAATGCGGTTAATCTGTCGGTAGTCTACGCACATCCTCATGGTCCCATCTTTTTTCTTAACTAGCACAAGTGGGGCTGCCCAGGAGCTACAACTGTCTCTTATTACCCCTGTTTCTTTCATTTCTTTGAGCATGTCTTTGGCGCACTGGCAGTGAGCCGGTGGTACTGGTCTATACCTCTCCTTTATGGGTGGATGGTTACCTGTGGGTATAGTGTGCTCTACCCCTTTGATCTGCCCAAAGTCTAATGGGTGTTTGCTGAATATTTGTTCATATTCTTTCACTACCCTGTATACTCCATGCTTTTGATGGGAGGGTGTAGAATCGGTACCTACACGTAGCTTTTGGCACCAATTCTCCAGCTTTCCCTCTGCGCCATTGTCCTCCGCCTGACTTGACGGCTTTAAGGGCTCATCGGTGGTGATGGCATTGTTATCAACCGTATATAGCTTAGCCATGGTAGCATACTTTGGTAGGGTGACCTCATCTTCCCCACAATTTAGAAGGCGTGTTGGCACTTTTCCCCAATGTACCTCAACTATTCCTCTGGCCATCAGTACAGTGGGCCTACTGTCTGAGTACACGGGTTCTACCAGGGCCTGATAGTCTCGCCCTCTGATGCCTATTGCAGCTCTGCACCAGACCAGCATTTCCGTTTTGGGAGGAATTACAATGGGTATTGGGTCACTTACCCTTGCACTGCCAATTTCACCTCCTGACATTTCTACCTGCTGCTTCAGCATCAAGGCTTTAATTTCCTTCTGCAGGAGTCTCTGTTGCCCGTGTTTGGCAGTCTCGGCGATCTGCTGCAAGACAGTAATTACCTCTGCAAAACAATTTTCAATTACATTCATTCCTAGCAGCATAGTTGGTTCACGTTCTCGCTGGTCAATATCAACAATGACAATACCCTGATTCTGCAATTCTACTCTCCCAATCTTAATGGTCATTTCTCTGAAACCAACCTGTGGTACTAATTCACCATTGCTAGCCCATATATTCAATGCAATGTTAGATGGACCACTGCTAACATCTGAATCAGCCCAGTACCTCTTAAAAAGGACATACGGAATTGATGTAATTTGGGAACCAGTGTCCAGCAAGGCGTTGAGCAGAATGCCATCCAGCACGATGGGGATGACTGGACGTCCTCCCACATACTTGTTGTGCCAGGGTGAGGGGCCTTGAGAGTTCATTCCTGAGGAGCGGCCCGCCTCCCCTGGGGAACCCCATTTAAAGCACATTTACGGGCAAAGTGACCTGGCTCCTTGCAACGGCGGCAAATGGGCTGTCCATCTGGCTGGTAGCGGTCACTGGGTCATCCTCTCATCACTTGGTATCTCCTAGGCCTCATCCACGGGACATCCTCCTTGCTGGTCGCCAACTCAATCTTGGGTGCAGACTTGGATCCACGCAGCTCCTGGACGATTCTAGCCATGGAAGCAACAGTGTCTGTCAGGGCATCAAGCTTTTGATGGAGAGCCTCATTAGTGATGGGCTCCAGGTGGTTAGCAGCAGCCGCTGACATGGCCGATGTCACTGGCACTACCGGCTGCTGGGGTGCCGCTGTAGGGTGTTGAACAGAGTCTATATCCCGGGGCTCCTCTACCTGCTGGAGGCGGATGGCTCTATCCTTTAACTGGGCAAACGTTAGTCCTGGATCCTGGATCACCATCATGCTCAGTTGTCCCCGGTGGGAAGGGGATGAGAGTCCATCCAAGAATTGGTCTATCAGCATCTTATCTGCTCCGGGGGCTAAGGTAGGTTCTGCTAACTTAAGTGCTCTGAGCGCATCCTGCAAGTTTAAGGCAAAGTCTCTTGCGCTCTCTCTAGGTTTCTGCTTGCATCCAAAGAACCACATTTTAGCTCGGCTGCCGGCAGTGGATTCAGAAGCTGCTTTTAGTCCAGCTATTATGTGCTCTACAGTGTCTTTTGTATCTTCCGACCAGGACGTAACCTGTCACTGGGTATTGCCGGTTAACTGTCCCACAAGAATACCTATACGCTGGGCTTCCGTCAGGTGGTACATGCTGTAGTAGAATTTTAGCTTTCCGATAAAGTCATTAAGTGTGTTGGGCTCACCTGAGTACTGCGGCAGCCACACTGCACCCGGCGTGTACGGCATCAGGAACGGCATGATAGGTGCCGTTGCACCGCCGAGTACAACAGCGTCTCCCTGCTGCGACATCTTTGTGCCCCCTTAGTTACTTTCACCAGTCTTCTTCACGGCAAGCCTGGGGCACTTTTCTGCGTCCTTGTTTGGATCGCAGCACAGAGCGCACCTCCTCTGCAAGCGATGGGCGGAGTCCTGATTTAGGCGCGCTGTTCTCCCGCGCGTAGCAGCTAATGGCGCGATCCAAGATGGCGCCTGGAAAATTTTACCAATGATGTTTTTGGATTTTCCAGGTATCTTTGCAAAGTTTAAAGTACGTTCTTTGTTGCAACAATTCACAGGGCAAGTCTTTTATGCGATGCAATAAGTCTTTACAGGCGCACGTCACCCGAGTTTCAGCCGGGTTCAGTCCGCATCCTGTTCGTGACGCTAAAGTTGTGTCGCCAGGGGTTAAGGGGATACTCAGAACCGGGCCAAGGAGTCACTTCTGCAAAGGGGATCATGGTGTCGTTACCCGGTCTGTGATCCCTGGTTCCACAATAAAAAGGGGGGTTATGTTCGTGACGCCACCCGTGGAATGTGATCAGAGATGACCACCGCTGCTGCAGAACCTCCGGGGTGATGGATGGCAGCTTGAGATGGGATGCTCCCAACGGGTAGAGCCTTCTCCCCGGGGCAGTGTGATAGTCTATGGGGAGGTGCAGGACACGAGCACAATAAACAAGCAGACTCACGGTTTTGCAGTTTTTTTGCCCTTTACTGATGATGGTATTCAGCAGAGTACTGTGAAGGGTTCAGGGTTTCTCCCACTCAGCCGGGCCGTTTTGGCTCCCTTTTCTGCACTGTGCTTGTGTGTGGCCCTGCTGCTGTGTAAACTAGGCAGCTAGCCCTGTTCCTCCCGGGTACCGACCTGACAGGCAACTCGAGTCCTTACTTGTATGTTCCTGAACTCTCCTGTGTGTTGCTGTGTCTGTGGTACAGGTGAAAGATCTGGAATCTTCATTTCTCCAGTATTAGCTGTGCTGTGTGTAATCTGCTCAGCCTCGGATCCGGCATCCGTTCTGTGCACTCCTCTGGGGTGAGTTCAGCAATACTCTGGCTCCCAGGTATGTTCCTCTGATTAATCTGTCTCCTTTCCTCAGACCCTCGGCTTAGGCCTGGAATTGGTCAGCGGATCCTGTGGTGAGCTAGAGCCAGCTCCAACCTGCAGATCCTTTTTTCTCAGTCCTCTGCACTGACTGAACTCAAACTGAAACTAAACTGACCACTTCCTCTCCACACCAGAATATACAGGGAAGCAGCTTGGTCTCCCACTTCTGGACAAGAGGGGCTAGTGTTGTGTGGGGAGTTAACCCTTTGTGTTGTTACTGTGGCAACCCTGGGGTGCTACACTCAGAGGATGTCACGGCGACAGGGCCCAGTTCCGTGACCCCGGCGGTGTCATTTTAAATGACGGTGGTGGGAATTATATTTACAAGGGAAATGTCTTGACACCACCTGGGGTATGCAGCCAGATATATGCCGCTGCTGCAATTCAGTTCCCTTGGGGTCAGTGGTGATGCAGCTGAGTTGGTATAGCTCTCCACAGGTAGAGCTGGGCCCCAGGGCTGTTGGGAGTAGTAATCTTTACAAATGATGGAGGGACTTAACGTTGGGGTGCAGGACCGACGACACCAGCAATAACTGGACACCACAGGGGCTGTAGTTTCCTTTACCTTTTACTTGGAAGTAGATGATACAGGCCCAGGAAACTGGTCCAGTTGGTAACGGAGGTCCGGTCAGTGTGGAAGCAATTGAGGGGGATCTACCTAGCCGGGTGGATTCAGAGGCCTGCCTACTTGTGCTGTGATGTGTAGGTCACTGCGGCTTATTTCTACGCTGTGACCCTCTTTTTTGTGTCGGTTCTGGTTCTCACCCGTATGGCAGGCAGCGCCGCACAGAAGAGGACAGGAAATGGAGCTGTCGCAGAGGAGGATGAGAGATGCCGCCGCTACCGCCGCATAGTAGGACAGGAGATGCCGCCGCCACCGCTGCATAGGAGGATGGGAGATGCAGCCTAGAGCAGGTAAGCATTTTACAACAGAAGAAAGCGCCAAACAAGCAACCGGGGGGGACGCAACATGGAGGATGGGGGGATGGAGCATGATGGGGGTGCGCAGGATGGGGGATGGAGCATGAATGGGATGTGCATCATGGAAAATAGGGGGATGAAAAATGAGAGTGGTGGACAGTATAGCTAATGGGGGTTGCAGTATAGAGAATGTGAGGCATGGTATGGAGAATTAGGTCGCATGGATGCAAGTTGTTGAAAAGGAATAACATGGGAGTGGCTTGATATGGAGAAGGGGCAGCATGGGGGGCTCAGTATGGATGGGTCTTGATATGAAGAAGGTTAAGGAATAACGTTTGGAACTCCATTCTATGTCTGAACTGGGTGCAAAAAACCTAAAAAACATCACTATGGGGAGATAAGGTATGCACACCAGTGACTATGGAAGGGGAATACATGGAATAGCAGAAACTGCTGTGTGAATACTGACATGAAAAATTCAATAGCTATTTGTAAGAATGAAATGTGAAAAATGGAACCTGCATTACTGCCATGAATATATGAATAAAGAGAAATTTAGCTACTGAATTGATCAATGCAGAAGAGCCCCAACACTACGCCAAAGTATTTCTCTACGTTGGGGTCCCTAGCTTGTGTGTGTCCTCTCATGCAGTTAAAAAACTTACCGTGTATGGGACGCTGAGACCCAGGCTATATATGCGTATAATGTGGATTGGCAATAGGTGTGTATGGGGAGGGTTCACAAACGAAAAACTACTAACATTAAGGAATAACGTTTGGAACTCCATTCTATGTCTGAACTGGGTGCAAAAAACCTAAAAAACATCACTATGGGGAGATAAGGTATGCACACCAGTGACTATGGAAGGGGAATACATGGAATAGCAGAAACTGCTGTGTGAATACTGACATGAAAAATTCAATAGCTATTTGTAAGAATGAAATGTGAAAAATGGAACCTGCATTACTGCCATGAATATATGAATAAAGAGAAATTTAGCTACTGAATTGATCAATGCAGAAGAGCCCCAACACTACGCCAAAGTATTTCTCTACGTTGGGGTCCCTAGCTTGTGTGTGTCCTCTCATGCAGTTAAAAAACTTACCGTGTATGGGACGCTGAGACCCAGGCTATATATGCGTATAATGTGGATTGGCAATAGGTGTGTATGGGGAGGGTTCACAAACGAAAAACTACTAACATTAAGGAATAACGTTTGGAACTCCATTCTATGTCTGAACTGGGTGCAAAAAACCTAAAAAACATCACTATGGGGAGATAAGGTATGCACACCAGTGACTATGGAAGGGGAATACATGGAATAGCAGAAACTGCTGTGTGAATACTGACATGAAAAATTCAATAGCTATTTGTAAGAATTAAATGTGAAAAATGGAACCTGCATTACTGCCATGAATATATGAATAAAGAGAAATTTAGCTACTGAATTGATCAATGCAGAAGAGCCCCAACACTACGCCAAAGTATTTCTCTACGTTGGGGTCCCTAGCTTGTGTGTGTCCTCTCATGCAGTTAAAAAACTTACCGTGTATGGGACGCTGAGACCCAGGCTATATATGCGTATAATGTGGATTGGCAATAGGTGTGTATGGGGAGGGTTCACAAACGAAAAACTACTAACATTAAGGAATAACGTTTGGAACTCCATTCTATGTCTGAACTGGGTGCAAAAAACCTAAAAAACATCACTATGGGGAGATAAGGTATGCACACCAGTGACTATGGAAGGGGAATACATGGAATAGCAGAAACTGCTGTGTGAATACTGACATGAAAAATTCAATAGCTATTTGTAAGAATGAAATGTGAAAAATGGAACCTGCATTACTGCCATGAATATATGAATAAAGAGAAATTTAGCTACTGAATTGATCAATGCAGAAGAGCCCCAACACTACGCCAAAGTATTTCTCTACGTTGGGGTCCCTAGCTTGTGTGTGTCCTCTCATGCAGTTTTTGCACCCAGTTCAGACTTAGAATGGTGTTCCAAACGTTATTCCTTATTCTCTTTATTCATATATTCATGGCAGTAATGCAGGTTCCATTTTTCACATTTCATTCTTACAAATAGCTATTGAATTTTTCATGTCAGTATTCACACAGCAGTTTCTGCTATTCCATGTATTCCCCTTCCATAGTCACTGGTGTGCATACCTTATCTCCCCATAGTGATGTTTTTTAGGTTTTTTGCACCCAGTTCAGACATAGAATGGAGTTCCAAACGTTATTCCTTAATGTTAGTAGTTTTTCGTTTGTGAACCCTCCCCATACACACCTATTGCCAATCCACATTATACGCATATATAGCCTGGGTTTCAGCGTCCCATACACGGTAAGTTTTTTAACTGCATGAGAGGACACACACAAGCTAGGGACCCCAACGTAGAGAAATACTTTGGCGTAGTGTTGGGGCTCTTCTGCATTGATCAATTCAGTAGCTAAATTTCTCTTTATTCATATATTCATGGCAGTAATGCAGGTTCCATTTTTCACATTTCATTCTTACAAATAGCTATTGAATTTTTCATGTCAGTATTCACACAGCAGTTTCTGCTATTCCATGTATTCCCCTTCCATAGTCACTGGTGTGCATACCTTATCTCCCCATAGTGATGTTTTTTAGGTTTTTTGCACCCAGTTCAGACATAGAATGGAGTTCCAAACGTTATTCCTTAATGTTAGTAGTTTTTCGTTTGTGAACCCTCCCCATACACACCTATTGCCAATCCACATTATACGCATATATAGCCTGGGTCTCAGCGTCCCATATGTGGCGCCCCTGACCTGGTCAGGCACCACTGAGTACTGCACCCATGCTGGGGACAGTACAATACAGGTAATCCAGAAGGCTGACCGGGGTGTGGAACACAGGCGCATAGTGATCAGGTCTCACACATGTACCCATGAGAGGACCCCTGGGGATCCCAGGAGGGGGAAAAGCCTTGACCTTCACTGGAATAGTGGAGGGGGCCAAAAGCCTCCATCTCCTCTCAAGGGGTGTGGTAAGAGAATCTGGTTGCTAGGTGGCGTAGGCAAGAACAGGAGAGGAGGAGCAGTGAGTCAGTTAGAGGAGAACTCCAGAGGGCTCAGTGAGGAGCAGACCTGTGGGGTTGATGCTGTCTAACAGCGCCCGCGCAGTGGCTATTGACGGGGGAGAACGGTCAACTAGGAGTGCTGCCTGAAAGCCAGCTTCAGCTAGAGAGAAAGCACGGAGTGGGAAGTAAGGAGACTGCTAGAGAGCACCAGGCCCAACCGGGCGGCAGATCCCGAAGCGAAGATAGATCCAGCTTTCTTCTGCTAAACCTGCCGGTGTGGGGCTCTCAAAGCCCACACCACAACACCACAAAAGCCGCAGCCACGTAACCGCAGTGAGGGCCCATAGGTCACAGGAGGCAAGAAGCTGGAGTGGCCTGGTCCGGGGAACAAGCAAACGGCAAACAAAAGGGGGAGAGAGGCCGCAGCATCTTCCCTGGGCGACCCCCATAGGGACTCAAAGTCGGGGTCACCCCAAACCACCAAGGGCTAAGGAAGGCGAGTCAGTAGTCACCCTCATAAAGTCAGCCTGAAGGATACCCGGTTCCCATCTGGTTCATCCCAGCTACGCCCGGGCTACTCACCCTGCCATCAAATGTGAGTAAAGCCCTTGAAAGACAATTCTGCCTGTGTGGAGTTATTCTGCGACTTGTGGTACTACAAACCTACACAGGGCCCTGGGGCTTGCCTCACTCTCAGGAGGCTATTCCAACTAACTGCACACACCATCAGCCCCAGGCGTCCCCTAACCTGCAGTGGCGGTCCCCACTGACCGCAATACTGAGAGTGGCGTCACGATCAAAACCGAAGATTTCCTACCTGTGACCAGATCCAGCCGAGTGGAGTCCCTGAAGGTAATGCACCGACACGACACCTGTGGGGCTTCACATCTGGCGTCACGAACAGGATAAGGACTAGACCTGTTCAGACAGGTGACCATGTGCCTGGGCGGTCCGCTTGAAAAATTGGAAGCGCCGCCATATTGCCACCATGAAAAGCGCGCTGAAAAACAACAGCAGCCCGCGCTGGAAGAAGTTACCGCCCACGAAGAGGTGTGGCTACCCAGAGATCCCCTGCAGAGTTCTGACCTTGCCAGCTATGAGAGTGGAAGCGTCCAGAGACGTCGGGACAGAAAGGGAGCCACAAGCCTGCTGCTGGGAGAGGAGCTGCTGAAAGAGGCAGAGCAGAAACTGAACAGCTTGCTATCGGAGGCAACGGCGAGTCCACAGCTGGAGAGTCGTGCAGAAGAGGGCGCAGAAGAAATGGCGTCTGACCGCAGAAATCCAGAACCGGGCTCCGCTGCCTGGTGGTATCGGGAGCTGGCCCAGTTCTGCGACCGACTGGAGACCCGGGTTGTGGAGCAGATCCGGGAAGAACGAATGGAAATGCTGGAGATGACCGCGGCGGTTCGGGCCTATGAAAGGAGAGCCGCGCGCCGAGTGCCAGACAGGACGGCGATGACGCAGACCCCGATGCTGCCACCGGTGGGTGAGTCGAGTGATGCCCCGGCCAGCGCCAGTGCCCCGACCCCTGCTGCTACGCCCGCGGTCCCCGAAGAGGCGTCCGGTGCGGCGACGCTGAAGCAGGCCGCAGCCACGCCAGGTGCGGCCTTCCAAGCCCCGGCCGCCGCAGCGATGCCCTGCTCGGCCCACCAAGACCCGGTCCCTGCAGCAACGCCCAGTCCGGCCCGCAAAGAACCGGCTGCCACCGCGACCCTCATCCGCGCCGCAGGCGTAACGCTGACCCAGGCCGCCGCCCTGCTAGGCCCGGCCCGCCGAGACCCCACCGCCGCAGCAACGCTCGTCCGCGCCGCAAGTGAGGTGCTGAACCAGGCCGCAGCCACGCCAGGCGCGGCCCGCCAAGCCCCGGCCGCCGCAGCGATGCCCTGCTCGGCCCACCAAGACCCGGTCCCTGCAGCGACGCCCAGCCCAGCCTGCACAGATCCCATCACAGCTGCGACGCCGATCCAGGCCGCCGCCATACAGGGCGCGGCCCGCCAAGACCAGGCCGCCGCCATGCCGGGCGCGGCCCGCCAAGATCAGGCCGCCGCCATGCCAGGCGCGGCCCGCCAAGAAGAGATTACCTCACCGTTTACCCCGGCCTGCAAGGCCAGAGCAGACACCGCTCCCCAGTCCAAAGAGGTCCCTGCTAGGAAGACCCTGATAGGAGAGGACCCCGAATACTGGAAGCTGAAGGCTGACCTAGAGGCCCAGTTCCCACAAGAGATGGTGGATCGGTATCTGCTCCCTCCGCATACCCCCAAGGAGATTCAGGCAACCCCTGCAGCCGCGCCAGAGAGTCCACCGCCCAGACCAGCTGAAGAAAGCCCATCCCCAGCACTGCCACCAAAGGAGTGCCAAGAAGAACTAAGGGGGAGAGGAGGCCAGGAAGCTGAGGAGCTGACTCCGGAGCCACCGGCAGTGGAGCAATACTCAGAGCCGGAGATGTTACCCTATTCCCGTTGGGATGAGGAGGACTTGACACCGTCCGCTGATGAAGACCAGCCCAGAAACCTCACCTGGGGCCCTGCAGGCATTGAGGTAACAGCCCAGCAGAACCCAGCCCGCAAGACAAGGCGTCGCAACGGAACAACGCTGTCCCCTGCACCACAGTCTCCAGAGCAGAGAGAAGTCACAGCCAGAGACCTACAGGAGAAAAGGTTCCTGAGAAGAGCTAAAGCCCAGGTCAGAGGACCCCTTTGCAGAGGAGTAGTGGAGGATTTCAACTTGAAAAGCGGATACGGCTTTATTGTAGCCCCTGGTATCAAAGAAGGGATATTTGTCAACCGAAGAGATGTGAGCGCTCATCTGCCTAGAGGACACCCTGGCAGAAACCTAAAGATGGGGGATTCAGTACAATTCACTATGCATGAAGGCGAAAGAGGACTGTACGCGCTTGACGTAGCACTATGCTCCAGCAAACCTTACAGCCACCCCATGCTACAAGAAAGAAAAGACAGAGATAAAGACACAGATGAAGATCAAGAAAGAAAAGACAGAGATAGAGACACAGATGAAGAACAAGAAAGAAAAGACAAGGAACCTACAGATGAAACGACCACAGACGACGACAAAGAGCAGGAAAGCAGCAGGTGCCACCGCCATACAGGCTCAAGCCCTGGTAAAGAGGAGTAAAGTAAAGTACAGTAAGAAGTACAGAAGTTAAAGTTTTGAAAAGTTTGTTTTGCAACGTTTACGTTTAAGCATGTGCCCACAAAAACTATTGTGAGAAATAAACCTTAAGGCTATGAACTGGCTATAGCCACAAACTCTCGCAGTGTAAATAGTTACACCAGAGGGCACCACCACCACCAGAGTCAGCCTGTTTAGGGGCTTGGCTCGTCTGCAACCAGGAGGAGCCCGTCCGTATATAGGGCCTTGGCTCACCTGCAACCAGAGAGCACGCCTGTTTATGGGGCCTTGGCTCACCACCACAAAGAGGGTACCTGGTCAGCACCAACTGTGGAGGCCGCCTCTGCATCCTGCCAGAAGAGGCTGAAGGCGCGGATCCACCAAGCCAGGTATACCCTGAAACCACCAGCCCATGAAAGCCGCCTCTACATCCTGCCAGAAGTGGCTGAAGCCGCGGCCAACGTGAAAGGGTTTTGGGTGGGTTAACGGACTTGTGGGTGGAGGGTGGTGATGTATGGTACCTGGTGCTTTTAAATGTTTTACATGTTTTAATGTTTTATGCATTTTAAAAATGTTGTCTTGCAGCCCGAGGACGTGCTGGTGATAACTAAGGGGGAATGTGGCGCCCCTGACCTGGTCAGGCACCACTGAGTACTGCACCCATGCTGGGGACAGTACAATACAGGTAATCCAGAAGGCTGACCGGGGTGTGGAACACAGGCGCATAGTGATCAGGTCTCACACATGTACCCATGAGAGGACCCCTGGGGATCCCAGGAGGGGGAAAAGCCTTGACCTTCACTGGAATAGTGGAGGGGGCCAAAAGCCTCCATCTCCTCTCAAGGGGTGTGGTAAGAGAATCTGGTTGCTAGGTGGCGTAGGCAAGAACAGGAGAGGAGGAGCAGTGAGTCAGTTAGAGGAGAACTCCAGAGGGCTCAGTGAGGAGCAGACCTGTGGGGTTGATGCTGTCTAACAGCGCCCGCGCAGTGGCTATTGACGGGGGAGAACGGTCAACTAGGAGTGCTGCCTGAAAGCCAGCTTCAGCTAGAGAGAAAGCACGGAGTGGGAAGTAAGGAGACTGCTAGAGAGCACCAGGCCCAACCGGGCGGCAGATCCCGAAGCGAAGATAGATCCAGCTTTCTTCTGCTAAACCTGCCGGTGTGGGGCTCTCAAAGCCCACACCACAACACCACAAAAGCCGCAGCCACGTAACCGCAGTGAGGGCCCATAGGTCACAGGAGGCAAGAAGCTGGAGTGGCCTGGTCCGGGGAACAAGCAAACGGCAAACAAAAGGGGGAGAGAGGCCGCAGCATCTTCCCTGGGCGACCCCCATAGGGACTCAAAGTCGGGGTCACCCCAAACCACCAAGGGCTAAGGAAGGCGAGTCAGTAGTCACCCTCATAAAGTCAGCCTGAAGGATACCCGGTTCCCATCTGGTTCATCCCAGCTACGCCCGGGCTACTCACCCTGCCATCAAATGTGAGTAAAGCCCTTGAAAGACAATTCTGCCTGTGTGGAGTTATTCTGCGACTTGTGGTACTACAAACCTACACAGGGCCCTGGGGCTTGCCTCACTCTCAGGAGGCTATTCCAACTAACTGCACACACCATCAGCCCCAGGCGTCCCCTAACCTGCAGTGGCGGTCCCCACTGACCGCAATACTGAGAGTGGCGTCACGATCAAAACCGAAGATTTCCTACCTGTGACCAGATCCAGCCGAGTGGAGTCCCTGAAGGTAATGCACCGACACGACACCTGTGGGGCTTCACACATACACGGTAAGTTTTTTAACTGCATGAGAGGACACACACAAGCTAGGGACCCCAACGTAGAGAAATACTTTGGCGTAGTGTTGGGGCTCTTCTGCATTGATCAATTCAGTAGCTAAATTTCTCTTTATTCATATATTCATGGCAGTAATGCAGGTTCCATTTTTCACATTTCATTCTTACAAATAGCTATTGAATTTTTCATGTCAGTATTCACACAGCAGTTTCTGCTATTCCATGTATTCCCCTTCCATAGTCACTGGTGTGCATACCTTATCTCCCCATAGTGATGTTTTTTAGGTTTTTTGCACCCAGTTCAGACATAGAATGGAGTTCCAAACGTTATTCCTTAATGTTAGTAGTTTTTCGTTTGTGAACCCTCCCCATACACACCTATTGCCAATCCACATTATACGCATATATAGCCTGGGTCTCAGCGTCCCATACACGGTAAGTTTTTTAACTGCATGAGAGGACACACACAAGCTAGGGACCCCAACGTAGAGAAATACTTTGGCGTAGTGTTGGGGCTCTTCTGCATTGATCAATTCAGTAGCTAAATTTCTCTTTATTCATATATTCATGGCAGTAATGCAGGTTCCATTTTTCACATTTCATTCTTACAAATAGCTATTGAATTTTTCATGTCAGTATTCACACAGCAGTTTCTGCTATTCCATGTATTCCCCTTCCATAGTCACTGGTGTGCATACCTTATCTCCCCATAGTGATGTTTTTTTAGGTTTTTTGCACCCAGTTCAGACATAGAATGGAGTTCCAAACGTTATTCCTTAATGTTAGTAGTTTTTCGTTTGTGAACCCTCCCCATACACACCTATTGCCAATCCACATTATACGCATATATAGCCTGGGTCTCAGCGTCCCATACACGGTAAGTTTTTTAACTGCATGAGAGGACACACACAAGCTAGGGACCCCAACGTAGAGAAATACTTTGGCGTAGTGTTGGGGCTCTTCTGCATTGATCAATTCAGTAGCTAAATTTCTCTTTATTCATATATTCATGGCAGTAATGCAGGTTCCATTTTTCACATTTCATTCTTACAAATAGCTATTGAATTTTTCATGTCAGTATTCACACAGCAGTTTCTGCTATTCCATGTATTCCCCTTCCATAGTCACTGGTGTGCATACCTTATCTCCCCATATTGATATGAAGAAGGGGCAGCATGGGAGGGCTCAGTATGAAGGGGGCTTGATATGGAGAAGGGGAAGCATGGGGGGGCTCGGTATGGAGAGGGACAACATCAGGGGGGTCGTGAAGTGGGGCCTGCATGGAGAGGTGGGGACAGTGGAGGTCATAGTTCCAGCGAGGTGTCACTTACTGGGCTGCTTAGTGTAGTGTACCGCCCCCACGTCAGCAGCTGGGCTGCTCGGATCCGGATCCGCGGTGGCCCGGGGGTCGTGCGGCCACTCAAATAAAGTTGTATTTACAGGGGATTGTATATTTAAAGTTCGTGATGCCACCCGTGGTGTGTAGTGAGGTGAAGTACCACCACTGCCATTGGGGAGTAGTCAGGGTGATGATGGGGGCAGCCAGATGTTGCGACCCTCCACGAGTAGGGGGGAATGCCCCGGGACTCAGTGATGGTGTTGGGGAGTGCCGTTGGGGGTGAAAGGGTCACTTGCGTACTCACTCAGTCCATAAGCCTGACACCAACAACTTGGTAAACCAAAGTTCTGGACATCGGTGCCGCCGAGGGGAGCTAGTTTGGGTCCCGTTCTCACTGGTGTTGCTTGATGATCTGTGACCTTTTCCTTGGCACTGCGTTCTCTTGCTAGTTGGCTCCTATAGTGTAAAACTAGTCAGGTCCCGCTCCCCAGTGTGACTAACTGTGGGAGCTTGCTCTCAGGGTTCAAGCTTGGGATTTTCTGGACCATTTTTGTGGAAAGTCCTACCCCCCTCGTTGCGCTAGTACCCCGATTTTGGAGCGGGTGGAGAGTGGATCTTGAAGGCTTTGTTCTCGTCGGGTGAATTGTCAGGTTGCCTGTCGAAGCGGTAGCAAAACGGACGTTGTAGTGGTGGTGAGGGATTGGTAATTATTTTGGATATGGCCTGATTTATTTCTGAATTTCTCTATGGAGTTTCATTGCTGCTACACACTTCTTACTACCTCATTGTATACATGTGCTGCTATATATCTATGCATATGGCACTTTAAGTGAATTTCACTCCTCCATTTTTATGGGGTCTAAGGCTGTACTTATGTTATTAGTCCTATATTTATTATCTTTAATGACATTGGTCTTTATTGCCCTTTTTACACCCCTTGTAATATCCTGCTGGCTCCTGATTAGAGTTGAGCGAGGTTTGAGGTTCGCCAATTTCATGGTCGAGTGATTTTGGGAGTGCTCGAGATCGAACGCGAACGCGAGCTTTATGCTAAAAGCTCGATAGCTCGAGTTACGTTCGAGAATGGTTCGATCAGCAAAAAGCCTAGCTAGTTACTGGCTTTTCACTGTAATAGTGTGAGTCACTCTGTGATTCACACTATTATCTAATTTCAGCGTATAGTGTGCGGGGGCGGCGTGTTTAGATCAGTGCTGCAGGGATAATGGCGATCGCCATTTTTTTTTCTTTTTTTTCCCCTAAGCGCGCGTGCAGTGGGGCGGGCCAGCATGTCAGCCAATCCCAGACACACACACAGCTAAGTGGTCTTTTTTGCCAGACAAGCAAGGGCATGTGTTATAGGCTGTCCATGTCACATGTCCTTTCATTATAAATATGGGCATTTTCCCTCACGGCGCCATTATCTGCTTTCTGCGTGTAGGTGACAGTCACCGCTCACGCAGCTCCTGTCGCCGCTCCGGCTGTGTACGCTATACACACAGCGCTCTACAGATTAGGGACAGAAGTTTATTTCAGCCCTTTTCGGGGCTCATTTTCTCGGGCTCAGAGCCATAGGTGACAGGCAGGTCTGTGGAAACGCTGTATACAGCTTCAGATAACAGCGTCTGTGTACCTAAGCTCAGGGAATTCCTTGCTGCATTTCACCATTAGGAGGGATAGAAAGTGAGGCTTCCTTTCATGTCCACTGACCCAGAGAACCCGGCCACTGTACCCTCCTGCCCACTTTTGCCACGCTATTTTTATAGCAAACAGTGCTGAAACTTAGTGGCATCCAAAATGTGGCTGCTATACTGCATTGTTGTCCTACTGGTGCCAAGAATTTTCAAGCACCTCTGCATTAAACCCTGATGCACATTTTGCTATGCTATTTTTATAGCACAGTGCTGAACATAAGTGGCATCCAAAAAGTGGCTGCTATACTAATTTTGTGTCCCACTGGTGCCAAGCATTTTCCAGCACCTCTGCATTAAACTCTCATGCACATTTTGCTACGCTATTTTTTTGCAAACAGTGCTGAACATAAGTGGCATCGAAAATGTGGCTGCTATACTAATTTTGTGTCCCACTGGTGCCAAGCATTTTCCAGCACCTCGTCATTAAACCCTCATGCACATTTTGCTATGCTATTTGTATAGCAAACAGTGCTGAACATAAGTGGCATCCAAAAAGTGGCTGCTATACTAATTTTGTGTCCCACTGGTGCCAAGCATTTTCCAGCACCTCTGCATTAAACCCTCATGCACATTTTGCTATGCTATTTTTATAGCAAACAGTGCTGAACATAAGTGGCATCGAAAAAGTGGCTGCTATACTAATTTTGTGTCCCACTTGTGCCAAGCAAGTCCCACCACCTCTGCATTCTACCCTCATGCACATTTTGCTACGCTATTCTTATAGCAAAACTGCCAGTTTTAGGGCCATAGTTGCATTGTCAGGGATAGTCAGTGTTGGTTCTTCAGCTGTCAATAAAGTTAGACCACCTCTGCAATCTCAATTTTTGCTACCACATTTTAAGTGACTAATCTTGTCGCTAACAAAATGAGTGGCAAAAGGACAGATGCTGTTGGAAAAGGAAAAAAAGTTTGTGTCCGTGGGGAAGGTGGCAAAGCTACATTAACATCTGCTGAAGATAAGCCATCTTCCAGCAAAAGTAAGATGTCTACTACTTTCCGTGGACAATCCGATGTGCTCCCTTTTTTACGGACCCGAACAACTGTAAGAATGGTAGATGATGCACAAAAAAAGAACATTCTTGAATAGATCTCAAGTGCTCCAAGTGCCCACTCCTCCACCTCAACTACCACATAAAAAAAACAGTCCTCTGAGTTGTCATCCCAATCACACTTGCTTTCTCCCAGCTATCAAATCTCCACCCGCCCTACACAGTATGGTGTACCAGAGATGGCTGAGTCTGCAGAGCTGTTCAGTCACACTATAGCCTGTGAATCAGAGGTCTGCTCCCAAGCTACAGTGAGTACAGACCAGGATATGGTCTGCAGTGATACCCAGAACTTTTGTGACTCAGATTCAGGCCCTGATGACCAAGTTTCTGAGCATAATGTAGACCCTCATCCCCAAACTGTAACACCTGTTGGTGGAGACAATGAGGAACATACTGATGACGATGAGACGCAGATACCAGATTGGGATGACAACTTAAATATTCGGTCAGGGCAGGAAGAGGCTAGGTCTGAGGGCGAGGGAAGTGCAAACACAACGCTTGATGATGAAGTTCCAGATCCCACTTACTGTCAACCCACAGTCAGGCACTTGAGGAGGTCAACAGAGGCGGTGGAGGAGGATGTAACTGACAACGAAGTTACCTTGCGCCTTCCTGGACAGAGCCGAAGTACTGGTGGCATGTCTATAACTGCATCCTCAGCCACCATTCTGCCTCTGAGCACAAGTCGGAGTGGCTCTGCAGGTCGCATGTCCTCTAAGCCTTGCCTAGCCTGGTCCTTTTTTGACCTTGCAAAGTATCTCCCAAATCATGTGATCTGTAAAATTTGTCATGAATCTATAAGTAGAGGCAAAAAGCTCACCAGTTTGACAACTTCTTCCATGAATCATCACATGAATACCAAGCATAATTCCCAGTGGGAAGCTCACTGTGCTGCAATGCGGCCTAGCGTAGCAAGCCAACCACCGCCTGCCCCTTCCAGTGCATCTGCACGCTCTTCATCTTCTATTACTGTGGGGACAGCTGTCACACCTGGTTTTCCACGCACAACTTCCCCCACTGTAACCGGAACAGGCAGTTTGCTTGGTAGGTCGTCAGTTGGTTTGGAAGGGGAAACAAGTGCATGTGTACAGCTCTCTCAGACATCGATAGCACCAACGTTTAATGAAGGCAACATCATGTCTATGCCTGCACTTTCCTCACAAACCTGCATTTTCCAGGGATACCCTACTCATTACTGTCTACACACAGCAGCCAGATCTCTGTCCCTCAGATGTGGACAAATAAAAGGCCATTTCCTCCGACCCATGACAAAGCTAAGAGGTTGATTTTATCCCTCTGTAAGCTCTTGGCTACTGAAATGCTGCCTTTCTGCCTGGTGGACAGAGGATTTTCGAGACCTTATGTCCGTCGCAGTGCCCCAGTACCAGATGCCCAGTCGCCACTACTTCTCCAAGAAAGGTGTGCCTGCGCTACACCATAGAAAAAAGATAACCCCGGCACACTACAACTCCCAGAGAAAGGCAACATGCAAAATTTGTATGCAAAAAAATTTTTTATTAATACAGTAACCTCTTGGGTGTTATTCAGAAAAAATGAATATGGTCCAACATACATGGACGTTTCGGCCACAGGCCTTCGTCAACATGGACTATTATCTGACAAATACATAAAAAGTTACAATCAGAAATACATTCATAATGGAAAGAAAAAATTCATATACCATCCAACATCATTTTTGTGACAAGGAAAAAGTAGCGAGGTAGAAACATAACGTGACATATAGTACATCTGACATCATATGTCCATAAAAATAAAAATAATATAAAATAAATAGTGGTAAATAGACGGTGCATATTCTAGGCCCAGGATGATCATAATGTGAGTTACGCCAGTGGTAAAGGTGTGTACCCAGCTTTATCTATGGAAGTCCGACCTGAGTAAAAGGGGGAAGAGAGAAAGGAGAAACGAGAAAATAGAGAGAGGAGAATAATGAACAAGAAAGGAGAGAGAAAAAAAAAAAAAAAAAAAAAAGAAAAAAAGCAGCAGAGGGAAAAAGGCAGGAAATAAGGATAAGGAGGAAATAAAGAGCAGGAAGAAAAATAAGCGAAAAGATAAAAAAAGGGGGGTAAAAAAAGGGGGCTGAAGAGGAGACAAGCCTATGGAGTGGCATGTAAGGTCAGCAAACGTAGCACTCACCGTGCAAACTCAAATGCATGTAGATACTCAATTTAAGAGGCTAGTAGTAATGGGGATGAATCAAATCTCCTATGTATTTTACTACAATGAAAAAATCCGTGTTAGCCAGACATAGCAAACAAACGTGATATACTCACAATTAATCTCTAATGTGTATTCTTTATATAGAAAATTACGGTACCTGAGTAGGTTCATATATCCCCAATCTAGGCAACATTAATCATCAGGTGTACTATTAGCACAGGAATTCTGTATAGGGTATATTGGTAAATGTGCTATATAGACAGACCCTAATAAAGAGAACCAAACCTCATGTTACGGACCATAATGGAGGAAGTGATACGTACATAACACCTTTAAAAGGATTTACCTATATGTAAGACGCCAAAAAAGAAGAACAGCGTACGTTGGGTCAGATAGCACAAGCACGTAATCTTAAGGTAACGTTTGAATTGAATCCTGTCTCCAAATGGATGGAACTACAAGTATATAAAACAACATGCCCATGAGTGATAGAATATGACCAATAAGGTATATAACATAATTGTGTAGATAATAATAATTACCTGCTAGGAAGCAGTAAAATAAGAAAAAGAAAGATGTAGCCACTATTAAGCGAGCCTGCTCTGTGTCTATTTGATAGTTCTATGGTGGAAGTGAACAGTCATTAATGTTATAGCCTGTAACATTATCCTCCATCCAAAATTATACCATCATTAGATACAATACCTATAATGTCCTGCAAAGTGGGAGGATTGGAACCGGTAGCACCGGAGGTGTAAAATATCAGGATCTTATAACGACAAAGATGAAATAACATATGAGTAACATGTAATGTGGAGATGCTAGGAACAGAAGAAAATAGAAAAGAAGAAGGTTCGGCTGCCATTTACTTACTGAACCGTCGCTGGACGTGCGTTCTGTGTAAAGACTGCTGCACAGTGAGCTAAAACCAGCATGGAGACGGTTTAGAAGGGAAGTGAGGGCGGGTTCAGGATTACCATTTCCAGTATTTGGAATACAGGAAGTCCGGGCGGTGCCTTTCTGCTGTGTGTCAAAGAAAATCTGACGTGGGACCTTTTTAGTTGACCCGATGTCGGCGCGCACAAGATGGTTTCTTAAATTGGGTGATTTCTTATGACAGAAAAGAGGTAAGTCACGAAAAGATTCAATCTTGGGGTATGCAGTTTTTAAGAGGGGCCAGTGTTGACAAATAATTTTCCTCACTAGATGTTGGAAAGGGTGATATGTGGTAATACACGTCAGTGGGTTGTGTGATATATTACTCCGGCTGGATGTAGGGTGTGTGACCTCAGCTATCCTCTTAGGATAACCCCTCTGAATGAACTTCTGACTCATCTCGTTGTGGCGAAGAACTTTGGTCTCAGGTTTGCTGACAATCCTGTCAACACGCGTATGTTGGGAGATGGGAAGGGCTTTCTTAACATGTTTGGGATGATTGCTGGTATAGTATAGGAGGCTATTCCTATCGGTGGGCTTAACGTAAATGTCCGTCGTCAGGAGGCCGTCATCCTCAGCAATAACCATGCAGTCCAGATAATTGATCTGGTGTCTATCATAATGAATAGAAAAGGTGAGTCCCGGCATGAACCCATTGAGGTCCGTAAAAAATTCTAACAGGATATTCAGTTCACCATCCCATACCATGAACACGTCATCGATGTATCTTCGCCACACCAGGGCGTGCTTGTTCATGAGTGGGTTGGGATGGATGAAGTGATCCTCAAAGTAGGCCATAAAGATGTTTGCGTAAGGAGGCGCCATGTTACTTCCCATGGCGGTCCCCCTGCGCTGCATATAGAAACAATCCTGGAACATGAAATGATTCTTCTCCAATACTACTCTCAGGAGATCAAGGCAGAACTGCTTGTTGTCATTAGGTAATAATGCTGGTGTATAGACTATTGACGTCTAGTGTTACAAGGTATGCATTGATGGGAATGTGATGTAGGTCCTTGACAATCTCAAGGAAGTGCGAGGTGTCCTTCACGTATGAAGTTATCAGTGATATGAATGGGGATAATATTTTTTCAATAGTTTTTGCCAAGGGGGATAAAAGCGAGTCAGTTGAGGCCACTATCGGTCTACCCGGTGGACGTGTTAGATTTTTATGAATTTTGGGCAACGTGTAAAATACAGGTATGATAGGGTGTGGATTAATGAGGAAGTTGGCAAGCTTCTGATCAATAGTGCCTAATCGTAGATAATGTGCAGAGATGTCCTTAATCAAGGATAAAATCTGAGAAGTGGGATCTCTGGCTATGACCTCATAGGTACTAGTATCTGCCAATTGGCCTAGGATTTCGCTGACATAATATTCGCGGTCCAAGATGACCGTTGCCCCACCCTTATCGGCTGGCTTGATAATGATATTAGGGTTCTCCTTTAGACTCCTGATAGCCCTTGACTCTTCAAGACTAAGATTGTGGCTAATGTGGAAGTCACCTCTATGTATTTTACTATTAAGCTCATCAACATCTCTGGTAACCAATGAGACAAAGGTCTCAACAGGGTGGTAGTGTCTCGGCGGCATGTATGTACTGGCCATACTCAGACCAAGATCTTTAGGGTTAAAACAGACACCACTCGCCACTGGAGGCCCAATTCTCATGTCACTATCATTAAAATGAACTTTTAGTCTTAAGGACCTAAAAAATTGATTCAATTCTTGTTCTACTTGGAAGGTATCATATTTTGCAGTAGGACTAAACGACAAACCCTTTTGCAAAACTAAGTGTTCTGCCGGCGATAGACTGTAGGAAGAGATATTATAGACGAGGTTGGAGTTACCTGTGACCGAGTCCATATCCGATTGTCTTGGTTGTTGGGATACCGGTCTCTTCCCCCGCCTGGTCTTCTTGTGGGTGGTCTCCGTTGTTCTAAAAAACTTGTCGACTGTCGAGGAACCCCATATTCTCCATCCGAATCGCTGGTGGAAATGTAACCTACTAATCACTGACGCAGAGCTTCCCTTTTCAGTATTGCCTGCGCTACACCAGCATGTCGCACACAACATCACTGCTTCCTTGAGAAACTCTGTTTGTGAACGGGTGCATTTAACCACCGATACTTGAACCAGTAAGCATGGACAAGGGCGTTACATGTCGCTGACTGGGCACTGGGTAACTATGGTGATAGATGGAGAAGGGTCTGCTGAACAAGTCTTGTCGTCCCTACGACTTGTCCATCAATTCTCTGTATGTATAAGTTCCTCCAACGCTTCTGCCTCCTCAACCTCCTCCTGGTCCTCCACCTCCGCCCCAAGCCTGCCTGGTCAGGCCACCAGCGTTGTAACTGCGCACAAGGAATCACGCACACCTCCTTACTATGCTGACAGCAGAGCGCAATGGCATCAGGCGGTCTTTAGCTTGAAATGTCTTGGAAATGAGAGTCACACAGCGGCTGAGTTGTGGGCAACTCTGCTGTTGGAGTTTCATAAATGGTTGTGTCCACTCAACCTGCAGCCAGGTAAGGACGTGTGTGACAATGCTGCAAACCTGGGTGCGGCCCTTCGCCTGGGCAAGGTGACACATGTGCCTTGTATGGCTCACATTTTGAACCTTGTTGTCCAGCAATTTTTAATACACTATCCCGGCCTTGATGACCTTCTGCACAGTGCACGAAAACTGTCTGCTCACATCCGCCGTTCAACCGCTGCAGCTGAGCGACATTGCATCGCTCCAGAAGTCTTTCGGCCTGCCGATTCATCGCCTGAAATGCGATGTGCCGACACGCTGGAATTCGACTCTCCACATGTTACAGCGACTGTGGCAGCACCGCCGAGGACTGGTGCAATACATCATGACGTATAGCCTGGGCCAACGAGATGCAGAGGTGGGGCAGATCATCCTGATGGAGTGCTCTCAGATCAAGGACCTATGCACCCTTCTGCACAGTTTCGACATGGCGACGAATATGTTTAGCGCTGACAATGCCATTACCAGCATGACAATTCCAGTCATTTTCATGCTGGAGCACACACTAAACACTATTCGGAGTCAGGGGGTGGTTCAACAGGAAGGGGAGGAAATACATGAGGATTCATATGCGCAAGGGATAACAACATCACCAAGGTCCAGACGTTCATCATCACCAAGGCGGCAGGCATGGGACGGTGGGGGAGAGGGATTAACAAGGGTGTATGGTAGCAGGCAAAATGTTGAGGAAGCTGCAGGAGAACATGAAGAAATGGAGGACAAACTGTCCATGGATATGGAAGACTCAGCAGATGAGGGAGACCTTGGTCACATTTCAGTTGAAAGAGGTTAGGGGGAGATGTCAGAGGAAGAAAGAATGGTTAGCACCTCTATGCCACAAACACAGCAAGGACTTGGTCCGCATGGATGCGCAAGACACATGAGCGCCTTCTTGCTGCACTACCTACAATATGACTCTCGGATTGTCAAAATTAGAAATGATGATGACTACTGGGTTGCCACACTATTAGATCCCCGGTACAAGTCCAAATTTTGTGAAATAATTCCAGCCATAGAAAGGGACGCATGTATGCCGGAGTAGCAGCAGAAGCTGTTACTCAATCTTAGGGCAGCTTTGCACGTTGCGACATCACAAGCCGATGCTGCGATGTCGCACGCGATAGTCCCCTCCCCCGTCGCAGGTACGATATCGTGTGATAGCTGGCATAGCGAACACTATCGCTACGCCAGCTTCACATGCACTCACCTGCCCTGCGACCGTCGCTCTGGCCGGCGACCCGCCTCCTTCTTAAGGGGGCGAGTCGTGCGGCGTCATAGCGACTTCACACGGCAGGCGGCCAATAGCGGCAGAGGGGTGGAGATGAGCAGGATGTAAACATCCCGCCCACCTCCTTCCTTCTGCATATCCTACGGAAGCCGCGGTGACGCCGGTAAGAGATGTTCCTCGCTCCTGCGACTTCACACACAGCGATGTGTGCTGCCGCAGGAGCAAGGAACAACATCGGACCGTCATGTCAGCGTAATTATGGATTATGCCGCCGCTGCACCGATGATACGATTACGACGATTGTGCGCTCGTTAATCGTATCATCTAGGCTTTACACACTACGATTTCGCATGCGATGCCGGATGTGTGTCACTTTCAATTTGACTCCACCGACATCGCACCTGCGATGTCGTAGTGTGCAAAGCCCGCCTTAGCTTGGCTTTTCCACAAAACCCCAGTGGTGCATGGAGTGAATCTCCCAGTTGTAACTTGACAAACATGGGACGGTCTCGTCATCAACAGTCTAACCGTACCAGCAGCACCGTATCTGGTGCTTTTAACAGCAATTTTATTGAATCGTTTCCTAATTTTTTTAGACCATCCTTTGCAAGGCCAACAGAGACAAGAAGTCTGACACATAGTCAACGGCTGCAGAGGATGATACAGGAGTATCTCCAAATGAACATCGATGCCATGACTTTGCAACTGGAGCCTTGCTCATTTTGGGCATCAAATCTTGAAAAATGGCCTGAGCTCGCCACTTACGCCTTGGAGATATTGTCGTGTCCAGCTGCCAGCGTTGTCTCTGAACGTGTCTTCAGTGCTGCTGGGTGTATGCTGACAGATAAGCGCACGCGTCTGTCCAGTGACAATGTGGACAGACTAACGTTCATCAAAATGAACAAGTCATGGATCCGCAAGGACTTTACTACCCCTGTGTCATCCTGGGAGAGTAAATGCTTGTGGATTTGGAATGTGCTTGATGCAAATGTACCTGTCAAGTTTGCAACTGGGGCACAAGTGCTGCCACTGAAGTGGTGTCTGTGTGGCCCAATTTTTGGAAAAAAGGGAGACTCTGCTTGGAGTAACCCTTGCGTTGCTTTTAAAAATGATCCAAGATGAACAGATCTGGGATCAGCAAAGACTTTGCTAGAACTTCCCCGGTTTCATCCTGGGGACAGTTAAGGCTTGCGTATTTTGGAATGTGCTTGATGCAAATCAACACATCCTGTTTGCAACTGGGGCACAAGTGCTGCCACTGAAGTGGTGTCTGTGTGGCCCAATTTTTGGAAAAAAGGGAGACACTGCTTGGAGTAACCCTTGCGGTGTTTTTAAAAATGATCCAAAATGAACAGATCTGGGATCAGCAAAGACTTTGCTATACCTTCCCCGGTGTCATCCTGGGGACAGTTAAGGCTTGCGTATTTTGGAATGTGCTTGATTCAAATCAAAACATCCTCTTTGCAACTGGGGCACAAGTGCTGCCACTGAAGTGGTGTCTGTGGGGCCCAATTTTTGGAAAAAAGGGAGACTCCGCTTGGAGTAACACTTGCTGTGTTTTTAAAAATGAGCCAAGATGAACAAGTCATGGTTCAGCAAGGACTTTGCTACAGACCCCGGTGTGATCCTGGGGACAGTTAAGGCTTGCCTATTTTTGAATGTGCTTGATGCAACTCAACACATCCAGTTTGCAACTGGGGCACAAGTGCTGCCACTGAAGGGGTGTCTGTGTGGCCCAATTTTTGGAAAAAAGGGAGACTCCGCTTGGAGTCTCCTTGCTGTGTTTTACATGATTTTAGAAGGGCATGCCATGCCTATATTTGTGTCTCCTCCTCTTTTTCCTCGTCCAGCTGTTTAATTTTCGCATGAGTATTTGTCCTTGTCACTTTCCCATGTGTTTGTGTTGTCTTGGGAGTTGTTTGGCACCTTTTGGACAACTTTGAGGGTGTTTTCCAGGTGTTTTTAGGTGTTTGTGATTGCCTCCCATTGTTTTCAATGGGGTTCGAGAGGTTCATCGAACGGTTCGTCGAACGGTTCGTCAAACGAGGCACTGTTCGACGAACCGAACTCGAACTATAGGCGGGTGGCTCATCTCTACTCCTGATATGTCATTTGTATAGCACATTTTTTGAACACTATCTACTGCTATATATATGAGATTATTGTACATCCTGTAAGGCCATCCTATACATACAACTATGTTCTTTCCCTCATTTTTCCGTGCACTTTGATTTTAAAGATGTGTGTGTAGTTTTTAAATCAATAAAAATATATTTTTAAATACAAAATGTTTATGGAATATTTTGTGGGATAATATATGCTTTATATTCCTAAGCTAAACCTCTTGTTAGGTATTCTGTATGGGATGAATATCTCTCTAATTATAGGACTTAAATTGTCAGGTTGCCTGAAGCTACTCCCTGAACTAGGGTCCACATACCCCGTCGTGCCCTGGTCCCAGTCCGGTGATGGTACACGGCCGCCATCTGTCCTCCTCGACAGTTCCGTGACCCTTGTCACGATCCCCTGCGACCGGGGGTCCAGCTCCTACTAGGCCCAGACCACCATCGGCTATCTAGTTACTTCCAAGGAGCCCGGCTCCTGACCTCCTCTCTCCTTCACTTCCTATGCTTCACTGACCTACTCCTGACACTCCTGACCTCCCCTTACCAACATTCCAAGTGGGCGACCCTATTCCACTCAGGCCGTCCACTGGTGTGTCTGGTGGGTGTGGTGCAGAGTGTTCCTAGGATTTTGATTGGCTGGTATTGGCAACACCATAAGTTGGGGACCCGTAACCAAGGAGGAGGTGGATATTGCACAGAAGGACAGATTGCACAATACCCTGTGATGACCTGATAGACCAGGGCGTTACAGTAGTTTTGATAAAATCACTGTTTAATCAGCAGTAGTTATCATTAGATGACTACTTGGTGTGCTGTAGGTTGTCCAGCATATTCATGAGCTCTGTATAACTGCTGGATCTGCAGCAGAGAAAATGACAGCAAACAGTTCAGTAAGTGACACCATCACTGGAATCAGGGTCTCTCTCTCTACATTATGCTGCTCTCAGATGGGGAAGCAAAAACCTGGTGACAGATTCCCTGTACGGGCACCGTTTCTGTGTGCGCAGAAGACCAGACAAGAGGGAAGTCTCGGGAGACGCAGGACAACGTTTTGCTAAGAACAATGACATATGCTCTGGCATATACAGTTTTAACTTAATATTTTATTTTATGTATGCAGACGGTTCTGTCCACCCCTGGCGCGGCCAATTTTTTGGTGCAGCGGTGCACTTTTCTATTTGCATGTTAAATGTAGCACCCAGGGATATGGGGTACTCGGTTCCGGGCAGAGTCTCTATTGGGAATGTCACAGTGGTGGCCGTTACCCGATTCCGTGCCCTGGGCCCTTTTTGTAATGGGGATAGTTACAGGGGATTGGTGAATAAAGTTTATTTGTGACGTCACTTGCGGTGATGTGGCTATGTGTAGGGAGCCGCCGCTGCAAAATGTCTCTACTGGGGCTGATGGTAATAGCAGCTAGTATGGTAGTCCCTCCGCAAGTAGGGTATTGCCCCAGCTGGTGTATGGTGCAATGGGCGTCGGAAGAAGGAGTCAATACAGGTATTCAGTGCAACTGGTTTACTCACTTTGGTTGTTAACTGATTGCCCGAGGCCGGCTGGTTTCGCCTCCAGGTCCCCTTTGTCCCAGTGCCAGTCTAGTTCTCTGGTACCTTCTTCCCCTGCACCTGTCTCTGGTAAGTGGGTTCCCGTGGTATGGAACACTGGGGGTCCCCGGTCTGTGGTTTGTCCACTTCTGTTCACCTGACGGTAGCGTGAACTTTGTGAGGTTGGAGTCTCTGGTCCTGTCCCTGGTTCTCTCTTTGCTACTGAGTCTTCGGATTCTTTAGGATCAGCAAGGTCCTTGATGGTCCCCTTTGCTGTGCAGGTGTTAACAGGTCAGCTTGAAGCTCTTTCCTGTCCTAGGGTCCTTTACCCCGTCGGTGCGTAGTTCCGGGAGTGCTCCACCGTACTCTGCTGGCAACCACCTCTTCTGGGTACCAGGTCACCGTCAACCTGAGTCAGGACGTCTCCTCAGTCACACCTTTTACAGTCACTGCTCAACTCTCCACTGTCACTGCTGTTCTCCTTCAGACTACTAACTTAGGCTAAGTTCACATTTCCGTCAATTTGTATCAGTCACAATCCGCGGCTCTGGTAAACAACGGAATCCGTTTGGCAGATTCCCATATACTTGTATGAGCGGCGGATTGTGACTGATGACCCTGCATTGCATCCTCCGCCCGACTGATCAAATTAAAAAACTTAGCGTTGTAGTCTTTCGTTTGTGAACCCGGCCCCACCACACCTATTGCCAGTCCACATTATACGCATATATAGCCTGGGTCTCAGCTTCCCATACACGGTAAGTTTTTTAACTGCATGAGAGGACACACACTAGCTAGGGACCCCAACGTAGAGAAATACTTTGGCATAGTGTTGGGGCTCTATTGCATTGATCAATTCAATAGCTAAATTTCTCTTTACTCATATGTTCATGGCAGTAATGCAGATTCCATTTTCATATTTTCATTCTTACATATAGCTATTGGATTTTTCATGTCAGTATTCACACAGCAGTTTCTGCTTTTCATATATTCCCCTTACATAGTCACTGGTGTACATACCTTCTCTCCATATAGTATAGATTTTTTTAGGTTTTTGCACCCAGTTCAGACTCAGAATTGGTGTTCCAGACGTTATTTCTTAAAAGAAGCGGAGGGGCGGAGATGAGCGGGACGTAACATCCCGCCCACCTCCTTCCTTCCGCGTTGCCGGCAGGACGCAGGTAAGCTGTGTTCGTCGTTCCCGGGGTTTCACATGGAGCGATGTGTGCTGTCTCAGGAATGATGAACAACCAGAGCACAGAAGGAGGACCGACATTTTGAAAATGAACGACGTGTCAACGAGCAACGATAAGGTGAGTATTTTTACTCGTTCACAGTCATTCGTAGCTGTCACATGCTATGATATGTCTAACAATGCCTGATGTGCGTCACAAACTCCGTGACCCCGACGACATATCGCCCGATATATCGTAGCGTGTGACGGGGCCTTTTGACTTAGACTGACTACTGACTTCCTGTCTTCCTGACTACTCTCCACAGTCTGCCCCTCCCACCTGATCAACTAGTGGACTGGAGTGGCTCCACCTCTAGGTGACAATCCATGGTCCCACCCCAGCTAGGTACCATTGTATGGGGGATTGTTGGGAAAAACTGGGATTACCTGGGTTTTTGGTATTACCGACACTGGGGTTCTGGGTCCCTAAGGGGGTAGGCCCTGCATCCTGGTG
This sequence comes from Anomaloglossus baeobatrachus, assembly GCF_048569485.1. Taxonomy (NCBI): domain Eukaryota; kingdom Metazoa; phylum Chordata; class Amphibia; order Anura; family Aromobatidae; genus Anomaloglossus; species Anomaloglossus baeobatrachus. Next base: position 169,949,899 of record NC_134356.1, read on the forward strand.
GGGATGCAGAACCTTGTAGCACCCTGAGGGCTTCAGGGGCGCTACATTAAAGACAGTCCCTCATCTTAATTGACAAACGTCCTTTGGTGAGAGTCAGTGCTGTCTAAAATGACTTCACATTTCTGGACGTGTCCTGACATTGGAGGAGCAGAGTAGCACTCAAAGTGTCAGTGTGGGTGCGCATGCAGTGTGACTCTAGTATCAGCGTGGGTGTGCATACAGTGTTACTCAGTGTCGCCGTGGGCGCGCACGCAATGTGACTGCAGTGTCGGCGTGGGTGCGCACGAAATATGACTGCAGGTAGGTACGTTCTGGCACCTTGTTGCAGCCTGTATTTGACTGCAGATTCAATGAGGAGGAAGGTTGTTGAAGTGAGCAGACAGCACATCACAGCGCCTTATCCCCCTCCCCACTGGAGCCGCTCACTTGCTATATTCCAGGTGCATCAAGTGGCAGCTACAGATACAGGATCCATGCATCAGAACGCAGCACTGACACTTGGAGTGTGCCGCTGTGCTCCTCCTGTGTTGTGTGCACACCTGCACTGACACTTGGAGTGTTCCGCTGTGCTCCTCCTGTGTTGGGTGCACACCCACACTGACACTTGGAGTGTTCCGCTGTTCTCCTCCTGTGTTGTGTGCACACCTGCACTGACGCTTGGAGTGTGCCGCTGTGTCCTCCTGTTTTGTGTGCACACCCGCATTGACGCTTGGAGGGATCCACTGTGCTCCTCCTGTGTTGGGTGCACACCCGCACTGACACTATATGTGTGTGCCACTGTGCTCCGCCAGTGTTGGGTTCAGTACAAACAGGAGATCTGGTGTTATAGTGTTCACTCTTACCAATGGATCGCTATCAATCAAGACAAAGGACTAGCTATTATTTTCCTATTTTAGGTGGTATCGGTGCACCCAGGTTTAGGCTGTGCCGAGGGTGCACAGAAATGTCCTCATTTTCATATTAAATAAATGTGGCTTTTTCAGTAGATATTAAAGGGAACCTGTCACTGTTTTTTTTATATTAAACTGCCCCCAATGTCTTGTTAGTGGTGCAATGTAAGTGATGCACATTTTCTGACTAACAAGACATTTGGGGCAGTTTAATATTAAAAAAGGATGTGACCGGTTCCTTTTAAGCTAAACTCTATATGGGAGGGATTATTTCTCCATGGACCACATCCCACATATAAATATTTAAATATTTCTGCAGTCTAGTTGTCATTTTGAGGTGACCGATCCCCATTCAGTTAGCTTAAAAATCATCTCACTTGATGTATGAAAGTTTTGCTCGTGCATCGGATGATTGACACTGTTTAGATAAATCAGTTTCCCATCTTTGGCTGCAGTGTTAATGCTCCTTTTAAAGGGGTTTTCTCACATTGGAAACTTATCCCCTTTTCTCGGGATGGGGAATAACTTTCCAATTGCTGGGAGGTCCGACCACCGTTTCCCCCAGTGTTTCCAAGAACCAGAACACAGGTCGATCATCCGCACTACTGCTTAATTCGTTCTTAACGGGAGTGCTGAGCGCAGTGCTCTGCTGATCTTTGGCGTTAGAATGGATGGAGCAGAGGTGCAGATGATCGATCTACACTACATTCAGAAGAGCCCCAGTTCACACGATTGTTGGGGGCCATGGCACACGGCAGTCGGACCCCCAGAGATCGGGAAGTTATTCCCTTATCACATAGAGGGATAATGTTGAAGTTTGAGAAATCTGCTATACAGAATATCTAAAGTTTTGGGATATTTTTTATGTTTTAGGCCCCTTCTGAGTAGACTGCTTAGAAGACCACAGTTCAGGAGACAGAATAGCATGCAGACAGAATGGATGCCGTGAGTTGAATTTCATAGTCCTGTGTCCTGAGCTGTGCACTTAAGAGGTCTTTTGAGCAATCGGTGGGGGTCTCAAGTCCCACCCCATAATGCCCCTTCTCCCTACTGAGCTCACCTCTGCCCCTACTAATCTCCTCAGAATTAATGGACCTAAACATATAGGATATCTTCCAAAAGTTAATTCTACAGCCTGCAACTAATCAGTATTGTGATTCCTATATGGTCCACAGTCTGATGATGGCTGGTAACAACTACCAGCATCTCCTTACCATTGTTAAGGACATACTGGGAGTTATACATCAAGGCAATACATATATGTATATGGGTCTAACCTGACACTGCACTTGATTGCTGTACTAAGTTTGGCAATGTATTCATGTACTGACCGTGGTTTTGGTGATGTATTATTGTTTTTAGGGTGGTTTTGGTGATGTATTAATGTAGTTAGGGTGGTTTTGTTGATGTATTACTGTATTGACGGTGGTTCTGGTGATGTAATTCTGTACTGATGGTGGTTTTGGTGATGTATTATTGTATTTAGTGTGGTTTTAGTGATGTATTACTGTACTGACGGTGGTTCTGGTGATATAGTCATGTAGATGTTGTAATCTTTACCTTATCAGTCTTGATCCTAAAACATAGGGCAGTGTGCTGAATTAAAAATACAGCTATCTGCATGTCTGTCAGCTGAATAAGTAAGAGACTAAAGCCCCCATAAACTATAGTCTGATCTTTCGGCCGACAGCTATCTTGCTCGACTCTCCCATATACAGGAGCACTCATTCTGCCAAGTGTTTCTGTGTTCTCTATTATAGCCGCTGCTAGACATCTCTGGCAGCAGCTTATCATTTAGAGGGAATAGGATCTACACTCCGTAATCGGACATGCTGGATCCTTATTCCCCGTGACAATCAGAAGTTGGACTGTCAGCAGAACCTGTAGATATTGGTGGGTTTAAACAACTTTAGTTTAATGTGCATGGAGGTCTTAACTACTATCTGAAGGCTTTGGGCTCTCTCAGGGTATGTGTATACGAGGTCTTGTAGATGTCTGTGAAGCCCCTGAGTTATTCAGACAGAATAAGCTTCATGACAGTCATCATTTTATCCCGAAGCAAATATATATATATATATATATATATACATACATGTATATTTATATATATGTATATTTATATATATGTATATATATATATATATATATATATATATATACATATATATATATATATATATATATATATATATATATATATACATATATACTGTATATATATATATGTTTTTTTTTTTTGTTTTTTTTTGCTGTTGCTTCTTGGTTGTTTTTTCCAACATCTTTTAGCTACTGGATTTTACTTAATTTAATAACCTAGTAAGCAGCATCCAAGCAGAAGCCACCCATATAATGGACCGGTCACTTTTAGCTGCTTCATGTCTGAGGAAACCTGATGCGCTTAGAAAAACTCTAAACACTGAACATATGAACTGCAAGTAATTTTTATATTGTAGTATATGCGTTCATTCCTTTTAGAATTCATAGTTTGAGTTTTTTGGGCGGGTTACAGGGCGGATCTATCTGAAAAGAAAAATGCTGTGTGCACATACCCTTAATCTGACTGATCAGAAGGGGATGCCACCACTGACAGTGCCTAGGGCAGCAAGAACTCTAAATACTGCCCGGGCCCTGAGCCAGTGTCCGCGGACCCTGTCGGGTGGCTTGAAGCTCTGTCCCTTGGCCCTATATGGTCACCTTCCAGCGGATTCATGTGCAGTGTTGGCTTCAGTACTAGATGTGTCCTCAGCCTTTGGTTTTACTAGCGGAATATGTTGGTTCTTCTCCACTAGTCTAGGGACCAGTCCTCGTTCTGCAGCCAAGTCCCTCCACTCCAATATGTCATATGTGGAACAAGTCCACAGGAGAATGGCGCATGTCCCGTGGCTTCTAGGACCCCTTCTGTCTTGTGCGTGGGTCGAACTCCACCAGCTCCAGACCACAGGTCTTCACTCCTCTACTGCTCCTTCCAACTGTCTGTCACTACAGTGTCCCCAACTCACTAGACTCCAACCCCTGGCCCTATCGGATTAGGGGGAGGGAGGTACCATCCCCAATGGTGGCTATACATAGCATAAATGGAACCAAGCCCTAACCCTGACCCAGTGGTGAGCTGCCTATTGAGGTGTTGTGTATTTTGTGTGCATACCGGTGGATGACCTCTTCCCTACTCAGGATGGAGCACCACACCTCTGGCTGAGGTGCAGTACCTCTGTGGTGACTGAAGCCTCAGGGGCTCCACACATACATCTGGATGTAAGCGATTTTTATGAAGCTATTACTTCCCTATCACTTGATTGCGGGGACTGTTGTGAATGTCGTCTGTGTGGGTGCTGTTTTGGAGCTCCCTCTGGTGGCCAGGAATGGTAGTGAAGCTGAATCTGAGTCTGTGACTCAGACAGGTGTCGGCGTTAATTGTGAATTAAGGAAGTCCTATTGCAGACAAGCCTGGTGTATATAGGAGAGCAATTTTTGCCTTCCTGGTGCCAGTGATACTTGAATTTTCCTCAGTCACTGAACCTGGCTTGGAGTTCTGTCCTTCCCTGTTTTCCTGTACAGGACCTCTGCAGATAAGTTTGCAAGCTTTTGCTTTGCTTCCTGATTTACACCTTAGGGTGTTTGTTTTTCTTTTGTTTGGATTCTGTTTTCTTAACCTCATAACGACGACCGTACAACTAAGGCTATGTGCACACGTTGCGTTTTTTTCAGCGCGGAAAAAAACGTACCCTCTGGCAGAGGGGAGAATTGTAAACAATGCGTTTTGGAACAAACGCATCAAAAACGCATGCATTTTACGTGCGTTTTTCGTGCATTTTACGTGCGTTTTCTTCAGGTGTGTTTTTGACCACATGATCCAGTGACAGTGCCACAGTACATCCAGTACACAGTGCCAGCCTTCCTGCAGAGATGTGAGTGTTGTCCATGGGAGAACGCAGCTGTCCATGCCCACGATTTGGGTTCAGGCTGCTGTGGACTTGCTCTATGCTACCTGCAGACAACACTCTTGTCTCCGCAGCATAAATTGACATGCAGAGGCTCGGCAAGCTGCACCACAGGTCAGTGTATGCTGCGGAGAAAAGAAGCACATTGGGCATGGGATTTCTAAAATTCCTTCCACTGTGCTTCTACTGCACAACGCAGCGTTATGGACGCAGGTAAAACACTCTGCGCCCATAACGCTGCAAACCCTGATTGTGGGCACACAGCCTAAAATGTGTGAATGGATGTCAAACATATATATAACGTCCCACCCCCCTGCATATTCTAAGCTGGCGCCCTTTAGTGCCTTTCATGTGGCACTAAAGGGTGCCTAGCCTTGTATTTAGCCCAAAAAAAAAAATTAAAATAAATGACGAGGGGTCCCCCCTATTTTTGATAGCCAGTCAGGGTAAAGCAGACAGCTGTAGCCTGCAAACCACAGCTGACAGCTTCATCTTGTCTGGTGATCAATTTGGAGGACTCTCCAAGCTGTTTTCTTTTTTTATTTATAAATAATTATAAAAAAAAAACGTGGGGTACCCCCCAAATTAGATCACCAGCCAAGGTGAAGCTGACAGCTGGGGTCTGGTATTCTCAGGATGGGAAGAGCCATGGTTATTGGACTCTTCCCAGCCTAAAAATAGCAGGCCACAGCCGCCCCAGAAGTGGCGCATCCATTAGATGCGCCAATCCTGGCGCTTCGCCCCAACTCATCCCGCGCCCTGGTGCGGTGGCAAACGGGGTAATATATGGGGTTGATACCAGATGTGTAATGTCACCTGGCATCAAACCCAGCAATTAGTGATGTCACGGCGTCTATTTGATACCAGACATAACTAATTGACAGTAATAGCAAAAAAAATTGACAACCAAAAAAAAATTTATTTGAAAAAACACTCCCCAAAACCTTTCCTCTTTCACCAATTTATTGAAAAGAAAAAAAAAATGGGTCCGCAGTATCCATTTTTGACGTCCCACGTCGCCTCTGGACCTTATAGAATATGGGGGGCACGCTCAGGGAACGTTTCCCCCATTTTCTAGTAGTGCAGACCCTCCATTTGAGGAGAGTGGGTGCAAAGAATCTGCACCCACTCTCCCCGGGTCACAGCTGCACAGTGCCGAGCAGCAGCCAGCGCAGCTCACACTGAACACAGGAAGCCGTCAGCTGCTCGGCACATGTGACTGGCGCGCACTGTGAAGGAGGAGGGGGCCGCGGGGGATCAGCACTGTGACAGGTACGGGGGTTACTGGGGGACAATGGGGGGAATAGGGGGTGACCTGGCAGGGCCTGGGGAGCAGTTTTCTGTCGCATGTGTTATTGCACATGCGACAGAAACAGAGGCCATGTTGGATTTTCGGGAGGGGGGTCGGGGGTCGGGGCGGGCACTTTGGCGACACCGGGGGCTTTCCTGAACTTTGCCAGGAAGTGAGGTCAACAGGAAACCTCTTGACCTCATTTCCAGGTAAATGCCTGCGTTCTGGCATGCCGACAAAGCCCGCGGACCGCAACAAAAAAGCAGCTCACTGCGTTGTAGCTGCATTCTGACCCGCATCATTGATTTCAATGGGGGAGAGAACGCAGCCACAACGCACAAAAGAAGTGACATGCTGCTTTTCTTTCCGCACCGATTTTTGGCATCCAAAACGCTGCGTTTAGAAATGTAGCGTGTGCACTGATTTTTCGGCTTTCTCATACACTTTGCTGGGAAAGCTGAACGCATGCAATTTGCCACTGAAACGCTGCGGTTCTAAATGCAGCGTTTCCGCGGTAAAAAACGTAACTGGTGCACATGTGGCGCCCCTGACCTGGTCAGGCACCACTGAGTACTGCACCCATGCTGGGGACAGTACAATACAGGTAATCCAGAAGGCTGACCGAGGTGTGACTACACAGGCGCATAGTGATCAGGCCTCACACATGTACCTATGAGAGGACCCCTGGGGATCCCAGGAGGGGGAAAAGCCTTCACCTCCACTGGAATAGTGGAGGGGGCCAAAAGCCTCCATCTCCTCTCAAGGGGTGTGGTAAGAGAGCCTGGTTGCTAGGTGGCGTAGGCAAGAACAGGAGAGGAGGAGCAGTGAGCCGGTTCAGTGCAGGGCAGAGTCCAGGGAGCTCCGAGAGGAGCTGACCCCTACCCCTGGGGCTGTTGCAGTCTGACAGCGCCCGCGCAGTGGCTACCGACGGGGGAGAACGGTCACCTAGGAGTGCTACCCGAAACCCGTCTCCAGCTAAAGAGAGAGCACAGAGTGGGAAGTAAGGAGACTGCTAGGGAGTACCAGGCCCAAACGGGCGGCAGATCCCGGAGCGGGGATAGATCCACCTTTCCTTGCTAAACCTGCCGGTGTGGGGCCCTCAAAGCCCACACCACAACACCACAAAAGCCGCAGCCACGTAGCCACAGTTAGGGCCCATAGTTCACAGGAGGCAAGCAGCTGGAGTGATCTGGTCCAGGCGACAAGCAAACGGCAAATGAAGGGGAGAGAGGCTTCAGCAACTTCCCTGGGTGACCCCCATAGGGACTAAAAGTCGGGGTTACCCCAAACCACCAAGGGCTAAGGAAGGCGAGTCGGTAGTCACCATCATAAGTCAGCCTGAAGGATACCTGGTTCCAGCCTGGTTCATCCCAGCTACGCCCGGGTTACTCACCCTGCCATCAACTGTGAGTAAAACCCCTGAAAGACATCCTGCTTGTGTGGAGTTATTCTGCGCCTTGTGGTTCTACACACCTACATAGGGCCCTGGGGCTTGCCTCACTCTCAGGAGGCTATTACAACTAACTGCACCCACCATCAGCCCCAGGCATCCCTTAACCTGCAGTGGCGGTCCCCACTGACCGCAATTCTGAGAGTGGCGTCACGACAATCCTACAAGAAGGTTTCCTACCTGTGACCAGACTGAGCCAGTGGAGTCCCTGAAGGTAATGCACCGACACAGCGTTCTCGGGGCTTCACATCTGGCGTCACGAACAGGATAAGGACTAGACCTGTCTAGACAGGTGACCATGTGCCTGGGCGGTCCGCTTGAAAAATTGGAAGCGCCGCCATATTGCCACCATGAAAAGCGCGCTGAAAAACAACAGCAGCCCGCGCTGGGAGAAGTTACCGCCCACGAAGAGGTGTGGCTACCCAGAGATCCCCTGCAGAGTTCTGACCTCGCTTGTGAAGAGAGCGGAAGCGTCCAGAGACGGCGGAACGGAAAAGAAGCCAGCAGCTTGTTGTTAGAGAAAATGGCGTCTGAATGCAGAGACCCAGAGCCAGGCTCCGCTGCCTGGTGGTGTCGGGAGCTTGCCGAGTTCTGCGAACAACTGGAAGCCAGGATCGGAAGGCAGATCAGAGAGGGACGTGCGGAGTTCCTGGGAATGACCGCGGCGGTTCAGGCCTATGAAGAGAGAGCCGCGCGCCGAGTGCCAGACCGGGCGGTGACGACTCAGACCCCGATGCTGCCACCGATGGGTGAGTCCAGTGATGCCCCTGCCAGCGCGAGTGCCCCGACCCCTGCTGCCACGTCCGCGGTCCCTGAAGAGGCGTCCGGCGCGGCGACGCTGAAGCAGGCCGCAGCCACGCCAGGTGCAGCCCGCCAAGCTCAGGCCGCCGCAGCGATGCCCTGCTCGGCCCACCAAGACCCGGTCCCTGCAGCGACGCCCAGTCCGGCCCGCAGAGAACCGGCTGCCACCGCGACCCTCATCCGCGCCGCAGGTGTGACGCTGACCCAGGCCGCCGCCATGCTAGGCCCGGCCCGCCGAGACCCTACCGCAGCCGCAACGCTCGTCCGCGCCGCAAGTGAGGTGCTGAACCAGGCCGCAGCCCCGTCAGGTGCGGCCCGCCAAGCCCAGATCGCTGCAGCGACGCCCAGCCCAGCCTGCAAAGACCCCATCGCAGCTGCGACGCCGATCCAAGCCGCGACAGCGACGCCGATCCAGGCCGCCGCAGCGATGCCCTGCCCGGCCCGCCAAGATAAGATTGTATCACCATTGACCCCGGCCTGCAAGGCCAGAGCAGACACCGCTCCCCAGTCCAAGGAGGTCCCTGCTAGGAAGTCCCTGGTAGGTGAGGACCCCGCATACTGGCAGCTGAAGGCTGACCTGGAGGCCAAGTTCCCACAGGAGATGGTGGACCGGTACATGCTACCTCCGCATACCCCCAAGAGGATTCCGGCAACCCCTGCAGCAACCATGCCAAAGAGATCCCCGCCTGGGCCGGCTGAAGAGCACCCATCCCCAGCACTGCCACCACCGGAGTGCTCAGAAGAACTAAGGGGGAGGGGAGGCCAGGAAGCTGAGGAGCTGACTCAGGAGCCACCAGCAGTGGATTCATACCCCGAGCCAGAGATGTTGCCATATTCCCGCTGGGATGAGGAAGACCTAACACCGTCTGCTGAAGAAGATCTGCCCAAAAGCCTCACCTGGGAGCTTGTAAGCTGTACCTCGCAGAATCCAGCCCGCAAGACACGGCGCCGTAACAGAACCCAGTCTTTCCCTGCACCGCAGTCCCCAGAGCAGAGAGATGAAATAACGGCCAGAGACCTAGAGGAGAAACGGTTCCTGAGAAGAGCCAAAGCCCAGGTCAGAGGACCCCTTTGTCGAGGAGTAGTAGAAGATTTTAGCCTAAAATCAGGATACGGCTTCATAGTAGCACCTGGTATGAAAGAAGGCATTTTTGTCAACAGAAGAGACGTTAGAGCTCATTTGCCCAGAGGACATCCTGGAAGAAACCTAAGGATGGGAGACACAGTGCAGTTTACCATGCATCAAGGCGAAAGAGGCTGGTATGCCCTAGATGTAACACCATGTCCTAAAGAAAAAGAAACAGACACGGAAGAAGAAAGAGATCGAGAAACCAACAGGTGCCGCAGCCCTACAGGCCCAAGCCCTGGTATGGAAGAGTAGAGGAATCTGCATAAAGTAAGAAGTACAACAAGTTCCTGTTTTGACCAGTTTGAAGTTTTGCAACGTTACTGTTTAAGCAATGTGCCCACATAAACTAATGTGAGAAATGAACCTTAAGGCTATGAACTGGCTATAGCCACAAACTCTCGCAGTGTAAATAGTTACACCAGAGGGCACCACCACCACCAGAGTCAGCCTGTTTAGGGGCTTGGCTCGTCTGCAACCAGGGAGCACGTCCGTATATAGGGCCTTGGCTTACCAGCGACCAGAGAGCATGCCTGTTTATGGGGCCTGGCTCTCCACCACAAAGAGGGTACCTGGTCAGCACCAACTGTGGAGGCCGCCTCTACATCCTGCCAGAAGAGGCTGAAGGCGCGGCTCCACCAGGCCAGGTATACCCTGAAGACCACCAGACCATGAAAGCCGCCTCTACATCCTGCCAGAAGTGGCTGAAGGCGCGGCCAACGTGAGAGGGTTTTGGGTGGGTTAACGGACTTGTGGGTGGAGGGTGGTGATGTATGGTACCTGGTGGTTTTAAATGTTTTACCATGTTTTAATGTTTTATGCATTTTAAAATGTTGTCTTGCAGCCCGAGGACGTGCTGGTGATAACTAAGGGGGAATGTGGCGCCCCTGACCTGGTCAGGCACCACTGAGTACTGCACCCATGCTGGGGACAGTACAATACAGGTAATCCAGAAGGCTGACCGAGGTGTGACTACACAGGCGCATAGTGATCAGGCCTCACACATGTACCTATGAGAGGACCCCTGGGGATCCCAGGAGGGGGAAAAGCCTTCACCTCCACTGGAATAGTGGAGGGGGCCAAAAGCCTCCATCTCCTCTCAAGGGGTGTGGTAGGAGAGCCTGGTTGCTAGGTGGCGTAGGCAAGAACAGGAGAGGAGGAGCAGTGAGCCGGTTCAGTGCAGGGCAGAGTCCAGGGAGCTCCGAGAGGAGCTGACCCCTACCCCTGGGGCTGTTGCAGTCTGACAGCGCCCGCGCAGTGGCTACCGACGGGGGAGAACGGTCACCTAGGAGTGCTACCCGAAACCCGTCTCCAGCTAAAGAGAGAGCACAGAGTGGGAAGTAAGGAGACTGCTAGGGAGTACCAGGCCCAAACGGGCGGCAGATCCCGGAGCGGGGATAGATCCACCTTTCCTTGCTAAACCTGCCGGTGTGGGGCCCTCAAAGCCCACACCACAACACCACAAAAGCCGCAGCCACGTAGCCACAGTTAGGGCCCATAGTTCACAGGAGGCAAGCAGCTGGAGTGATCTGGTCCAGGCGACAAGCAAACGGCAAACGAAGGGGAGAGAGGCTTCAGCAACTTCCCTGGGTGACCCCCATAGGGACTAAAAGTCGGGGTTACCCCAAACCACCAAGGGCTAAGGAAGGCGAGTCGGTAGTCACCATCATAAGTCAGCCTGAAGGATACCTGGTTCCAGCCTGGTTCATCCCAGCTACGCCCGGGTTACTCACCCTGCCATCAACTGTGAGTAAAACCCCTGAAAGACATCCTGCTTGTGTGGAGTTATTCTGCGCCTTGTGGTTCTACACACCTACACAGGGCCCTGGGGCTTGCCTCACTCTCAGGAGGCTATTACAACTAACTGCACCCACCATCAGCCCCAGGCATCCCTTAACCTGCAGTGGCGGTCCCCACTGACCGCAATTCTGAGAGTGGCGTCACGACAATCCTACAAGAAGGTTTCCTACCTGTGACCAGACTGAGCCAGTGGAGTCCCTGAAGGTAATGCACCGACACAGCGTTCTCGGGGCTTCACACACACAGCCTTAAAGCGGCGGCAAAACAGGGTACTTATTCTGTTCCGCCGCTTTAAAGCGGCGGCCCGAAAAAACCCTGTAGCGCCCCCCAGCGACCGAAAATCTCGGGGGTTTCAGCTACCGGGGGTGGCTGAGACCCACCAGATTGTGAATCGGGGTGTTTTTTCTGGACCCCGATAATGCGATCGCCGGTATACACCGTATACCACCGACAACATTAAAAAAAAATAAATGGCTGGTAAAATTGATTTATTTCTCATCTGACGTGATCAAACATGTCAGATGAGAAATAAATATGAGCCCTTAGTGCCCCCAAGGTCCCCGGTACCGGAGAAATCCATCCAACCCCCCCCGGAAAATCCAAGATGGCGCCGACGCGCGCTGAAAACTGCCGCCGCCGCCGGCTCTGCATTCATCTCCCTCCGATCTGAAATGATCAAACATTTCAGATCGGAGGGAAATGTCCTCCCCCTGACCCCTCCTCCGGTACACCGGAGCTCTCTGGTCCCCGGAGCCCCCTCCGGTTCTTCAGAGCCCCTCTCTGGAGCATGCAAGATGGCGCCGGCGCGCGCTGAAAACTGCTGCCGCCGCCGACTCTGCATTCATTTCCCTCCGATCTGAGATGATCAAACATTTCAGATCGGAGGGAAATGTCCTCCCCCTGAGCCCTCCTCCGGTACACCGGAGCTCTCTGGTTCCCCGGAGCCCCCTCCGGAGGACCAGAGAGAGGGATCTGGAGAACCGGAGTTCTCACCACTGTTCCCAGTCTCTCTCCCACCCGATCTGGGATACCCCGTTCCCCCAATCCCCTCCCCTGTACCTCAATAAAAAAAAAATCACCGATCCCCCGGTCCCCCGCGTCCCTCCGCGGCCCCCCTTCTTCTCTTCTCCGGGAAAATGGCGGGCGCATGCGCAGTGTGCTTGACATAATCTGCCTCCTGCACCCGCCAACGAAAAAAAAAAATCTAATTGGCTGTATAGATTTGAATACTGTGATAGATCCTATCACAGTAGTCAAATTGCCAATATTTGATAAATATGGCAGCATTTAGGTCTGCCTTTCTCCTCTCTCCCTTGTAGTTGATCTGGGAGAGAAGAGAGAGAGACTACGTGCTGCCATATAGAGAGAAAAAGTTATCAATTCATTAAAATCATCATAATCAATTCCCAATTTTTCTGATCACCCCCCTGTGATCATCCCCCCCTCCATCATTCCGTCATCCCTCGCTGCGTCATTCCCCTAAATATTTTTTTTTTATAATCTTTATAAAAAAAATTTAGGGTTTATATATATATATAAAAAAAAAAAAAAATACTAGTGTTAGGTTTAGGTTTATTTTTTGTTAGCCAGGGATAAAAACAAAAACCATGGCCCGCAGAATGTTTACGGCAGAGCAAGCGTACTCACTGCTTGCCTCCGGCAGTTCTGGGTCAGAGACCGAATCGGCCTCAGAAAGAGAGTTTTCGGATAGCGGTGACGATTCGGCTTCCTCCACGGGGTCCCACACCCCGCCAGTCGCCACTGCTGAAGCGTCAGGGGCAGGACCTAGTTCTACTAGTCCCTAGTTCTAGGGACCTAGTTCCCCCATGCTCTCTGGTACCCCGACCCGTCCTTTACCCCACAAATTCCCCCTTTCGTAGGAGAACCTGGCATCAAAATAAATGTCACCAATTTTGCCCCACTGGATTTTTTCCAAATTTTTGTTACCCAACAAGTACTTGAGCTCATCACCCACCACACCAACTTATACGCCCGCCAATATATTGCCCAAAAGCCAACATCTGTCCATTCCCGGTCCTGGATCCCCACAAGTGTCCCGGAAATCAAAAAATTTTTAGGCATTACCCTCAACATGGGAATAGTGAAAAAATCCAGTATCCGCTCCTACTGGGCAACCAAATCTGTCCACGCCACCCCTGTATTTGCAGCCATAATGTCCCGAACCCGGTACGAGACCCTATTGAGATTCCTCCATTTTAGTGATAATTCCCAAGTCCCCCCAAGAACTGACCCCAATCATGACCGCCTTAATAAATTGAATCCCCTAATATCACTCCTGAAAGAGTCCTTCCTAACTTCCTACAGCCCAGAGGAGAATGTTTCAGTTGACGAGTCCCGAATGAGTTACAAGGGCCGTCTCTCATTCCGTCAGTTTATTCCCTCCAAAAGAGCCAAGTATGGCATAAAATTATATAAAGTGTGCGAAAGCACCAGCGGGTACACATGTAACTTTATTATTTATGAGGGTAGGGACCGCCAAATAAGCCCACCCAACTGTCCCCAGACAATTGGCGTCCCAGGAAAAATTGTCTGGGAGCTAATGTCCCCATTTCTTGGTAAAGGTTACGATGTGTACACTGACAATTACTACACCAGTATCCCCCTATACCAATCCCTCCATGCTGCAAATACAGGGGCCTGTGGGACAATAAGGAAAAACCGTGTTGGTTTGCCGGCACAGTTAGTGTCCAGACGTCTAGAGAGGGGGGCGTCATTCGCACTGGCAAGTGACAAACTGCTTGCCGTAAAGTGGAATGACTGCAAGGACGTCTACATGCTCACCACCCTGCATGAGGACACCACTGTGTCGGTCAGAGAGAGGGGAGCCACCAGGGACAAACAAAAACCCTTCTGTGTGACACAATACAATAGGTTTATGGGTGGCGTGGACCTGTCTGACCAGGTTTTCCAACCATACCTGGTAAAGCGGAAAACGAGGGCCTGGTACAAAAAGGTAGCAATCTACCTGATACAGATTGCTACCTACAACAGTTTTGTACTGTATAAAAAATCACAAGGGGCCCTCACATTTCTGCAATACCAGGAAAAAATTATTGAGTCCCTCATGTTTGACTCAGCGGCACCAGAGGCAGCCTTCGATTCAGAGAATGCCCGGAGACTAACGGAACGGCATTTTATGCATCTCGTGCCTCCTACTCCCACCCAAAACCGTCCTAAAAAAAGGTGCCGGGTATGTCGCAAGCAGGGTAGGAGAAGCGACTCTAGATATTACTGTCCCATGTGCCCTTCCCAGCCAGGACTTTGTGTTACCCTCTGCTTCGAGATCTACCACACATCTCATAATTATTAGACGTCATACACTATTCCCAAATTGTGTGGTAGGGTTTTTCTTTCACAACATTTATATTTCCTGTATAGTGAGCCCCTGTGTTACTTGTCAAATAAAATTGACTATTTTCATCAGTAAAACACATTTTACCCCATTTCACAAATAATTTCAGGACTTGATCACTCACATACCGAAGTGTTATGCACACAAATTCTCGTCATATGCCCACGTCTGCATACTCCAGAATGTGGACCCTGCAAATGTTCTTGAAGCATCTGATCATCTGACAAATAATTCCAAGATTTGATCACTCACAAAGTGTTAGCACCAGTCATCTTAGTCTGACTGCTATTACAACTATGTCTTGGTGATACGGGCATGATCATTTTATTGGAGGATCTGAAGCTGTTCTGTAATTTTACACCTTGGGCTTTACTTCATGGTTCTTGCCGAACCTCCTATACTGGACAATACTTTTATAACCCTGTAGGGGACTAGTTGTTTTGTGCATATAGCGGTTCCGACCTTGGCAGGTAGGAGCCTGTTATGGTGTACCATGTCGGCTGGCACAATTGTCCCTCATATAGGGATTGATGGTACTAAACAGACGTTGTACGACCAGTCTCTGAAAAATTAACGTGTCCTTCTAGCCCTCCTGGTGTTCCTTCATCTCTGGAACAAGCACAAGTCTGCCATATAGTTGGCGGTGTTTTCCTCCACATTTTGCCCTTCACTCCAAGATAAAATGTACAAAAAAATCCATTTATGTGGGTTTTCAGTTGTTCTAAAAACACATAGGCTCTTCAAATCTAATAATCCAAAATTTGAAAAGTGCACCTTCCCTTCCAAGTCCTGCAGTTTGCCCAAACAGAAGTTTTTGACTACATGTTGGGTATCGCTGCACTCGTAAGAAAGTGGGTAACAAACTGAGAGGTCCACTTTTTGGTGTTACCTCTTGTAAAAGTGGAAAATCTGGTGCTAAAGCATTACTTTTGTGAAAAAGAAGAACATTTTCAATATGACAACCTATTGTTATAAAATTCTGTGAAGTACCTGTGGGTTCAAAATGCACACTATACCCCTAGATAAAATCCTTGAGGGGTATAGATTCCAGAATGGGGTCAGTTGTGGGGGGGCTCCACTGTTAAGCCACCTCAGGGGGTCTCCAAACGAAACATGGCGTTTGCTAATGATTCCTGCCAATTTTGCAGTCAAATGGCGCTAGTTTCATTCCGAGCCGAGCCGTGCACCAAGACAGTTGATTTCCACCACATATGATGTATCGGCAAACTCAGGAGAAATTGCACAATACATTTTATGCTGATTTTTTTCCTGTTACCCTTGTGAAAAAAAAGCTACCTGGTTGAAATAACAATTTTGTGGTAACATTTTATTTTTTATTTTCATGGCTCAACGTTATAAAATTCTGTGAAGCACCTGGGGGTTCAGGGTACTCACCAAACATCTAAATAAATTCCTTGAGGGGTCTAGTTTCCAAAATGGGGTCAGTTGTCAGGGGTTTCTGCTGTTTAGGTACCTTAGCGGACCTGTAAATGCAACATGTGGCCCACAATCTATTTCAGCCAAATTTGCTTTCCAAAATTCAAATATTGCTCCTTCTGTTCCAAGCCCTCCCATTTGTCCAAACAGAGGTTTCTTACCACATGTGGGGTATCACCGCTCTCATAAGAAAGTGGGTAACAAGTTTTGGGGTCCATTTTGTTGTGTTATTTTTTATAAAAGTGATTACATTTGGGGTAGAGCATCATTTTTAGGTAAAATTTTATTTTTTGCTTTTTTAATTCCATATTGCTTTAGTTCCTGTGAAGCTCCTAAAGGGTTAATAAACTTCATCAATGTGGTTTTGAGTACCTTGAGGGGTGCACTTTTTAGAATGGGGTCACTTTTGGGTATTTTCTGTCACCTCGGCCTCTCAAAATCACTTCAAATGTGATGTGGTCCCTAAAAAAAAGGTTTTGAAAATTTTGATGTAAAAATGAGAAATTGCTGATGAACTTTGAACCCTTCTAACTTCCTAACAAAATTTTTTTTTTTTCCAAAATTATGCTGATGTAAACTAGACATGTGGGAAATGTTATTTATTAAGTATTTTGTGTCACAAAACTCTCTGGTTTAACGATAAAAAAATTTAAAAGTTGAAAATTTCAAATTTTTCAAAACTTTTGCCAAAATTCATTTTTTTCACAAATAAATGCAAAAAATATTATCCTAAATTTGGTACTAACATGAAGTCCAATATGTGATGAAAAAACAATCTCAGAATCACTGTGATCCGTTGAAGCGTTCCAGAATTATAACCTCATGAAGGGACACTGGTCAAAATTGCAAAATTTGGTCTGGTCATTAAGGTGAAAATTAGCTCCGTCACTAAGGGGTTAATATAATAATATTATTAATATAATAATATTTATTTATATAGCGCTATTAATGCCATAGCACTTTACATACATTGGCAACACTGTCCCCATTGGGGCTCAAAATCTAAGGCCCCTAACTGTATGTTTTGGAGTGTGGAAGGAAACCGGAGTACCCGGAGGAAACCCACGCAAACACGGGGAGAACATACAAACTCATTGCAGATGGTGTCCTTGGTGGGAATTGAACCCAGGACCCCAGCGCTGCAAGACTGCGGTGCTAACCACTGAGCCACCGTGCCGCCCGGAGCAGGTGAAGATTTGCTTTTCTAGTTTGGTGAGCATGGGGGTTCCTCCTTTGCTAGCTCTTCTGCAAGAAAAAGAAGATTCTCCCTGTCAAACTTGGTTATTTGTACTTTTGTATTTTTGATTTTTTTTTTGGTATTTTGTTTCTCAAATTATTTACAAGAGTACCTGATACAGTATAGTGGGGGTGAGGTCGTTTGGACTCCAGGGCCATTTTTACTATCAGGAGATTGGTATTTTTCTGCAGGGATTTTGTACTAATCGCAATCAGTTTCCTTTTCTTTCTTTTGTATCTAGGTAGTTGGGCCTCGCCTTTGCTAAATCTATTTTCCCTATTAGTGTATCGTGTTTACCTACATCACCGTAATCTCTATATGTCGGGGGCTGGCTATTCCTTTGGGGACTTCTCTGAGTAAACGAAAATTTCCTCATTTCTATCTGTGAGGTGTAGCTAGTTTCTCCGGCTGTGACGTGTCGTCTAGGTGTTTGGGAATGCTCCACGGCTACTTTTAGTGTTGTCTGATAGTTAGGGGATTGCGGTCAGCTCAGGTTCCAACTACTCTTGTTTTTCTTGGTGTTTTTCTACCTATGGGATTTTTTTGTACTCTTTCACAGTTACCGGATCATAACAGGGGACACTAATGATCCTGAGTGTGAATGGATTGGATGTACACATTCTTAACCACTGCACAAGTCACCTGCTGTAGGTTCCTGGGATCGGTGGAGATCACATTGGTCAGAACCACAATTATAGTCAAGTTATCCCATTTCTTTTGATAGTTTCCAAAATTAAGATAACCCTTTCACGACTTTTTGACGTAGATTTATGTCAAATGTCGTATCTGGTGGATCGGAAACTTGCCTGTGGCTGTTAGCCAGTTAAATCTCGCAGTCAATCTATGAAAAATGAAAACTTTACAGGGCACGCTAAAAAATTTTATTTACAAATTTCTGAATTTTTTTAACCACTTAAATAAAAAAAAACAACTATACAGGTTTGGCATCTACATACTGATATGAACTTGGAGAATCATATTTCTGGGTCAGTTTTACCATATAGTAAACATGGTAAATATAAAACCCCAAAAACTATTTTGGTACTGCGCTTTTTTTTTTAAATTTGTAGGATACACTGAGACTGCTATATACAAATCACATACAATATACTGGTACTGTTTTATATACATTACAGGAGACACTGAGACTGCTGTATATACATCATATAGAAGACACACAAACTGTTGTATACATCACATAGAAGACACCAATACTGCAATATACAGTATAGAAGGCATGAAACTGCCGTATACTTATAATTTAAGAGACATGAGATTGCCATATGCATATCACATAAGACACACAAGATTGCCTTATACACATCATATGAGACTGCTGTATACACATCACATAGAAAACACTGAGGCTGCTGTATATGTGGCTCCCCTGACCCGGTCAGGCACCACTGAGTACTGCACCCATGCTGGGACAGCGCTTCCAGGTAATCCTAAGGGTCAGAATGAGGTGTGTACACACAGACACATAGCAACCAGTTCTCTCACACCATTAGATGGGACCCTTGGGCAGTCTCCGGAGGGGTCTGGCCTTCAAATCTTGTCAAGAGGTGAAGCGGGGGGGCTGAGAGCTAGAGGGTGCAAAGGTTGTCAGGAAAGGAGGAGAGCCAGTCTGGTAGTGGTGAGGGGATACGCGCGCGGCCACTAGTCAGACCCTGCACGGGGTAGTAGCCGTTAGTGGGGGAGAACGGTCACCTGGTAGTAAGAGTATGGAGCTCCTGGTGACTAGGCACGTACGGGGTACAGTTTAACGACCTGCTAAACCTGCCGGTGAGGGGAACTACAGGTACCTCACCAACCTTACAGAGTCCGAGCCTCAGTAGCAACACAGGGACCCATAAGGGGACAGAGCCTGGAGCCATCTCACTTGGTCCATGCTGCCGGCAAAGGGGCCGAACACAGGGGAGAAAAGGCAGTAGCGACTTCCTGGATAGACCCCCATGGTACTTCACGTCAGGGGGTTATCCGAACACAGAGTGCTAGGAAGGTGAGCTAACAGGTTACCCTCAGACTGGCCCAAAGGAACCCTGGTTTTACCTGGTTAATCACAGCAATGCCCGGGTCAGCTCACCGCAACATCTGAGTGAGTAAAAACCAGTTGAAAGACTTTTGGACTCAGCCTTTGTTATTGGACCCGCCATCCTACTCACCCGAGTCCCTGGTGCCTGCCTCACTCACGGGAGGCTACATCATCTTGCTGCAGACCCCATCAGCCCCAGATACTCGTAAAACCTGCAGCGACTTTCATTCACATCTCTGACCGCAAGCCGTGAGTGGCGTCACGACACATAAAATAAAACTGACATTACCTTTTTGCCATAACGAAGAAGCCCTGTGGCGTCCCTGAACAGGATCATCATTCCTGGGGCGTCACATCTCCATCACAGGAAACGCTGCGATGGTGGGGACAAACAAGAGGATGGATTGCACTAATTCCACCCACAAAAAACATCCTGATACTGGCACTGCCCAGTTTCAGACTTAACCCAGTCTTTGTGGGTGGCAGTGTCAAGTATAGAATGCTGGGTGCACAGTTCTCACAAGACTGCTGAGACTCTGAACACCAAACAAAACGTTCCCATGTCCGATTAAATACACCGACACAGATGTAACCAAAAATATAAAACTTTATTGGAAGAGCTTTATCAAAAAACACCTATATACTCTCATCTTTTATTTTTTTGTGGAGGTAGGTCGGTCACAGCTACATTAACCATAACTATTAGCAACTTCCAAAACAAAGCATTGTGCCAGGCCGGACTCCCGGCGCACTTCAGCTTACAAAACATCATACCTGTTTTGGATAAGTACCGCCACAGAGGAGCAAAGGCTTTAGACGGTGCTCAGATCCCCACCCATAAAAAACAACGCCTGCTCTATGCCGTCTTGCAGACCAGACAAGAATATGTCGAAACCGATTTCATTCAAATGAACGCCATCTGTAATCATCAGGGACGAATTGTCCCCTTCCAATTGTCGGTGTCTAATGACAATTCCAGCTTTGAAACACACAAATCGCGATATACACAAATTGAGCGTACGTCGAGAGCGCTCGAGCGCTGCGGCACCTTGGGCCCCCGCCATACAACCCGTGAAACGACCTCGGACCAGACGATGACAAGCTCCGGAAAAAATGCATGAAACTTATCCAAGTCCGATCGCATGGTAGTTATGAGCTCCGCCAAACCTAGGTAATTTCCCCCGGCATGAATGAATCTCAAACAAACCACCTGTAATGGAAATTATTAATGGAGCACTAATTCCGGTCTGATATATCGCGCAAAACAAGCCGAACGCCAGTGGCCGATACGCTGAATTACTTAATTGGGCAATCCCGCCCGGGCTGCCTCCGTTGCAGCCCCGATCCTAAAGGAATGAGTACCAAACTCAAACGGAGAAAAGCTAAGGAACATCAGACGTTTGCGAAAAACCGACAGGAATTGAAATCTCGTCATAGGGGAACCATCTTCATGAACTAGGAAGGAAAAGTCACCATGGAGAACAGAGATATAGTTATGAACCAATCTAACAGGGCACACTGGGCCAGATATAGAAAATAAGGGTATCCAGCAACCCTTCCCAAATTGGTCAGTCTTAGATTTACGTATGCGAATACGTAAACCCCCATTACACAAGATAACATCGTCATGCCAAAGGCCACCATGGGTGCCCTTGGTAGAAGACACCAACTTACCAATGCGTAATGCTCCGAAAAAGGCCAAAGCAAAAGAAGCGGAGAAGAGGGCCGACTCGAAAGGAGAGGAAAAACGGCAGAAATGCCGCTGATGATGCGAGACAGGAGGCTAAAGGAAACTGGCCTCCTGCTCTCCCTGTTAGGCCGCCCTCTGCTCCATCCCTTGACCGCCTGACGCACTATAAAAAACTTAGTAACATATGACCAATCACATAGTTTAAAATGGAAAGCAAGGCCAGACAACTGGTTCCTAGCCACCGTGCCAGACAACCCTTTATTGTACATATGCATCAGGTATTGGCAAGTAACTTTCAGCCTGGAAGACTCGGATGTAGCAATCGGGTGGCCCGCGGCAAAAACTAACTATTCAGCCCATGCCTTACCGTAAGAACGCCATCTCATTGGGGCCATGGAGGATGTCACCAACGGCATCAGCTGCAGTCCAGTAGGTCCCACATGCTGCGTGGGCACGAGAGTCCCTCTGCTTGGGCACGAGGGTAAAGGTGCCGAAATTTCTGTAAGTCAAAATGGGAAAGAGAATCAGCTATAATGTTACACGTTCCCGGAACATAGCGAGCTCTAAACCAAATGTTGAGCTCCAAACATTTTAAAACCAAAAATCTCAGCAGCTTAATGACAGGCAGGGAAGACAAAGTCAGGTGATTAATCGCGTGAACAACACTCATGTTATCCGACCAAAATAAGATACGGCTATTTTGAATAGACGAGCCCCAAATTGACACAGCTGTCACAATGGGGAACAACTCAAGGAGCGGTATATTGGCAATTAAACCGTTGGCATGCCAGGAAGAAGGCCAACGCTCCGCACACCATTTGTCCTTGAAGATAATGTCAAAACCCGACAACCCAGATGTCTCAGAAAAAAGTAATAGATCTGTATTGGACAAAAAACTATCTTGGAAACAAGTGCAACCGTTGTACTTGGAAAGAAAATGTTTCCACACGGCCAAATCCTCCCGCGAGCGGGAGGTAATCCGGATATGATGATGGGGGAGCCGAACACCTTTTGTAGCCAGGGATAGCCTGCGGGAAAAAATTCTGCCCATTGGCATGACACAACAGGTGAATACTAGAAGGCACAACAACGATTGCATCTGACGGAGGGTCACACTCCGAACAGCACGAAACCCCATTATCATAGATAGCAGCTTCGACACCTTGTCATCTGGAAGCCGTAAAACCATCACATTTGAATCGATCTCGATACCTAGAAAAGACAAGACTGGAGAAGGACCAATAGTTTTGTCCTCCAACAACGGAACACCAAATCTGGCCATTAGGGTGCAGAACGTATCCAATAAAAATTGACAATGGGAGGAGCCTTGAGGGCCAACAAACAGGAAGTCGTCAAGATAATGAATGACGGATTGAGAACGGGATTCAACTTTTACCACCCACTCCAAAAAAGAACTGAATAACTCAAAATAGGAACATGAGATTGAGCATCCCATAGAAAGGCACGTGTCATAGTAATAATAACCATCTACGAAGCAACCCAATAAATGGTAACAATCCGGGTGGACCAGCAGAAGGTCGAAAAGCCGACTCAATGTCTGACTTGGCAATGGGTGCTCCCGGACCGGCCTTCCTGACTAACGCAACAGCTCTGTCAAAAGAGACATAAGTAACCGATGCATCAGACTCAAGTATATCATCATTAACGGAAGAACCTCTGGGGTGAGACAGGTGGTGAATCAAACGGAATTTTCCAGACTCTTTTTTTTGGTGTGACCCCGAGAGGAGAAACTCGTAAGTTGGAAAATGGTGATGAAACAAAGGGGCCCTTAATTCTGCCTTTAGTTAACTCAGTTTTAAGCTTGTCTAGCAGAACATTATGGAGTTCTGTCGCGGATTTAAGATTTCGGGCAAAAAGAGGGAGTCTGGTAAAGTTGAAGGGGATGAAGAACCCGAAACTGAAACCAAAGCGCAACTGCGCTGCTGCCTCTTTATTAGGGTAACGGTCAAGCCACGGCTCCATTGCGGTTACGCTCACCAGGGTCATTATGATTGGACGTGTTTCACGACGATTTATCTGGCAATTTTGGGCAAGGGCAAGGGCACTAGACTGCAGCGTGTGAGCCTCTACAAGTGGAGCTTTCATGTTTATATCTGCAGAGACCGAAGAATCGGCAGTGACCCTCATTAAACAAGCAGCGTGTTGCGGGTCTACGCACGGCCACTAAACCGGAACCGGCGGAGTTGCCATAGGCCGCGGACTGAAAGGGGATTTTCGGGGTCATCATGAAACGCAACCAGGAATCCGTAGCGTTTACCCCCAACCTAAATGGGGTTGTAGTGCCAAACGACGAAAATCTTTGTCGTAGTGCCACCAATCCTACCCGCCATGCACTTTCAACGAGTTATAAATTGAATCGGCGTATATAAAAACCTCAGAACAACCTTCAGGGTATTTTTGACCCATAACACAACCCCGAACAAAAAAGGCTTGCAATCCATTGTTAATTGTTTTGGCGACTCTGAGTTTCCTATCGAAAGGCCGATCGGCAGCCCACCACTCTTTGTCAATGGTGAATTGTTCAGTGGATACAAGGGACCAAATGTCAATGTAGTCATTGGCCCATATTTTATGAGTGGTCTCAGTATCGAGGTGAGAGCCCAAGGGAGAAATACCACAAAAAATTGTGTCTTTATGTATATCGGCATGAGGAGGGGGCTCGAGTCTCTTTTCAGGTTGTGGACCGAGTAATAAAGGGTTAACTAATATTTTATTACCCGGTGTATTGATATGTGCTAGAAGTGTTTGTAATGACATAGTCATTGTATCAGGCCCTGCCCAAGCCCCAGAATAATTGTACTCACTGACCACTGAAGGATCTGTAGGATTAAGCGGTATCTGTGGAGCCACTGCTGAAACGTGCGACTATTCTACATATGGCTCGGCGTCTCACTGGCGGCTTGATCTGCGTCGAGAGTGCCTACAGGACATTCTAGACTCATCAGACAAATCCGCCGTGGTTGATGGCGAATGCCATCTTGATGACCGGGACCGATGGCGTCTGCGAGAGGACCTGGACCGGCGCTCAGAATAGCCGGAGCGTCGATCATGATCCCTACTGGAGTGACTACGCCTATATGGGCTTCGGGAATGCGAAGAGGATGAGGAGGCAGCAGAGCAGTTACCGCGCCCACGGCAGCGCCGACCGCGAGCCGTGCTTCCAGCACCCGCTGCATAATCAACCAAGGGAGCAGATTGAGTAAGGAGGACAGGGGGTACCATCTGCGCTGTGGGAGGCAAAGCCATCACCGCACGCACTGCAGGAGGCAAAGCCATCACCGCTGGCGCTGCTAGAGGAAAAGCCATCACTGCAGGTGCTGCAGGAGGCAAAGCCATCACCACAGGTGCTGCAGGAGGCAAAGCCATCACTGCAGGTGCTGCAGGAGGCAAAGCCATCACCTCAGACGCTGCAGGAGGCAAAGCAATTCCCCCCTTGCGGGTTCATTTGCTGTGGTAGTGTTTGGTGTGCTACATTTATAGTGGCTGGTACCACATTTCCCATCCTGCATACCTCTGAGGCATTGCAGAGTGGCAGGAAAGGGAGAGCGATGGCTGAGGGGGGCTGTGCATGTGCAGCACACTCCTCTGCTGAGGAGGAGGAGCTGCGGCTGTTATGGCCTCCTATAGCAGAGGGATTAGGCCTTGCAGGAGCTGGAGGAGGTGCAGCGCACAACAGTGATGGGGGAACACCCGACAGCAGGAGAGCAGGGAGCATTGACGTTATCGATGGCAGCGGCGCTTTGCCTGTAGGACAGGTAAGGTTTGCGGCCGCTGCGTGTGGGGGAGTCGGGCGGGTGGGCAGAGCTATACTCGAGGCACGTGCGCGCATCCTGTGCGCGAGGCGCGCACACGCCCCTTTATATAGGGGAAAACCTTGGAACCCTGGGAACAATCCCATTGGACAATAACCCATAAGGGGAGGATGTGTACAATTGGACATGGATAGGAGGCTTAACCCTGTACTGCCTGGGCACAGCAGTCAGGGTGCATCCAGTTAAATACTGACATGCCCTATAGTATTAAAGGGCCAGTGGCCCACTATACCTGGTAATCTGTCTTGGGCTGCATTCACAGCCATCCTGGGCTGCATACATTCCGCATGCTGGAGTGGACATCGCTGATGTCTGGAGACCTCAGAGCACAATAATAAGACACTAAGACACATCCAATTTGCAGCAAATAAAATCAATGCAAATCAAATTTCCCAAATCTGGTAAATATGACTTTTGGCAGATTCACTTGTCATTCTTAGGGTGGCTTTATACGCTACGATATCGCTAAAGCGATCTCGTTGGGGTCACGGAATTTGTGACGCTTATTCGGCCGCTTTAGCGATGTCGTTGTGTGTGACACCTATGAGCGTTTTTGAATCGTCGCAAAAACGTTCAAAATCGCTCATTGGTGACATGCCCCCCTATTCCCAATTATCGTTGCTGCTGCAGTAACGATGTTGTTTGTCATTCCTGGGGCAGCACACATCGCTATATGTGACGCCGCTGGAACGACAAACATCTCCTTACCTGCGTCCACCAGAAAGGAGGAAGGAAGGAGGTGGGCGGCAGGTTTCGGCCGCTCATCTCCTCCTCTCCTTTTCTAATGGGCGGCGGTTCAGTGACGCTGCTGTGACGCTCAACGATCCGCCCCCTTAGAAAGGAGGCGGTTTGGCAGTCACAGCGACGTCGCAGAGCAGGTATGTGATAATGTTCGCTACGGCAGCGATCACCACATATCGGCCATACAATGGGGCGGGTGCTATCGCGCTCCACATCGCCAGCAAATGCTAGTGATGTCCCAGAGTGTAAAGCCCGCCTTGGCCACCTTTCCATGCTCCAGCGTTGTAACCTTAGCTCACGATGTCTGGTCAGGAAGAAGACTAAGTAGTCCACCTTTGTGTCTTTCTCCATTCACTCTTTTGGCAGTTCCAAAACTAAACAAGATAATTATTAGGGACTGAATCATTGAATTATGGAAACAAACACGGAAATATGTATCTAACATAATGATGTGTAAACAAAAAAGATAAGCCAACATCAGGCATTATCAAATGTTTTCTTAGCAGAACAATAATGTGTGCCTTCCGCTATAGATGTACATGATTCTTCCTTCACAAATCTATCACTTAATGAATGGACTCATACCACCAAATATTTTTATTGGCTGTGTAGTTTCTTTCAGTAGGACTATTTTTATTTCTCTGAAAGCATTATGTAACACCGGGAGGATATTTGGGTTGCCAAATTCTATTGCGGTTTGGAAAGCAGCTCCAGGGCGTTTGAGAGTTGAGAGTTGAAAAAACTAGAAGAGGGAGCAGAATTTGAGAATTAGACTTTACAAAATGTTCATAGTAACAATGTCCTGTATATATTACACAAAGCAGGATATACTTCTCTAGAATGATCAACTAATCAAGTATCAAGAATAATCCAGTAGCAAGCGGATATCATTCTCCTTAGAGTCTGTTTCATTTATGATGTCTAAATCTACACATTGAAAAGTTAACACTTAACTTTGCCATAGCAATGAACAAAAGTCCAGTTCTGTTTAAAAGGGCAATATTAAAAAATTACTGTATTTTTCCGCTTTATAAGACGCACCGGATTATAAGAGGCATGTTACGGTTGCTGCGAGCACTGGAGACTATGTCCAGATTTCTTGCTACTGCACATGTGCGAGCGCTGGAGACTAAGTCCAGATTTCTTGCTACTGCACATGTGCGAGCGCTGGAGACTAAGTCCAGATTTCTTGCTACTGCACATGTGCGAGCGCCGGAGACTAAGTCCAATCTTGGAGCCATTGCACATGTGCGGGTGACATCATCGCTGACACGAGGTCACATGTCTCTGACACCTTCTATGCCGATTGGTCGCTGGTCATGTGCTTGTGACGTCTTGCTCGGTGATAGGCCAGCATGACGTCACTCCTGTCGTTCTGGCAGCGGATTGGCTCTGGTGTCCTCCATCTTGGATGAGGCACAGAGTCTATATAAGACCCTGACACACGCCGCATGGTGCTCAGTCCTCTTGGTTCATGCATATGAGTAGACGCTCTGTGCGCGTTCCTCTAGGCATTCCTCTGTCTATGCTAGGTGAGCGCTACCGGCAGGGTAGCGTTCTTATACCTTACAGCTTCGGCTGCTGTCCGTATCCTTTTCTCTTAGGGGAGCGGACATAGGCAGGTGCCTGAGGCACATGGTCTGGCTGGGCCTTGTGATTCTACTCGTAGGTGGACGTTGCCGCTAGGGTAACGTTCCTTATACTGCGTCTGGCAGTTGTTCGTATCCTCGCACACTAGGGGAGCGAACAGAGGTAGGAGCTTTGTGCGGCTTACGCTGCTGTTCGTCTCTTTTGCACCACTAGAAGAGCGGACCTAGGCAGGTGCCATATCTAGTGGTTCGTGTCCTCGCACACTAGTGGAGCGAACGCAGGTAGGAGCTTTGTGCGGCTTACGCTGCTGTTCGTCTCTTTTGCACCACTAGAAGAGCGGACCTAGGTAGGTGCCATTTCGCACACATTGCCTTTGTCTCTGTGATTATTAACAGAGATCATTCCACACACCCTCCAAGTAAGGGAGGAATTGCTTTACTTACTTATTATATCCTTCTGTGAGTTAACAGAGGTATTGCACTCTGCAATAGTCTGCAGCAAAGTCTTTGCACGGTGGACCCTGACTGTCTGATACTCCTTTCAGTTATTATCAGACAGCCCCCCGTAACATTAGGACTGAGCCAAGGGTCTGGCAGTTATGGCAGAATATCAGCAGTTACACCGTTACATACAAGTACTTGAGTCACGGCTCAAGAGTATAGAGGATAAACCTCAGACCATGGTGACATCTGCACATGATCCTCGACTTGCTCTGCCAAACAGATATTCTGGCGATGCCAGATCATGTCGTGGTTTCATTAGTCAGTGTCAGATACACCTAGAGGTCAACTCTTCTCGCTTCTCTACGGAGAGGTCCAGAGTAGGCTTTATCATCTCCTTACTTCAGGACAAAGCCTTAGAATGGGCGATTCCCCTATGGGAGCGCTCTGATGTGGTTACTCTGAGACATCAAGACTTTCTTGATGCTCTTAAAGCGGTATTCATGGGTCCGCAGGTTACCCATGATGCGGCCCTGAGACTGTTAGATCTATCTCAGGGTTCGTTATCCACTAGTTCTTATGCCATTGCTTTTAGAACTCTGGTGGCAGAACTAGATTGGCCAGAGAAGGTGTTGATTCCTATCTTCTGGAGAGGGTTGGCAGGCTATGTCAAGGATGCCCTTGCTACTCGTGAGGTCCCTGCTTCTCTGGAGGACTTGATCACAGTAGCAACGAGGATCGATGTACGCCATAAGGAACGTAGACTCGAGGTCTCTTCCTCACGCCCTAAGCATCGGGCTATTCCAGTTGTTGAGGGTCCACTACCATCTTCCTCAGCATCTGAAACATCTCCCACTCCTATGGAGTTAGGTCATACGTCCTCCAGACTACGCAAGTCTGGTCCTCCTATATGTTACGTATGTCGTCAGGCTGGGCACTATGCCAACAAGTGTCCTAGTCGTCAGGGAAACTCCATGGCCTAGTAACCATTAGAGGGGGGTTACTAGAGACGTCTTCTGCACCCTCTAAGTGTTGTATCCCAGGTCAGCTCTCGTTATCTGAGAATACATGGCCTATTATGGCTTTTGTGGATTCCGGAGCTGACGGGATTTTTGTGTCCTCAGGATTTGTAAAGGGACACAATATTCCCTCTATCATGTTAGAGGCGCCTATTCCTGTCCGTGTTGTTAATGGAACTATGTTGTCTGACTCCATTATATTGAGGACAGTTCCCTTGCGCCTTTCCCTGTCTCAGGGTCACATAGAGGAGATTTCTTTTCTTGTTTTGCCTGAGGGTATAGACGACGTCCTTCTGGGCCTTCCATGGCTTCGGACTCATGCTCCTCACATTGACTGGGAGTCTGACAGCATTATTAGTTGGGGTTCGAAATGTCAGTCCCGATGTCTTCCCTTACCACCTAAGGTCGTTGCGGTTGCATCAACTGATCTCTCTCCCATACCTACACCCTATTTGGATTTCGCTGACGTGTTCTCCAAACAGGGTGCTGAGGTTCTTCCACCCCATAGGCCGTATGACTGTGCCATAGACCTTATCCCAGGTTCGGTTCCACCTAAAGGCAGGGTTTACCCCCTGTCGATACCTGAGTCGGAGGCCATGTCGACCTATATAAGAGAGAGTTTAGAGAAGGGGTTCATTCGTAAGTCTGTCTCTCCCGCGGGAGCTGGGTTTTTCTTTGTTCGGAAGAAAGAGGGTGATTTGCGTCCCTGCATAGATTACAGGGGTCTCAACGCAATCACAATAAAGAACAAATACCCATTACCTTTAATTTCGGAGCTCTTTGACAGACTGAGAGGAGCTCAAGTTTTTACGAAGTTGGATCTGCGGGGTGCGTATAACTTGGTACGAATTCGAAAGGGTGACGAATGGAAGACCGCTTTTAACACCCGAGACGGTCACTATGAATACCTCGTCATGCCTTTTGGGTTATGTAATGCACCCGCAGTATTTCAGGACTTCGTAAACGATGTGTTCAGGGATTTACTGTTATCCTCAGTAGTGGTGTATCTGGACGACATCCTGATTTTTTCTCCTGATCTGGAGACTCATCGTCAGGATGTCGTTCGTGTCCTTTCCCGTTTAAGGGAGCACTCATTGTTTGCTAAACTCGAGAAATGTGTATTCGAGCAGTCCTCATTGCCTTTTTTGGGTTACATTATCTCACAAGAGGGTCTGGCTATGGATCCTGCGAAGCTCTCTGCTGTCCTGCAATGGTCCGAACCTCATTCCTTGAAGGCGGTGCAACGCTTCTTAGGATTCATAAATTATTACAGGCAGTTCATACCCCATTTTTCTACTTTGGTGGCCCCTTTGGTGGCCTTGACTAAGAAAGGTGCTAATCCCAAAGCCTGGTCTACTGAGACATCTCAGGCTTTTGAGGCAGTAAAAAGACACTTTTCAACTGCTCCCGTTCTTCAAAGACCCGATGAGAATAAGCCCTTCCTCTTAGAGGTTGATGCCTCTTCAGTGGGTGCTGGTGCGGTCTTGTATCAAAAGAACGGTGCAGGTAGAAAAAGGCCGTGTTTCTTCTTTGCTAAAACCTTTTCACCGGCAGAGAGAAACTATACCATTGGGGATAGGGAACTGCTCGCCTTGAGATTAGCCTTGGAGGAGTGGCGTCACTTGCTGGAAGGAGCGAAACATCCTTTCCAGGTCTATACAGACCATAAGAATCTGACGTACTTACAAACCGCTCAGCGTCTGAATCCTCGCCAAGCCCGCTGGTCCTTGTTTTTCTCCCGCTTTCACTTCTCCATCAACTATCTGTCTGGGAGTAAGAATAACAAGGCAGACGCCCTGTCTCGCTCTATGCTTTCTACCCAGGAAGAGATTGACGAACCTCGTCTTATCCTTCCCTCCAGGGTTTTTCATACGCTCTCCCCTGTGACGTTAGACCAAATCCCACCGGGCAAGACCTTTGTTCCGCCTGATCGACAGAATGATATACTGTCATGGGCCCACACCTCAAAGGTGGGTGGGCATTTTGGTATTAGGCGGACACGAGAGTTACTGGAGAGGTGGTATTGGTGGCCACACTTAGCCAGCCACGTCAAGAGATATGTCGGTTCCTGCTACTCGTGTGCTCGCAACCGTCCATTACGGCAGAGACCGGCTGGGCTCTTGCATCCTTTACCAGTGCCAGATAGACCATGGGAGGTGGTAGGCATGGACTTTGTAGGTGATCTTCCATGTTCACAGGGACATAGATTTGTGTGGGTCATTACGGACCATTTCTCCCGGATGGTTCATCTCGTACCGTTATCGAGAATCCCATCTTCCAGGGTACTAGCCAAACTATTCCTCAAGCATGTCTTTAGGCTTCACGGGATGCCAGATCGTATCATTTGTGATAGAGGCCCGCAATTTACTTCCCGTTTCTGGCGAGATCTTTGTAGCCTTCTGCAAATTGAGTTGAATCTCTCTTCGGCATACCATCCGGAGACTAATGGTTTGGTTGAACGTACCAATCAATCTATGATTATATACCTTCGACACTTTGTTGCTGAGAACCACGATAACTGGTCCTCCCTCCTACCCTGGGCAGAATTTGCCCTTAACAATTCGCTGGCTGAGGCCACTGGGCAGACACCGTTCGTACTCAATAATGGGCAACACCCTAGGGTACCAGTACCGTTTCCCGCTGCTGCACCTCCTCCTCTTGTGGCTGACTGGGCAACTAATGCCAGAGAGGTTTGGGATCGGACTCAAGAGTCGATCCAAGCAGCTAAGGACCGTATGAAGACGGTGTCCGATCGGTTTCGTCGCCCGGCTCCTGTCTTTTCTCCAGGGGACTTTGTGTGGCTCTCTGCAAAACACGTGAGACTTAGAGTGAGCTCTGTCAAATTTGCTCCTCGCTTCCTGGGTCCTTATGAGGTTCTTCGACAGGTAAATCCTGTAGTCTATCAATTGAAGTTACCTGTCCATCTTAGGATTCATGACAAATTCCATGTCTCACTGCTAAAGCCGGCTATTTTACCTCACGCTCGTGAAGTGCACTCTCCTGCCTCTGATTCCTCTCGCTCTAGCTATGAGGTACGAGCCATAGTTGGTTCTAAGATGGTTAGAGGGCGCAGGTTCTTCTTGATAGATTGGGAGGGCTATGGCCCGGAACATCGCTCTTGGGAGCCTGAGGAGGCTGTCCATGCTCCCGACTTAGTTGCCGATTACCTGCGTCGCCGGGAGGGGGGCCCTTGAGGGGGAGGTACTGTTACGGTTGCTGCGAGCACTGGAGACTATGTCCAGATTTCTTGCTACTGCACATGTGCGAGCGCTGGAGACTAAGTCCAGATTTCTTGCTACTGCACATGTGCGAGCGCTGGAGACTAAGTCCAGATTTCTTGCTACTGCACATGTGCGAGCGCCGGAGACTAAGTCCAATCTTGGAGCCATTGCACATGTGCGGGTGACATCATCGCTGACACGAGGTCACATGTCTCTGACACCTTCTATGCCGATTGGTCGCTGGTCATGTGCTTGTGACGTCTTGCTCGGTGATAGGCCAGCATGACGTCACTCCTGTCGTTCTGGCAGCGGATTGGCTCTGGTGTCCTCCATCTTGGATGAGGCACAGAGTCTATATAAGACCCTGACACACGCCGCATGGTGCTCAGTCCTCTTGGTTCATGCATATGAGTAGACGCTCTGTGCGCGTTCCTCTAGGCATTCCTCTGTCTATGCTAGGTGAGCGCTACCGGCAGGGTAGCGTTCTTATACCTTACAGCTTCGGCTGCTGTCCGTATCCTTTTCTCTTAGGGGAGCGGACATAGGCAGGTGCCTGAGGCACATGGTCTGGCTGGGCCTTGTGATTCTACTCTTAGGTGGACGTTGCCGCTAGGGTAACGTTCCTTATACTGCGTCTGGCAGTTGTTCGTATCCTCGCACACTAGGGGAGCGAACAGAGGTAGGAGCTTTGTGCGGCTTACGCTGCTGTTCGTCTCTTTTGCACCACTAGAAGAGCGGACCTAGGCAGGTGCCATATCTAGTGGTTCGTGTCCTCGCACACTAGTGGAGCGAACGCAGGTAGGAGCTTTGTGCGGCTTACGCTGCTGTTCGTCTCTTTTGCACCACTAGAAGAGCGGACCTAGGTAGGTGCCATTTCGCACACATTGCCTTTGTCTCTATGATTATTAACAGAGATCATTCCACACACCCTCCAAGTAAGGGAGGAATTGCTTTACTTACTTATTATATCCTTCTGTGAGTTAACAGAGGTATTGCACTCTGCCATAGTCTGCAGCAAAGTCTTTGCACGGTGGACCCTGACTGTCTGATACTCCTTTCAGTTATTATCAGACAGCCCCCCGTAACAAGGCACCCCAAATTTAGAAATAAAAAAAGAAAAATGGGGTCCGTCTTATACTCCGGTGTTCTCCTACCGGAGGGCGGCAGCAGTGGTGGTGAAGCGGGGTCACAGGAGGCAGAGGTTGTGCTGGCAGGCGCGGCGGGTCAGTGGCAGCGGGGTCAGTGGTGGCAGGTGCGGTGGCGTCCATGGAGGCAGGTGCGGTGGAGTCCGTGGTGGCAGGTGCGTTGGCGTCCATGGTGGCAGGTGCGGTGGCGTCCATGGAGGCAGGTGTGGTGGCGTCCATGGAGGCAGGTGCGGTGGCGTCCGTGGTGGCAGGATCCGCAGGGTCCGTGGTGGCGGCAGCAGCGGCGGCGGGTGAGTCGTGCAGCAGGCTGGAGCATTGAGTGTCCCAGTGTCCACGGTCCCGGTTCAAATGATGGCGCCTGGAGCGGCGCATGCGCAGATGGAGCTCTCATCCAAGGGCTCCATCTGCGCACGCGACAGCTCCCGGCGCCATCATTTAAAACTGGGACCGCGAACAAACTGGGTAACCTGCTGCACAGCCGCCCGCCAGGTACCTGTGCTTGCGTGCATGCAGGTGGCAGCTGGGTACCTATGCCTGTGTGCGGGAAGCAGCCGGGTGCTTGTGTGAGGGCGGCAGCCGGGTGCCTATCGGTGCTGGCTGCCTCCCGCACACAGGCACCAGACTGCTGCCCGCACACAGCCACAGGTACCCGGCTGCCGCCCGCACACAGGCACCCGACTGCCGCCCGCACGCAAGCACAGGTACCCGGCCGCTTGCACGCAGCCACAGACACCCGGCCACCCGATCGTCGCACAGACAGGACCCCCAGGTAAAGCTATATTCAGATTTTAAGACGCATCCTCCATTTTCCTCCCAAATTTTTAGGAGTAAAAGTGCGTCTTATAATCCAAAAATACTGTACCTATCAATTATATAACGATGAACGCCGAGATTTAAAGAGAACACGCCCCCAGCTACTGATTGGATTCTGCAGTGCACGAGAGACCTACCCCATCACTCACGGGCCACGCCTCTTTACTACTGAAGAACTAAAACCATGAGAATGATGTCCCATGTGTGTGTGTGTATATATATATATATATATATAATATAACTAGAAGGTGGCCCGATTCTACGCATCGCGTATTCTAGAATTTACGTATTGTGTAGTTAATGTATGATTTTTGTTATATATATATATATAGATGTTGTTGTCTGTAGTTTGCAAGTGTTTGTGTAGGGGCTGTACATGTTCTGGGTGTTGTCTGGGTGTGGCGGGGGGTGAGAGCGGTGTTGTTTGTGTGTTGTGTTGTTTGTAGAGCGCTGTGTGTCTGTATCATTGTGTATGTGTGTTGCGCGGTTTGTGTGGGTGTGTGTGTGTGTGTGTTTTGGGGGGAGGTATGTTTTGTGCAATGTGTATGTTGCGCGGTATGTGCGTATATTTGTGTGTGCCGCGGTGTTTGTGTGTTGGGTGTTGTGTGTGTGCGGCGTTGTGTGTGTGGGTGTCTGTGTAGGGCAGTGTTTGTGGTTCCCAGTGTGTGTGTGGTGTGTTGTGCAGTGCGTGTGTGGCAGTGTGTGTGTGTGTGTTTTGGGGGGAGATGTGCACCCCCCATCGTGCTCCATCCCCCATGCTGTGCAATCCCCATCGTGCTCCATCCCCCATGCTGCGCATTCCCCATCGTGCTCCATCCCCCATGCTGCGCATTCCCCATCGTGCTCCATCCCCCATGCTGCGCACCCCCCATCGTGCTCTATCCCCCATGCTGCGCACTCCCCATCGTGCGCCATCCCCATGCTGCGCACTCCCCATTGTGCTCCATCCCCATGCTGCGCACTCCCCATCGTGCTCCATCCCCCATGCTGCGCACCCCCCATCGTGCTCCATCCCCCATGCTGCGCACTCCCCATCGTGCTCCATCCCCCATGCTGCGCACTCCCCATCGTGCGCCATCCCCATGCTGCGCACTCCCCATTGTGCTCCATCCCCATGCTGCGCACTCCCCATCGTGCTCCATCCCCCATGCTGCGCACCCCCCATCGTGCTCCATCCCCCATGCTGCGCACTCCCCATCGTGCTCCATCCCCCATGCTGCGCACTCCCCATCGTGCTCCATCCCCCATGCTGCGCACTCCCCATCGTGCTCCATCCCCCATGCTGCGCACTCCCCATCGTGCTCCATCCCCTATGCTGCGCACTCCCCATCGTGCTCCATCCCCCATGCTGCGCACTCCCCATCATGCTCCATCCCCTATGCTGTGCACTCCCAAACGTGCTCCATCTCCCATGCTGCGCACTCCCCATCGTGCTCCATCCCCCATGCTGCGCACCCCCCATCGTGCTCCATCCCCCATGCTGTGCACTCCCCATCGTGCTCCATCCCCATGCTGCGCACCCCCCATCGTGCTCCATCCCCCATGCTGCGCACTCCCCATCGTGCTCCATCCCCTATGCTGCGCACTCCCCATCGTGCTCCATCCCCCATGCTGCGCACTCCCCATCGTGCTCCATCCCCTATGCTGCGCACTCCCAAACGTGCTCCATCTCCCATGCTGCGCACTCCCCATCGTGCTCCATCCCCCATGCTGCGCACCCCCCATCGTGCTCCATCCCCCATGCTGCGCACTCCCCATCGTGCTCCATCCCCTATGCTGCGCACTCCCAAACGTGCTCCATCTCCCATGCTGCGCACTCCCCATCGTGCTCCATCTCCCATGCTGCGCACTCCCCATCATGCTCCATCCCCCATGCTGCGCACCCCCATCGTGCTCCATCCCCCATGCTGCGCACCCCCCATCGTGCTCCATCCCCCATGCTGCGCACTCCCCATCGTGCTCCACAGTCACACATCAGACATTAAACACGCACACATCTGATCGCATACACTCACACACACACCCCACTTCGCCCTGTGCCCACCGGTGGCCGGTCCCAGCAGCTGTGCTGCACGCCGTGCTCCTCTGCCGACACTCACAGATCCGATCGCATACACTCACACACACACCTTATCGCATACACTCACACACACCCGATCGCATACACTCACCCGATCGCATACACTCACACACATCCGATCGCATACACTCACACACATCCGATCGCATACACTCACACACATCTGATCGCATACACGCGCTGACACAATCACAACATCCGGAGATACCACATGCTTCCGGCCATGTGATCCTCCGGCAGGTCCTGGAAGATCACTGCACAGTATCGCCGCCGAGAAGCAAGCGATATCACGGGATGTTGTGAGTATGTGGATGCGGTGTGTGTGTGTGCGCGTGTGTGTGTGTGTGTGTGTGCGTGTGTGTGTGCGTGCGTGTGTGTGTGCGTGCGTGTGTGTGTTCGTTCCACCGCTGCAGGACTTTGATGCGCTCACCTCGTGTGGGGGCGGAGCCTGGGTGATCGGCCAATCCATGCGGGGGGCGGAGCCTGGGCGAGGAGAGCGGCCAATCCGTGCGAGGGGAGGAGCCGAGGCGATTGGCCAATCCGTGCAGGGGGTGGAGCCTGGGCGAGGAGAGCGGCCAATCCGTGCGAGGGGGAGGAGCCGAGGCGAGCGACCAATCCGTGCGGGGGGGCGGGGCCATAGCGAATCCGTGAAGCCGAGCAGCCAATCCGTGCGGGGGGCGGGGCCATGGCGAGCCCAGCGGCCAATCCGCTGTTTGTCACCGTAAGGACATGGCCAATCCGTGCGAGGGGGGGCGGACCCGAGGCGAGCGACCAATCCGTGCGGGGGGGAGGAGCCGAGGCGAGGCGAGCAGCCAATCTGTGCAGGGGGGCGGGGCCATGGCGAGGCCAGCAGCCAATCCGCTGTTTGTCACCGTAAGGACATGTCCCGGGACACAATTTTGGAGCAAGACAGACAGACAGACAGACAGAATAAGGCAATTATATATATATAGATGCTGAATGCGTCCTTCTGTCCAAAGCTGGGATCGACAGTCTGATTGTCCAAAGGGCCTATATTTTTTTAGAAAGTTAGCCACTGCAGAAGTAACTGGGGTCTCATTTATGAGAATTTATTCCTAGTAAGATCATTCTGGCTGCCTATAGTAACCACAGTGGAGCTTTCAGCATTGAAACTGCTAAGGTAAAGGGAAAGCTGAGTTTTGATTGGTTGCTATGGACGACTAGACTTTTATCAAGTGTAACCAATAAACTTCTATTCCCTATATAACGCTAAATGTGTCTTTCTATCCAAAACTGAGCAGGCGCATGCGCATTGCTATGTTCATGATAACATAGCACTGTGCATGCACCGGCCATCACCTCCGCTTGCCCACACTTGCATCATGGTGAGGGATGGGAGAGGAGAGGAACTGCCCTTCAACACCACACACGTCATGGTCAGGGAGGTCAACAGTGTCAACATTACATGACCTTAAGATGGCTGTGCCTGTACGCAGGCAGGCTGCTGACCAGTGTGCGGTGCAGGGCACAGGCTGTGTAGGCCAGGGTGCGGGATGCAGGGGTTTGGCTTCTGCAATGGTGGCTGCATAGTGCTGTGTGTTTAAAGAGGCCGACAGTG
Source organism: Anomaloglossus baeobatrachus (assembly GCF_048569485.1). Lineage (NCBI taxonomy): Eukaryota > Metazoa > Chordata > Amphibia > Anura > Aromobatidae > Anomaloglossus > Anomaloglossus baeobatrachus. The sequence continues at coordinate 169,987,428 of NC_134356.1, forward strand.
ATGTCTCAGAGCAGGACGCCCATGCAGAAGGAGGTGAAGGATCTGCTGAAGCAGGTACAGCAGTTTGGGGGTCGGCTGAAGTCACTGCGTTGACCACAAGGCTGTGTGCTGCTACTCTCTATTATCTGCTAATACACCTACCCACTTACATGTGGCCAATTCACTGACATCACCTGTGTCGACCTCCGCCTGCTGCTGCTCTCTGTTATTTGCCAATATATTCATTCATTCATTCATTCATTCACTATATTCATAATATAATGCTGAATGTGTCCTTCTGTTCTAAGTCGGGTTGGAACCATTTGGCCGGTGTGTGCACAGTGCTATGCTCACGTAGTTGCATTCTTCAATATAATGGTGCTGGAATCAGTGCATGCATATACCGCCAGCTCCAGCACCATTTTATCAAACACTGTCTCTGTGAATTTCACCTGTCACTGGTTTGTTTCAGATGATATTTGAAGACACAGTATCTTCAATAAAATGGTTCTAGAGTTGGCGGTATGTGCACTCACTGATTCTGGCCTCATTTTAGTGAAGAATTCAACTACAATGTAAACATAGCACTGCACACACACCGGACGTAGGGATGATGGCTGCGGCGCAAATTTTAAATAAAGGAGTGAAAAGCATCCAGGGGAGGAATCAATAAAAAAGACCCCACGCAAAAAGTCTCATCCTAATGCTAAATCATTGGCATACAACGGGTTCAATAGCTAGTTAGTTAAATCATATTTTGTCACAGAAGTACAGTTAGATTCAAAAATATTTGCACAGTGGCACAAGTTTTGTCATTTTAGCTGTTAATCAAAACATATTGGAGATATAGTTATATGGGCTTAAAGTGCAGACTCTCACCTATAATTCTAGCATATTCACATCCTAATTGGATAAGGGTTTAGGAATTACAACTATTTTATATGTAGCTGCCTCTTACCAAAGGTAATTGGAGAATTATCTCAAAAGCTCTTCAATGGGCTGCATGGGTTATTCCCTTGTTAACCGATCATCAATTAAGCAGGTACAAGGTCTGGAGCTGATTCCATGTGTAGCATTTGCATTTGGAAGTTGAACCCACAACATGCGGTAAAAGGAGCTCTCAATGGAAGAGAAGCAGATCATCATTAGACTGAAAAAAGATGAAATCCATCTGAGAGATATCAAAAATGTTATGAGTGGAAAAATCAATAGTTTGGTACAGTCTGCTAAAAAAAAAAAAGAATGCTCTGGTGGACCTCTACAGAAAACAACAATATTAAATGATCACAGAATTATTTCTATGGTGAAGAAAAACCCCTTCAGAACATCCACTCAATTGAAAAACACTCTCCAGGAAGTAGGTGTTTCAGTATCTAAGTCTATCATACAGAGAAGACCTCATGAGAGCAAATTCAGAGGGTTCACCACGAGGTGTAAACCATTAATTATCCTTAAAAATACAAAGGCCAGATTATAGTTTGCCAAAAAACATCTTAAGAAACCAGCCCAGTTCTGGAAAAGCATTCTTTGGACAGATGAACCTAAGGTTAACCTGAACTAGAATGATGGAAATAAGAAAGTATGGAAAGTGCTTGGATGGCTCATGATCCAAAGCATATCACATCCTCTGTAATGTTAAGGCAGTGTGATGGCATGGGCATGCATGGTTTCCAATGGCAATAGATCATTAGAGTTCATTGATAATGTGACTGAAGAAAGAAGCAGCAGGATGATTTTTGACATGTACAGCACTATACTTTCAGCTCAGATTCAACCAGATGCAGTAAGATTGACTGGATGGCGCTTCATAGTACAGATGGAAAATGACTCAAAATATACTGCAAAAGTGACCCTGGACTTTATTTTAAAGCAAAGAAGTGTAATATTCTGCAATGGTCAAGTCAATCCCCAGATCTTAACCTCATCAAGCTGCATTTCACATGCTTAAGGCAGAAAGATCCACAAACCAGCAACAACTAAAGTCAGATGCAGTAAAGGCCAATCATCACAATGGAGGAAACCCAGAGTTTGGTAACATCTATGGCTTCCAGACTTTAGGCAGTCATTGCCTTTAACCCCTTCAGCCCCGGGGCACTTTCCGTTTTTGCGTTTTTGTTTTTTGCTCCCCTTCTTCCGAGAGCCGTAACTTTTTTATTTTTCCGTCAATCTTGCCATATAAGGGCTTGTTTTTTGCGGGACAAGTTGTACTTTTAAATGAAACCATAAGTTTTACCATATGGTGTACTGGAAAACAGCAAAAAAATTCCAAATGCGGAAAAATTGCAAAAAAACTGTGATGGCACAATCATTTTTGGGATGTTTTATTCACGATATGGTAAAACTGATGTGTGGGTATGATGCCTGAGGTCGGTGCGAGTTTGTAGACACCAAACATGTATAGGTTTACTTGTATCTAAAGGGTTAAAAAAAATTCACAAGTTTGTCCAATAAAAGTGGCGCACGTTTTGCGCCATTTTCCGAAACACGTAGCGTTCTTATTTTTTGGGATCTATGGCTCAGTCATGGCTTATTTTTTGCGTTTCGAGCTGTCGTTTCTAATGGTACCATTTTTGCGCAGATGCTACGTTTTGATCGCCTGTTATTGCATTTTGCGTAAAACTTGCGGCGACCAAAAAACGTAATTTTGGCGTTTGGAATTTTTTTGCCACTACGCCGTTTACCAATCAGATTAATTAATTTTATATTTTGATACATCGGGCATTTCTGAACACGGCGATACCAAATATGTGTATATTTATTTATTTTTTAACCCTTTAATTTTCAATGGGGGGAAAGGGGGGTGATTTGAACTTTTAGGTTTTTGTTTTTTTTTTTATTTTTTAAAACTTTTGTTTTACTTTTTTTTTTATTTTACTAGTCCCCCTAGAGGGCTATAGCGATCAGCAATCCAATCGCTCTTATCTATCTGCTGATCACAGCTATACAGCTGTAAACATCAGATTCAGTCACTTTCTTTTTCTCTCTGCTCGCGGCCGAGGGAAAACGAAAGTGAAACTTCGTAGGTGCAGGCGTCATCACATGACCCTGTGCTACGATGGCAACCACCGATAGTCACGTGATCATGCACGTGACTTCCGGTTGGGGCAGCGGTAAGTAAAAAACATGGCCGCGCGCATTTAGATCTTGCTGCCAGACTTTGGCAGCAAGATTTAAGGGGTTAATGGCCGCGGGTGGAAGCGATTCCACCCACGGCTAGCAGGCACACATGTCAGCTGTTGAAAACAGCTGATATGTGTGCCGACCGCCGCCTGCCCGCGGCAGGGGGCGGGGCTTAACGGGACACGCTCCATGACGGATATATCCGTCCATGGTCGTGAAGGGGTTAAAGAACTCTATACAAAGTATTAAAAATGAACATTTTATTGGTAAAGTAAATTTGTCCAATTACATTTAAGCTACTGAAATGAGGAGGCTTTGTAGAAAAATTGGGGCAAATATCTCTGGATCTAACTGTATATTTTCTTTCTTGTGTTTTCATATCACGATGTTTATTAAAAACGAACTAAAGTACATTTTCAATTTTCACAGTGAACCTTGAGGCTTTTTTTAAATTCTGTAATTTCATTCAGGAAGAGTTTTCAGTAGGGCTCCATATGATCAGAGGCAGAATTGGATGACAGGTAACATGTCTATACAGCTGATAACACAGGATCCACCTTTCGAAATAAATCAAGTCACAGCTCCCCCTGATCGCCCTCTCTGCACATGTGGCTAACGTACATTTGTTGTTTCCTGAGACAATAAGAAGACAGAGTCGGGAAACCCTCAGTGACATATAAAAATGCAAGATTTCTATTTTTTAATTGTAATTGTATTCAAATAGTAAAATGCAAAAAAGCAATGCAAAAAAATAAAATCAAACAAATAAAAATATATACATTTTAAGGGCACCTTTCACCAAATATTTCTTATTGAACTCAACATTTTGTAATAGGTGCTGTAGGGCAGAATAAAATGATCTTTTGCTATTTTGTCTCTCCATTGTGGAGATAAGAGCAATCAAAGAATTTGTCACAGAAAGTTATTTTTTTTAGTCCAAATGGGCATTACAAGGGATATTGCACTGGGGTCATGTACTTCTTTCAAGGAGTGGACATTGAGAGCAATGGGCCTCTGTGCAAATATTTTGTATGGCCCACCCCCCCTTTTAAAGGGGTCTTCCGTTTTAATTTTTGCTTATGCTCATAGACTTGCACTAGAGAAAAAAATATTAAAATCAGAGTTAGTCATCCTTCCCTAGTCTAGTGATGCCTTTCTGCTACTGTTCTGTCTACGTTTACAGTCTACTGTTCTATGTTTACAGGCTAGTGTGTTAATATAGAGCGGCTAGGGGAGGCAATAGTAGTCATGTGTGCAGGGGTTGGCTGGCCGCAGCGCTGCCGCTCAGTAACCCATTGCCTCCCAGTAGCCACTCCATTGCAGAGGTGCTTTCGCCACAGTCCACACTTGCACTGAGTCAGTAAATCAGAAACAGATAGATTTTCTTCACACAGCGGAACTTTACTTGAATTCTTTACAGGGAAACTTTTATCTTGCATAACACGGGCACCGCTTCTGATCCCTATGGGGTTCCCTACAGACTTCGTACCATAATACAATTTACTGGGTGACCGCTTTCCTGGAACCAAAGTTCCTTTGAATACTACTAGGCCCCTCATTCCCCTGTCTGACGTCACACTGCACTAGCCGACTTATAAAGTCTTTTAGCCACTCTGTCCCACCCACAGGGATTTAGCTCATGCTATTGAAGGAGCTTATTATGACAGCACTCCTCCGCCCTTGCTTTTGGCCAGGACCATCTATTCTCCTTTTAAGAGCCCACTGACCTTCGGTCTCGCAGGGGATTTCATTGGTTTTTCAATCCAGGAAAGTCAGATGCCACCCCAACCAACTGGACTCAACCCCACACTTTTGGGGATACAGTTCTGACAGTCCTTTCAAGAGCAGAACGTTGCGTGTCCGGTGTCAAAGGGTCGACCTTAGGATCCTTAATCAAATTTTTTGGCTTGTTCTCTCTTTTTCCTACTGGGGACTCTCCTGCCCTCCTTCTACATCCTGTCTGTTACGGGTGGCTGTCTGATAATAAAACCTAAAGGAATGTCAGACAGTCAGGGTCCACCGTGCAAAGACTCTGCTGCAGACTATGGCAGAGGGTAAGGGGTATATAAGTGTGCCACTGTAAAAAATAATAGCACAAGTGCAGAGTGCAATACCTCTGTTAAACTCACAGAGGAATATAATTAGAAAATAAAGCAATTCCTCCCTTACTTTGAGGGTGTGTGGAATGGTCTCTGTTAAAGATCACAGAGACAAAAGCAGTGAGTGGGAAATGGCACCTACCTAGGTCCGTTCCTCTAGTGGTGCCAGGAGACGGACAGCAGCGTAAGCCGCACAAAGCTCCTACCTGCGTTCGCTCCACTAGTGTGCGAGGACACGAACCACTAGATATGGCACCTGCCTAGGTCCGCTCTTCTAGTGGTGCAAAAGAGACGGACAGCAGCGTAAGCCGCACAAAGCTCCTACCTGCGTTCGCTCCACTAGTGTGTGAGGACACGAACCACTAGATATGGCACCTGCCTAGGTCCGCTCTTCTAGTGGTGCAAAAGAGATGGACAGCAGCATAAGCTGCACAAAGCTCCTACCTCTGTTCGCTCCCCTAGTGTGCGAGGATACGAACAACTGCCAGACGCAGTATAAGGAACGTTACCCTAGCGGCAACGTCCACCTACGAGTAGAATCACAAGGCCCAGCCGGACCATGTGCCTCAGGCACCTGCCTATGTCCGCTCCACTAAGAGGTAAGGATACGGACTGCAGCCGAAGCTGTAAGGTATAAGAATGCTACCGTGCTGGTAGCGCTCACCTAACATAGACAGAGAGATGCCTAGAGGGACGTGCACAGGGCGTCTACCCTCATGCATGAACCAAGAGGACTGAGCGCCGGGCGGCGTGCGTCAGGTTCTTATATAGACTCTGTGCCTCATCCAAGATGGAGGACACCAGAGCCAATCCGCTGCCAGAATGACAGCAATGACGTCACGCTGGCCTATCACCGAGCAAAGCGTCACAAGCACATAACCAGCGACCAATCGGCATAGAAGGTGTCAGAGACATGTGACCACGTGTCACAAGCACATGACCAGTGGCCAATCAGCTTAGAAGGTGTCAGAGACATGTGAACTTGTGTCAGCGATGATGTCATCCGCACATGTGCAATGGCTCCAAGATAGGACTTAGTCTCCAGCGCTTGTACATGTGCAGTAGCAAGAAATCCGGACATAGTCTCCAGAGCCACAGCAACCGTAACAGTACCTCCCCCTCAAGGGTCCCCCTCCCGGCGACGCAGGTAATCGGCAACTAAGTTGGGAGCATGGACAGCCTCCTCAGGCTCCCAAGAGGGATGTTACGGGCCATAGCCCTCCCAATCTATCAAGAAGAACCTGCGCCCTCTAACCATCTTAGAACCAACTATGGCTCGTACCTCATAGCTAGAGCGAGAGGAATCAGAGGCAGGAGAGTGCACTTCACGAACGTGAGGTAAAATAGCCGGCTTTAGCAGTGAAACATGGAATTTGTCATGGATTCTAAGATGGACGGGTAACTTCAATTAGTAGACTACAGGATTTACCTGTCGAAGAACCTCATAGGACCCAGGAAGCGAGGAGCAAATTTGACAGAGCTCACTCTAAGTTTCACGTGTTTTACAGAGAGCCACACAAAGTCCCCCGGAGAAAAGACAGGAGCCGGGCGACGAAACCGATCGGACACCGTCTTCATACGGTCCTTAGCTGCTTGGATCGACTCTTGAGTCCGATCCCAAACCTCTCTGGCATTAGTTGCCCAGTCGGCCACAAGAAGAGAAGGTGCAGCAGTGGGAAACGGTACCAGTACCCTAGGGTGTTGCCCATTATTGAGTACGAATGGTGTCTGCCCAGTGGCCTCAGCCAGCGAATTGTTAAGGGAAAATTCTGCCCAGGGTAGGAGGGAGGACCAGTTATCGTGGTTCTCAGCAACAAAGTGTCGAAGGTATTTAATCATGGATTGATTGGTACGTTCAACCAAACCATTGGTCTCCGGATGGTATGCCGAAGAGAGATTCAACTCAATTTGCAGAAGGCTACAAAGATCTCGCCAGAAACGGGAAGCAAATTGCGGGCCTCTATCACAAATGATACGATCTGGCATCCCGTGAAGCCTAAAGACATGCTTGAGGAATAGTTTGGCTATTACCCTGGAAGACGGGATTCTCGATAACGGTACGAGATGAACCATCCGGGAGAAATGGTTCGTAATGACCCACACAAATCTATGTCCCTGTGAACACGGAAGATCACCCACAAAGTCCATGCCTACCACCTCCCATGGTCTATCTGGCACTGGTAAAGGATGCAAGAGCCCAGCCGGTCTCTGCCGTAATGGACGGTTGCGAGCACACGAGTACCAGGAACCGACATACCTCTTGACGTGGCTGGCTAAGTGTGGCCACCAATACCACCTCTCCAGTAACTCTCGTGTCCGCCTAATACCAAAATGCTCACCCACCATTGAGGTGTGGGCCCACGACAGTATATCATTCTGTCGATCAGGCGGCACAAAGGTCTTGCCCGGTGGGATTTGGTCTAACGTCACAGGGGAGAGCGTATGAAAAACCCTGGAGGGAAGGATAAGACGAGGTTCGTCAATCTCTTCCTGGGTAGAAACCATAGAGCGAGACAGAGCGTCTGCCTTGTTATTCTTACTCCCAGACAGATAGTTGATGGAGAAGTGAAAGCGGGAGAAAAACAAGGACCAGCCGGCTTGGCGAGGATTCAGACGCTGAGCGGTTTGTAAGTACGTCAGATTCTTATGGTCTGTATAGACCTGGAAAGGATGTTTCGTTCTGTCATGGAAACCCCTTTCTTGGGAGAGCTAATTTAGGGTGAGATGCAAGGGATCTCCAGATCTGCCAATGTTGGTCCAATTAATAGCGATGCATCGGAGACAAACACAAGGACACACAGTCAATGTCCGTTTACCAGGCTTTGTCTGAAACTCAGATGCCCAAACAGTAGTTTATTACAACCACAAAAGAAAAGGGGACGGCTTAGTACATGACCAAAAATGGAATGAAAGTTGGAAATAACAAAATCGTAAATTATGGATCCTGCTGAATTCCTTAAAACCAGATCTGTCCAGTTTTCTGGACCTTCAGTAACAAAGAAACTTTAGACAAAGGCCTCTTTAAAGCGACTACACTCAGTGCTATTGCTTTTATGAATAACACTTATAAAGCTAATACAAAAATACAAAATTATTAAACATATATAAATTGCTTAAATGATAATCAAAACTTAATATAAAATATTAACCATAACAATTCCTCCCTTTTTATTATTTACAGACAATTTATCCATCAGCTATATCCCCATGCTATGACAGCATGGAGGGGCCAACCCCGTTCACCGATAGATATCTTGTTTGTAAATTTCATCATATATATTTACTAAGGGAGCATTGAGGTATTTTTCACATGTTGTAACTGACGGCCTGTGATACTTGATCTTACATGTTTCTTTTCATAGTGTTGTCATTACAAATATACCAATTCTAACAGCTACATACATTAATAGTACCAACATTCCCATCTGTAGAATGCCCATCAGCCACCAAGTGATAGCTGAGAACCAAATTGTCGGAGACATTTGTCTGCAGCTCGGTTATATAGGGAATGTTTGGGTAAAGCACTTATATCTAGAAAACCATGAGGAAATATGAAGGTAGCGGCATAAGGTGTGCAGAGGTGTCGATCCCCTCTGCGCCCCGGGGAAGTCATTTATAGGCCTGGTGACCACATACTAGATATAAATCCTTAGGAATTGTGCAGTGTATTATGTCAGTGGTTCTCCCAACACAACACATATCAGTCAAACGTCCTTTGCTTCGAAGGTTTGGTACACAAATTTCAGCAGTTTTTGAGACAGACCTCATTCCTTCAGGATGTCTTAGACTCAAAATGTTAGTTAAATTGGTAAAGTTGTTCACAAGTCTACACAGAATGTGTAAACCACAGTTCACTATTGCTCCAAACATCCATGGTCACTTTTCTGGAAACAACTATCATTACAAATAATCACGAGTAATTGAAGTACTCTCACAGTTTTTCCAGTCCTAAGAGTGTGAGCATCACAGGCGTAACTTATAGTCCTCATATAGGGTCAGGGGATCTGCAAGATATGGCGTAGAATTAGAAGATATTGGGCTCGGAGTGCATATCCAACAGTTCTTAGTGCTTTAGAGTCCATATCTTGGAACAGAACTTGGTGATGCTTTATCAGTTTGTTATCACAGTCCTCTTTTAGTGCCTCATTGATAGGACAAGAGGTACAGTTGCCATCAGCATAATCCAAAAGGCAGAGTGGTTATCTCCAATGGTCTCTTTATGTGTCTCTTGACCACGACCCAGTCGCCTGGTGCCGGTGTTTGTGTGCCGCTTATAAACTTGGGGTCTGGGATGGAGGAAAGAACACAGTTATGAGTAACAGTCAGATGTTTGTGCAACTCAGCGACATATTCAGTGAGAAAAGCATAAGAGGCCTGCAATTGCTGTGGGAAATATAATTCTGTCTCAGGAACACTACCAAACATTAATTCATATGGGGACAGCTTCTTTATACCTCTTCGGGCAGTTCTCACTGAAAGCAATGCGATGGGCAAGCAATCTACCCAGGGCAAGTGTGTTTCCTCCATGCACTTTAATTTAAGAGTACCGTTAAAGCGTTCCACCTTCCCACTACTTTGTGGGTCATAGGGAACGTGGAAAGCATGTTCTAATCCCAAAGTAGCCATGATCTGTTTCATTTAATTCTCCATTGAAGTAAGCACCTCTGTTACTTTCTATAGTTTTGGGAAACCCATATCTGCAAACCACCTTACTTATTACTTTCTTGATGGTAATTGTGGTCTTTATATTATCTTTCATCACGGTCTAAGCTTCAGACATACCAGGACATATTCATAAGTACCCACCTTAGGCAGCAGTATGTAGTCCACCTGCAGTCTCTGAAATGAGTCATCTGGTTTTGGTGCTGAATTTCTGCGGAACTCAAATAGGCCTACCGGGGCTGTGTTTTGCACAAACAAGACATACTTTGCAGCCATATTCGGGAACCCTGGGGCACATCAGTTTTGCAGCACTACCGCATACGTCACACCTTTGCACCGGGGAATGTGCCAGGGCAGCCATCATGGGGAACAGGCAGCGAGGGAGGCAAATCCGGGTGTTTACCTGCCATACCACTGACTCTGACCGTACAGCGCATTGCATTCTGTTCGTTTGAGGGGTCCTGGGTCTGGAAGACCTGAAACAGTTCACGATCAACGGCCACTGGGGCCGGTACGGTGCCAGCCTCCTTTGCTGAAAGGTGGCGCCCCGCACTCTCGGTCACTAAGCTCCCTTAGAGGGCTATGTCTGTTATGGCCAGTATTCCTGTCAGAGGTAGTCTCGCTGCTTCTTTAGCCAGCTTGTCGGCCAGTGCATTCCCTACTGCAAGGGGAGTTTGTTCCCGTGCGTGTGCCGATACTTTGACTATGGCTGCCCTTTGGGAAATGGTGAGTGCTGCGAGTAACTGCTCTACCGCCTGCGCATACTTCAGGAAATTACGGCTCCGCCAAATGACGCCAAAGTCGTGTGCTACCCCAAAAGCGTATTGTGAGTCAGAAAATACATTACTCTTCTTACCTTTTCCCAGACTGCACATTACAGCGAATGCCTTCAGCTCAACCTCTTGCGCAGAGTAGCTCGAGGGGAGTGGTTCTTACTGCCTTACCATTGTGGACTACTGCATACCCGGTGATGAACAGTCCTTGATCATTGTCCAAAGCTATGGAACCATCTATAAAATACTCAGCAGAGGGGTTAGTGAGTGGTACATCAGTGATATTTGCCAAGTCCTTTGTTTCTGCCTCTACCAATGCCTGACAGTCATGTGTCATATCAAACTGAACTTCATCTGCTAGTTTGAAAAACAGGGGCAAGTCTTGTCTCACGTTCTCTCCCACAGGGGCAGGTCTTGTCTCATGGTCCCTCCCTCAGGGGCAGGTCCTGTATCATGGTCCCTCCCTCAGGGGCAGGTCTTGTATCATGGTCCCTCCCTCAGGGGCAGGTCTTGGCTCACGGTCCCTCCCACTTCCCCATCCAAATATTCTCCTCCCTTTTCTACAATCCACTGTTAATCATGCAGCTGGATTTAGACCATTACAGTTTGAGAGCATTATGGGGGAATGTAAAGAGGGAAAAACTTAATATTTGTTCGGCCTTTATACTTAAAGATGGTGGGTCTGAGCCTGTTGGAGTCTTTCAGATACAGCATAAGGAGCTTGGAGTGAGGGGGAAGCTTAACACTATGTCCTCTGTCTTTCTAATAGAGTCCTGAAACAGCTGCCCAGCTCTTACACAAGCAGGGGTCACTGTAATAACTGAATGTAGCATCTCAGAGTGTAGTATCCCAGAGTAATACTCTGGAGGGTGCTGTCTGCCACCGTGTTCTTGGGTGAGGACGCCGGCTATATGTCCAACCTGCTTGTGGCGGTAAAGGGTTAAAGGTTTTTCCCACGTCTATTTTGCTTATGTGACCACAACTGTCTGGGTTTATTCTCGAGTCAAACAACTAGCTTTGGGAATTGTCAGTCAGGATTCGGAGACTACACAGGGTGCCTTCTTTTAAGGGTAGGGGGTGGTCACCTTGGGCCCAATTAGGGTAAATTCTATGCAGGTCCCAATTTTCTGCAACACGTCTGTCCTTAAATTAATAAGTGAATATGAGAAAACTAAAACCTGGGTCACAAAATAGGAACAGTGAATGTAGTCCCCGGGGGATGACAATGGGGTTGTGGGAGACATCTGAATTGTCAGTTTCCTATGGTGGTGAGGGTCACGATAGTAGTTGTTGCCTTTTTGGAACATTTGTCCCCTCAATAAAACAAACAAAAAAAAAAAAAACCTTTTTGCCCACAAGCCCAACCTTTTACATTGCTGTAGTCTAAGCCTTCAAAGCCTCTAGGGCTGCGACAACCCCACACCCTGATGAAGGTGACACTAATCACAAAACCACACATTGGTTCTGGACATCACACACTAACAAGATGTCCGTAGCAAGGCACCATCCTCTCACACATTGTGCTATCTTCCTATGCAGCATGGCTGACATACCTTCAGTCTTTTTAGCTGACACATTTACCATTGCTACTGCTTGCACATTTTCTCATTATATTTTGGTGGGTTGTTTTTTTTTAGCACCTTACATTTACACCATGTACTTTTGTATGCTTCTTCATACATTGCTATTGTAATATACTTCACCATCATTCCATTCTGTTCTATAAACTCATTGCCTTACATACACACGCAGCATGTTACTTTTTATAACGCATACTGTTTTTTGTATCATTATAGGTCAATACGGGTCCATTCACATTGCTGCTTGTGGTCATCATTATAAACATTCCTTTATAATCCAACATTATAAATATTCCTTTTACATATTTTGATTGTTGTGATGCTGCCCTTTCTCGGTTGTACCCACTGCACCATTTTACTTGTTATCAATAAACATTATTGTGTTATTTCTCCTCTATAATGGTTACATATAGGCTATTTTTTTCTCTTCACTCTTTTGTGTATTCCTGTAGTTTAGTCTCTTATCTCCTTCTTGTGGTGGATTCCCCCTCTACCCCTCCCTTTTCTTCTACTTGGCTGCAGGGGGGCCAAATTAACGCTTTCCTTTCTAGTTCAGCTCCCCAGGGGATATTTCCCTCAAATACATCCATTTCATATTGCTCCACTTTGGGAGACTGGTACAGCGCCCTGGACTGCAGGTCTATGGGCATTTATAACACACCGCAGCAATAGTCCATGATTCTTATCATTATGTTCATACCCAAAACTGAGTATGGTCCTATGCTACAATCTGCAACAGATCTTGTCGCTTATTCTGCCTAAAACCAGTGTCTATCCTCTGTTAAACTCCATTCTCTGGAAAGTTATTAAGATTAGGTTTTTCTATGTGGCCAGATATACCTCCTGAATACCCTGTAGATATGTTCTAAATGTAAGGGTAATTTTACAGGAGATTCAGGATCTAGGTAGCAAGGGCAATATGCCTGGGCATGGGGAAACAGAGGACACGCAATATTAGCTCCAGAGGGACTGTGTTGGCCACAGTGTCTGCAGGTCTATCCCAATGATCCTGCATATGGCAGGGGTGCTGAAGGGGGGAGGCAGTGCAGGTTTTACATCAGTTATACAGACTGCAGTGTTCCCTGGGCCTTTATACTATCACAGATTGCATATACACCACCATGAATGGTTTAATCTGATTTATGGTCACTCAGTGAGAGACGCTTGGATACTTTACCACATTCTAACCTGTTTGTTTTTATCTTTCAAACAGTCTTCACATTTGCAGAAAAAAACATCTCCCAAAACAAAAAAAAAATCCAATAACATTTTGCATCAATCCATTGCTTCATTCCCTTTTCGTCTTTCTTCTATATCCTTTGTAGGGACATGGGTGGTACCTCTGAGGCTGATTACTTCCTATAGCTGCCAGTCCTCTGACTGCAACTTCAATGCCCGCAGTTAACCGTAGAACTGAAATGGGCCATAGAGTCTTAACCGCAGAAGACTCTACTCTTCTCCCAGCACCAATTTGCTCGCAAGAGAAGGATTTCTACTCCCAGAACCACTGTTCTCGCAAGAGAAGAATTTCTACTCCCAGAACCACTGTTCTCGCAAGAGATGGATTTCTACTCCCAGAACCACTGTTCTCGCAAGAGAAGGATTTCTACTCCCAGAACCACTGTTCTCGCAAGAGAAGGATTTCTACTCCCAGCACCAATTTGCTCGCAAGAGAAGGATTTCTACTCCCAGAACCACTGTTCTCGCAAGAGAAGAATTTCTAGGAAGCATCAGGTTACCAGCCCTTTGTACCCGTACAATTCTGAGACAGAACCAAACAAATAACAATTCATAAACTCTACTACCAACAGTTATTGGGATTACTTCTACTTCTCAATATAATATATTATGGGAGACTAAGCTAATTTCCTACAAAATATCCATCTACCTCTGACTCAAACAGATTACATCAAACACAAAAGAGACAGTGTATCCAGACCAGAGCATATCAGATTTCAACTACTCAAACAAGTTCCCTTTCTTGTCCTGTAGAGGGCGCAGCTCCAAAAATAAAATCTACAATAAGTTTTCCCTCCCTGGCTATATGTTTCTTTGTCTGGATAAACTGGACGATTAAAAACTACAACTCCTATTAAGCCAATTCCTATCTTAAATGCAAATGCAAGAGAACATAAACGCCAGCACAATGGTTTATCAGATTTTTACAATACATCCGTCACTCAAAGATCAATCAGTCCCACATTAAAGGATCCTCATAGCTTAAAATATAATTCCAGACATAACAGTCATATAGAAAACACAGGACAACATATAATCTTCAACTGCTGAGATGATATACTCTTCATTCAATTTCCTTCAACAATCATTCGCACATTTTAAAAACACATTGATACATATAACAGATCACAGATGGCATATCTCTATTATTTCAATCATACACACAAAATCCAAACACTGGCAGAGGTTTGATAAGAATGGTCTTGTTGGACCACTACGTACCCGTCTCGGACCTCCAGAAAGCACTGAAACATTTGTAACACAATGGGTTACTCACCGCGGATTTTGTTCAGTGGTTCCTGGGAAAGTCTTTGTAGTCGGGTCACAGAGAGGTCCAGTAACCATCCCGGGTTTCTGCACCATGTTCTGTCGTGGAAACCCCTTTCTTGGGAGAGCTAATTTAGGGTGAGATGCAAGGGATCTCCAGATCTGCCAATGTTGGTCCAATTAATAGCGATGCATCGGAGACAAACACAAGGACACACAGTCAATGTCCGTGTACCAGGCTTTGTCTGAAACTCAGATGCCCAAACAGTAGTTTATTACAACCACAAAAGAAAAGGGGACGGCTTAGTACATGACCAAAAATGGAATGAAAGTTGGAAATAACAAAATCGTAAATTATGGATCCTGCTGAATTCCTTAAAACCAGATCTGTCCAGTTTTCTGGACCTTCAGTAACAAAGAAACTTTAGACAAAGGCCTCTTTAAAGCGACTACACTCAGTGCTATTGCTTTTATGAATAACACTTATAAAGCTAATACAAAAATACAAAATTATTAAACATATATAAATTGCTTAAATGATAATCAAAACTTAATATAAAATATTAACCATAACAGCTCCTTCCAGCAAGTGACGCCACTCCTCCAAGGCTAATCTCAGGGCGAGCAGTTCCCTATCCCCAATGGTATAGTTTCTCTCTGCCAGTGAAAAGGTTTTAGCAAAGAAGAAACACGGCCTTTTTCTACCTGCACCGTTCTTTTGATACAAGACCGTACCAGCACCCACTGAAGAGGCATCAACCTCCAAGAGGAAGGGCTTATTCTCATCGGGTCTTTGAAGAATGGGAGCAGTTGAAAAGTGTCTTTTTACTGCCTCAAAAGCCTGGGATGTCTCAGTAGACCAGACTTTTGGATTAGCACCTTTCTTAGTCAGGGCCACCAAAGGGGCCACCAAAGTAGAGAAATGGGGTGTGAACTGCCTGTAATAATTTATGAATCCTAATAAGCGTTGCACCGCCTTCAAGGAATGAGGTTCGGACCATTCCAGGACAGCAGAGAGCTTCGCAGGATGCATAGCCAGACCCTCTTGTGAGATAATGTAGCCTAAAAAATGCAAGGATGACTGCTCGAATACACATTTTTCGAGTTTCGCAAACAAAGAGTGCTCCCTTAAACGGGAAAGGACACGAACGACATCCTGACGATGAGTCTCCAGATCAGGAGAAAAAATCAGGATGTCGTGCAGATACACCACGACGGAGGATAACAGTAAATCCCTGAACACATCGTTTACGAAGTCCTGAAATACTGCGGGTGCATTACATAAACCAAAAGGCATGACGAGGTATTCATAGTGACCGTCTCGGGTGTTAAAAGCGGTCTTCCATTCGTCACCCTCTCGAATTCGTACCAAGTTATACGCACCCCGCAGATCCAACTTCGTAAAAACCTGAGCTACCCTCAGTCTGTCAAAGAGCTCCGAAATTAAAGGTAACGGGTATTTGTTCTTTATTGTGATTGCTTTGAGACCCCTGTAATCTATGCAGGGACGCAAATCACCCTCTTTCTTCCGAACAAAGAAAAACCCAGCTCCCACGGGAGAGACAGACTTACGAATGAACCCCTTCTCTAAACTCTCTCTTATATAGGTCGACATGGCCTCCGACTCAGGTATCGACAGGGGGTGGACTGTCGACTGCCATTAGGTGGAACCGAACCTGGGATAAGGTCTATGGCACAGTCATACGGCCTATGGGGTGGAAGAACCTCAGCACCCTGTTTGGAGAACACGTCAGCGAAATCCAAATAGGGTGTAGGTATGGGAGAGAGATCAGTTGATGCAACTGCAACGTCCTTAGGTGGTAAGGGAAGACATCGGGACTGACATTTCGAACCCCAACTAATAATGCTGTCGGACTCCCAGTCAATGTGAGGAGCATGAGTCCGAAGCCATGGGAGACCCAGAAGGACGTCGTCTATACCCTCAGGCAAAACAAGAAAAGAAATCTCCTCTATGTGACCCTGAGGCAGGGAAAGGCGCAAGGGAACTGTCCTCAATGTAATGGAGTCAGACAACATACTCCCATTAACAACACGGACAGGAATAGGCGCCTCTTACATGATAGAGGGAATATTGTGTCTTTTTACAAATCCTGAGGACACAAAAGTCCCGTCAGCTCCGGAATCCACAAAAGCCATAATAGGCCATGTATTCTCAGATAACGAGAGCTGACCTGGGATACAACACTTAGAGGGTGCAGAAGACGTCTCTAGTAACCCCCCTCTAATGGTTACTAGGCCTGGGAGTTTCCCTGACGACTAGAACACTTGTTGGCATAGTGCCCAGCCTGACGACATACGTAACATATAGGAGGACCAGACTTGCGTAGTCTGGAGGACGTATGACCTAACTCCATAGGAGTGGGAGATGTTTCAGAGGCTGAGGAAGATGGTAGTGGACCCTCAACAACTGGAATAGCCCGATGCTTAGGGCGTGAGGAAGAGACCTCGAGTCTACGTTCCCTATGGCGTACGTCGATCCTCGTTGCTACTGTGATCAAGTCCTCCAGAGAAGCAGGGACCTCACGAGTAGCAAGGGCATCCTTGACATAGCCTGCCAACCCTCTCCAGAAGATAGGAATCAACACCTTCTCTGGCCAATCTAGTTCTGCCACCAGAGTTCCTAAAGCAATGGCATAAGAACTAGTGGATAACGAACCCTGAGATAGATCTAAGAGTCTCAGGGCCATATCATGGGTAACCTGCGGACCCATGAATACCGCTTTAAGAGCATCAAGAAAGTCTTGATGTCTCAGAGTAACCACATCAGAGCGCTCCCATAAGGGAGTCGCCCATTCTAAGGCTTTGTCCTGAAGTAAGGAGATGATAAAGCCTACTCTGGACCTCTCCGTAGAGAAGCGAGAAGAGTTGACCTCTAGGTGTATCTGACACTGACTAATGAAACCACGACATGATCTGGCATCGCCAGAATATCTGTTTGGCAGAGCAAGTCGAGGATCATGTGCAGATGTCACCATGGTCTGAGGTTTATCCTCTATACTCTTGAGCCGCGACTCAAGTAATTGTATGTAACGGTGTAACTGCTGATATTCTGCCATAACTGCCAGACCCTAGGCTCAGTCCTAATGTTACGGGGGGCTGTCTGATAATAAAACCTAAAGGAATGTCAGACAGTCAGGGTCCACCGTGCAAAGACTCTGCTGCAGACTATGGCAGAGGGTAAGGGGTATATAAGTGTGCCACTGTAAAAAATAATAGCACAAGTGCAGAGTGCAATACCTCTGTTAAACTCACAGAGGAATATAATTAGAAAATAAAGCAATTCCTCCCTTACTTGGAGGGTGTGTGGAATGGTCTCTGTTAAAGATCACAGAGACAAAAGCAGTGAGTGGGAAATGGCACCTACCTAGGTCCGTTCCTCTAGTGGTGCCAGGAGACGGACAGCAGCGTAAGCCGCACAAAGCTCCTACCTGCGTTCGCTCCACTAGTGTGCGAGGACACGAACCACTAGATATGGCACCTGCCTAGGTCCGCTCTTCTAGTGGTGCAAAAGAGATGGACAGCAGCGTAAGCCGCACAAAGCTCCTACCTGCGTTCGCTCCACTAGTGTGCGAGGACACGAACCACTAGATATGGCACCTGCCTAGGTCCGCTCTTCTAGTGGTGCAAAAGAGACGGACAGCAGCATAAGCCGCACAAAGTTCCTACCTCTGTTCGCTCCCCTAGTGTGCGAGGATACGAACAACTGCCAGACCCAGTATAAGGAACGTTACCCTAGCGGCAACGTCCACCTACGAGTAGAATCACAAGGCCCAGCCGGACCATGTGCCTCAGGCACCTGCCTATGTCCGCTCCACTAAGAGGTAAGGATACGGACTGCAGCCGAAGCTCTAAGGTATAAGAACGCTACCCTGCCGGTAGCGCTCACCTAACATAGACAGAGAGATGCCTAGAGGGTTGTGCACAGGGCATCTACCCTCATGCATGAACCAAGAGGACTGAGCGCCGGGCGGCGTGCGTCAGGGTCTTGTATAGACTCTGTGCCTCATCCAAGATGGAGGACACCAGGCCCAATCCGCTGCCAGAATGACAGCAATGACGTCACGCTGGCCTATCACCGAGCAAAGCGTCACAAGCACATGACCAGCGACCAATCAGCATAGAAGGTGTCAGAGACATGTGACCACGTGTCACAAGCACATGACCAGTGGCCAATCAGCTTAGAAGGTGTCAGAGACATGTGACCTCGTGTCAGCAATGATGTCACCCGCACATGTGCAATGGCTCCAAGATAGGACTTAGTCTCCAGCGCTTGCACATGTGCAGTAGCAAGAATTCCGGACATAGTCTCCAGAGCCACAGCAACCGTAACACTGTCCTATATACACTACACTCCTCCTTTCACTTAACCCTTGTTCTGCTTAACCAGGTGCCAGGACAGCTGTCACAAAACCACATTGCCACCTGGTGGCCATTTACAAAATGCACGTTACAATTTATTACATATTATAACCCTTCCTGTGTGCCGGCTACTTCTGGAGGGCGTGGTGTAGCCTTGACCCCCCCTACATTAATGTCACATGTGACCCTTTCAGCCAATCACGATGCATATCAGTTTGTCCTGTTTACCTCTTCATGACCTCAGTGATTAGCTCCACCAGTCATGTATTTTAGTTATCACATCACTGCTGCAGCCTAAAATCTCCACCCCCTGAGCGGTAGCAAAGAGAAATTGCTGGCTTCGAGAAGGAAGAGTAACCATGATTGTATTGTTTTACACTTGAGCAACCCTATGGGCATTAAAAGTATTAAAGTGGAAATCCCTTTAAGTACCGGTAACATTATATATTACAAAGATAACATGTCATACACATAACAGAAAATTACAGTGCACATCATGTTAGTACAAAGAACAGCTCCAACAAGCACTGCTCACACATCACAACAGTACACTGCACGCTTCACATAAGCACAGGCCACTACTCAGATAAATCACCCAAGCACAGCGCATAGCAAACACATTACACAATCACTGTGAATACATCAGTCACGCCACACAAGCAATAACGCACATTAGACACATCACACAACCACAGCACACACATCAGACTCATTACACAATCACAGCACACACAAACACAGCACACAAAGACATCATCCAAGCACAGTGCACTCAAACAGATCACACAAAGGACATTGCACACATCAGAGACATCACACAACCACAGTGTGCCCATCAGACACAATACACAAGTAGAGTGCACAATAACATAATCCAAGTGTGACGCCCTGGGCAAGCCAGAGGTCACAGGTCATAACACCACCACACCCTACACCCCAGATAGGAACACCAAGGCTAACCAAAAATCCTTGTTGCCTTCCTCCAGGGGCTGATGTCCACACCAGGGGGGGTGGGCCAGGCGGTTGGCTCCGCCCACCGAGGAGTTCACAGCCCTGGAGGCGGGAGAACACAGGCAGTGAAGTTAGGGAAGAGAAAGTAGAAGGAAGTGAAGTGGTGGAGGAGCAAAGGAGAGAAGCTGAAGTAAAGGGAAAGTGACAGTTGAAAGCCTGAAGTCGGTCCGGGTGTGTGCCCCGGACTGAGACAGCAAGGTCAGCAGACAGCGGTGACCGTCTGGAGGGGAGGCTGCTCGGAGGTTGCCGAAAGGACCGCGGACGGGTGGTGGCCCGGCGGTACCGGAGCGGTATACGAAGAGAAGCCAGCACCATTGGCAGGGGCCTTTCGGATCCCGGCAAGGCTAGGAGTCGCCGTGAATTTGCCAAATCCGTCAGTGAAGGGGACCTCTGGGTCTCCCAACAACCAAGTCCCGATTGAAGTCAACAGTCCAACCACAGTAGAGAGACACCGCCACCGCCAGGGCACCAGTTTCTCAGGGCCAGCGCCTGCGGGCAAAGAGAGAGGCTCCTTCGGCCCAGATTGAAGCCGGGGAGCGGGTTACCGGTGGGAACCCATCGTTACCAACACAGAAACATTAGGTGCAGGAAAAGTGACCGTCACCGTCAACTACTGGGGAAAAGCAAGTGCAGCCATCCGTGGGAACCGTCTTTCCAGCCGTGTGTTTTACCGAGAACTGTGTCATCGTCTCAGGCTGAGTGAGTACCACAGTGCCGTGAGGCACAGCGCTGCCCCCGCGTCCCTGCACCCCACCAAGCCCTGCATTGGCCCAGTCATCCCTCATCACCCACCTCATCACTGGGCCCCGGGACAACCAACCCCCTACCCACGGAGAGGAGGACTAACATCTAGCTGCTCCATACCATCACTCCCGGGATCCCCATACAGAGCAGCGGTGGTGTCAACAAATCACCACAACCGTGGGTGGCGTCACGGACAATAAACTATCCCAAAAACCAATCCCCTTTCACTCACGGGTGATGAGCGCCGCTCGAGTCCCCGGGATCCGGCCCATCGCTCGAGCCACCGAGCAGCGGCAGGCCGCAGCAGCCGCAGTGCCAGCCGGACCCGAGCAGAGGGAGAGCGCGGCGTCCCCTCCTCCGCCCGCGACATCTTGGCGTCACGAACAGGATCTTACCGCTCTGCCATTGGGTAGAGGTGCGCCTTGTTACCGCCAGAGGTATCCGGCCGGAAAATTTCAGAAGCCGCCATCTTTGGCGCGAAAAGTTCCCGCTCGAGCGTCTTCTCGAGTAGTAGAGGCGCGAAGGCCAAAACCCCGCCCCGATAGAGGAGGGGCCGGAAAGAGGCTGAGGGAGACGAAATGGCGACTGGTCGTATGTAGCCGCGGCTATAAAAGCAGGGACGCCAGGACTCTGCAGCGATATTGGGTTCCTGGAAGACCTCGTCGCCAAGATGCATAACCCAACTCCCAACGAGGAAGCCCCCGCGCCCGGCACGGCGACGTGGTTGAGGGACCGGACCGTCCTGCTGAGTAACCGTCTGCAGGCCCACATGCAACTCCTCCTGGAGGAGTGGGAGACCGACATGGCGGACGTGGTGGCTGCTATGCGGAGACGCGAGGTGGAAGAGGATTTGGAGGAGCGGGTAAGAGACCCACGCCCCTGTATTCCTAAGGGATCGGCCATTGAAGCTGAGGGGCTCGGCCTGCCTCCGCTCACCCTGCCTCTCGCCCCGCTACCCGCGTTAGCTGCTGCCGCTCCGCCACTAGGCCCGCTACCTGCCCAACCGGTAGCGATACCCTGCCAATCCGCTCCGGCGGACCAACCAGCTGCAGACACTCAGGACGTCCCCGAATCGTTCCCGGGGGAACCGCTGGAACCGCGGCCCTGTAAAGAAAATGTGCCAGAAGCCCCGGCAGTGATTGTGCCAGACCCCGAGCCCGGGACCGTGGCATGGATGAAAGCCCGGGTGTTTCAATTCCACCAACATCAGCAGGATCAGATCTTCAGGATGATGGAGCAGTGGACCAACGAGGTGGAGATGCTGATTGCAATTGCCCCGATGTACGGAGGGGGAACAGATGTAGCAGAACCGACTGGTGACCCACGTCCCTATGTCCTACCAGGACCGGCCGCTGCGGCTCAGGGGCCCGGCCTAGTCTCGACCAATGCATCACCCTTGCCGTTACTAATGGGGCGCCTCAGTGTAAACTCGCCTGACCTGCTGCCCCGTGCTACTGCGGAAGAATCTGGTGTGCTGGATGCTGGAGGCCGGGAAGCTGCGGCAGCTGGCGGCAAACTACCTGACGCAGGAATAGTGGATGGTGGCTCCGGCCCCGGCGCCGAGTTCACGGCTGAGAGTGAGGGGGCAAGTGAGCGTGCCCGCTATGAAGGAGATCCAGTGGTTGTCTACACCCCACGCACCGGTGGAAATGGATACCGGGCACCCCTGTCACAGCAGGCATGTCAGTGCATGTTTGATATGCTGGTGGCAGGGGATGGGTCCGCCTCAGCAGAAGAGTCAGAGTAATGGCAGCGGAGCACCGTTGCACCGTCCCCGTTGGGACCACATAAGTGTGTGTTTGAAAAAGTTTTTTTTTGAAAATGAGAAAATGATTACCGTGAAAGTAACCTGATTGTCTACTGTGATTGGAAACCGGTCGTTGCCGGCACCGTTGTCCCCGTGGGGACCATCTTGCTACATAGAAACTTCTATGAACAGGCCCAAGAACTTGCAGGGCAACCACAAACGTTAAGTGGGTTGTAAATAAATATGTTGTGCAGCTACCGTAACCGCCTCCGGAGAGGCAGGTTGGAGGGAGGGCCCGCAGTGGAGCAGGCTGGGGCCCAGCCACCACCGGAACCGGTGGCTACCCTCTGGAGGGGAAGGACAGATCCCGCTCGGGTAACTTGTGCTGGACTGGGGTCAAGGGGTGCTGCCTGAGCTTTAGGGGCAGCATCAGGGCCAGGTTACTTGGGTGGGAGAGAGCGGCAGCCGCAACCGTTTTAATGTTACCATTTTGCAACGTTTAAGTACCGAACCTCCCGATGTGGGATGATGTCATAAGTTGTATTATGTTTACCTTTTTTTATATATATTTTCAGAAAATAAAACCGATGTTGGACGGGCAGCCCGCGGACGGTCTGCATTTTGCTAAGGGGGAATGTGATGCCCTGGGCAAGCCAGGGGTCACAGGTCATAACACCACCACACCCTACACCCCAGATAGGAACACCAAGGCTAACCAAAAATCCTTGTTGCCTTCCTCCAGGGGCTGATGTCCACACCGGGGGGGGTGGGCCAGGCGGTTGGCTCCGCCCACCGAGGAGTTCACAGCCCTGGAGGCGGGAGAACACAGGCAGTGAAGTTAGGGAAGAGAAAGTAGAAGGAAGTGAAGTGGTGGAGGAGCAAAGACGAGAAGCTGAAGTAAAGGGAAAGTGACAGTTGAAAGCCTGAAGTCGGTCCGGGTGTCAAATCCGTCAGTGAAGGGGACCTCTGGGTCTCCCAACAACCAAGTCCCGATTGAAGGCAACAGTCCAACCACAGTAGAGAGACACCGCCACCGCCAGGGCACCAGTTTCTCAGGGCCAGCGCCTGCGGGCAAAGAGAGGGGCTCCTTCGGCCCAGATTGAAGCCGGGGAGTGGGTTACCGGTGGGAACCCATCGCTACCAACACAGAAACATTAGGTGCAGGAAAAGTGACCGTCACCGTCAACTACTGGGGAAAAGCAAGTGCAGCCGTCCGTGGGAACCGTCTTTCCAGCCGTGTGTTTTACCGAGAACTGTGTCATCGTCTCAGGCTGAGTGAGTACCACAGTGCCGTGAGGCACAGCGCTGCCCCCGCGTCCCTGCACCCCACCAAGCCCTGCATTGGCCCAGTCATCCCTCATCACCCACCTCATCACTGGGCCCCGGGACAACAAACCCCCTACCCACGGAGGGGAGGACTAACATCTAGCTGCTCCATACCATCACTCCCGGGATCCCCATACAGAGCAGCGGTGGTGTCAACAAATCACCACAACCGTGGGTGGCATCACGGACAATAAACTATCCCAAAAACCAATCCCCTTTCACTCACGGGCGAGGAGCGCAGCTCGAGTCCCCGGGATCCGGCCCATCGCTCGAGCCACCGAGCAGCGGCAGGCCACAGCAGCCGCAGTGCCAGCCGGACCCGAGCAGAGGGAGAGCGCGGCGTCCCCTCCTCCGCCCGCGACACAAGCACAGTGCACACATCAAACACATCACACAAGCACATCGCAAACATCAGATATGTTATGAAGGGCTGCTGATAAGTATTTGGCTTTATCCACAAAGAAACGAGATAGGATGATGGAATTTTACATTTATTCCACATACTCTCCACTGAGTTCTGTAAGCCTAGCAAAAAGAAGGATTTCGGTTGCGTCTGTAACCCGGCATCCATAGCAGCCATGCCATCAAAAATGGCGTGAAATATGGTACTCTTGAGGTGCTTCTTCAGGTTTGGAAGCAGATGATAGTTGGAGGGAGCAAGATTTGGTCAATAAGGTGAGTGGTCAACCAGCTGGAAGCCCAGCTCTGCCACTTTCGCCGTGGTCGCTTGTGCAGTGTGAGCGGAGGCATTGTCTTGCAGGAACAAGAATCCTTTGGACAGCTTGCCACACCTTTTGGCCTTCAGAGCTGCCTTCAATTGGTCCAAAAGTTCAATGTAATACCTTTTGAAGGTAATGCACTAGTAGCATGCCCTCCTTATCCCAGAACACAGATGCCGTCACCTTAGTGGCTGAATTTTGCACCCTGAACTTCTTTGGACGAGTAGAACCACTGTGTCTCCACTCTTTTGACTGTGTAATGGAATCAACAATTCAGACTGCATCATTAATGTAGAAATGGATTTGAATATTGCTTCAGCCCTTGCCCACAAGGGGGCAGTGTCAGACTGTGCAATCACAAACACAGAGATGGGAAATCCCCTCCAGCAGTTTGTGTGTTCTAACCAGGAAGAGAAAGTGCGGGAAAATCATTCAGCCCCGGAGCTTAGCCAGGAGAGAGCTGCGTGTGGTCTCTCTGAACACAGGGCTCTTTTGCCACCGGATTCTTGGAGGAATCACCCTGTGGAAGTGGTTCCTGCCATCCCCGGACTGCAGAGCATCGTGCCCGGAGTGCAAATCTAGGGGCTGTGACAACTTGACTGCAGAGCATCGCACCCTGAGTGCAAGTACAGGGGCCGTGACCTCCCTTCTTCTGCTCGGTGTGCGCCGGGACTAAAAGACTGACTAGAATCCGTTACCAGCGGGAGAAGATCAAAGGAAAAGACCGAGGAGCTGCATCCCTTCAGCGCTGCACCGGGACCCATCATCGTGAGACTCCAGGCCTGCGACGTGGGAGCGGCATCTTCTTCTGGGATAGACTGGTACGTGATTGTAGGGAAAGTTAGGGAAAGTTGCAGCCATTTCTTTGTTGTTTTCTTCCTTTCTTTTTGCTGCGTACCCGGAAGGAGTGTAGATCCGGGGACTCCACTTTACACATGTGCGCAGATAGTTCGGTTGATTGTATTATAAATATGTTTCCTAGTAAAGAAATGTTACTACCGGTAAAATCTGAGTATGGGGATTTTGTTGGAATAGAGCATACACACACACCCGCGGCCCTACCACCGGTCGCTTCATGTGGCGTAGTCGGCAGGATGTGTGACCAACAAAATCATCCCCCGGTAGTAACTTATAACCGGACAGCTCCCCCGCCGTCTATTGTCAATCAGGTGAGAAACTTTGACGGATGGAACAATCCTGTAACTGAATGGACTGAACAGCTTAAGATAGTGGGGGAAATGTATAACACTGATCCTAAGACCTTAGCAGAAATGGCCATGCTAACATTAGAGGGGGAAGCGTGGACGACAGTCAGGCTGGGACGGTTAGGGGCCAGCGTACGTTGGATGACTTGGTGCGGGTGCTGGAGAACACCTATGGGCCGACCACATATGCGGGAACATTGCGCTATATGTTCTTCCGGCGTACTCAGCTCGAGTCGGAGGACATTCCTCAATATGCCAATGCCCTTCAAGTGCTACTAGAACAAGCCTGTAGAAACGAAGAACAGATAGCTAGTACGGGTGCCCGTGACCTGGTGTTGAGAGATCAGTTCGTGACCGGATTGAGAGACCCGTACCTTAACCGCTCGTTGCAAGATCTACTCCGGATAAATCCGGCCTTTACGTTCGCTGAGGTCAAACAAGAAGCTATAGAACGTTCAAGGGGACCTGTCGTGGAGACACAGACATATACCGCGGCTTGCAGGTCCATATCTGGTATCGGGACTCCGACCAGCAACACGGAAGAACTGAAGCAGATGGTGGCAGAGTTGCAGAAACAGGTGTTACAGCTCACCCTAGACCAACAGGCGGGCCGGCAAGCGAGACAACAACCCAGCCGGCCGATGGGAGGATGCTGGACATGCGGCGATCCCCGCCATAGAGCCAACCGTTGCCCCCAGAACTTTCAAGTTCATCCGCAGTCCGATCGACCAGAACCAGCAAGCCATGTCCCACAACAGCGGTCGCCTTTAAACTAGACGCCCCTGCCAAAGAGGCTCACTCGGCAGGGGACGCCAAAGAGAGGGGTGTAGGAAAACAGAGCCAGCCACGGAACAAACTTGCATCAAATAGCCCCACCCTGGAAGTATTACTGGAAGGGATCGCCGTACAAGGGTTAATGGATACTGGGTCTCAGGTATCTACCATCTCCGAGCAGTTCTACGAAGAGTGTCTAAAGCCGCGGGTTGCCTATGACCCTGATACCGCCATCAAGATCAAAGCAGCCAATAATCTACCCATTCCGGTGACGGGAGTTGCCTGGATGAACACCAAAATCTGTGGCCAAGATCTCGGGAAGAGAGGGATAATCGTGGTCGGGGAAGGCTTTGGATCAGAGATGCCCATGATTATTGGGATGAACATCTTGAAAGACCTGAATCTGGTGTTGTTTACCAAGAAGGGGCCCAAGTACTGGCAAGAAGTGACCGCACATGCTGGAGGAATGCACACAAGTTGTGGTGCCTGATCAATTGGCCCGTGAGATGGTGGCCCAAGCCCACAAAAGGAATGGACACTTCGGAATAGACAAGACCTTTCGGTGGATTCAACAGTCCATCTATTGTCCGGGGCTCCGCAAGCTGGTTGAAGACGTCTGCCAGACCTGTCGCACCTGTGAACTACACAAGTCCCCTGAGCAGCGTGCACCTGTCCAGACAATTAAAACATCCAGGCCCCTTGAGCTGTTGATGGTGGACTATCTGCTGATTGGGACGGCGAGCAGTGGCTATCAGTACTGCCTAGTCATGGTGGATCACTTCACAAAATTCGCTGTCGCTGTTGCTACCAAAGACCAGACGGCTGAATCGGCTGCGCGGGCCATCTGTCGACAGTTCATCCACGTCTATGGGTGTCTGGAGAGGTTGCACTCCGACCAGGGGGCTTGTTTCGAAGGCCGAGTCATCGAAGAGCTGCATCGGATGTATGGGATCCAGAAGTCGAGGACCACTCCTTACCACCCACAAGGGAACGGTGCATGTGAACGCTTTAACCGGACTCTACTCCAGCTGATCCGCACCTTGGCCGATGATAAGAAAGACCAATGGCCCCAATTCCTTCCCGATCTAGTATGGGCCTACAACAACCAGGTCCACTCCGTGACTGGTTACACCCCACACACCCTTCTCTTTGGCCGCCCCGGAAAAGGGGTCCATGACCTGAACCTATTCCGCCCTGGAGAGGATGTCTGCCATAACTACCCCTCCTGGCTAAATGCTCACCGACAGAAGATGGAGACTGTACACCGGCTGGTGAGCCAACAAATCCGGGGCCAGATACATGCTGACCCACTCCCCTTGCAAGAGCAACCCTTGAAGTTGGGACAGCTAGTCCTGCTCCGTATCAAGAAGCCACAAGGGAAACTTCGAGCCAAGTGGGAGACTGAAGTCTACCGGGTAATCGAACGCCCCTACCCCAACGGGCATGTATACCGAGTGCAGGGTGAAGACAGTCGCAACATTCGCACTGTGCACCGAAATATGTTGCGTCCCTGCCGATCCCAGCCTGACTCCCCTACCACAGTACCCGGAGGGGGTGACGCTGCCAACACGACTGACGTCACGGACGCTTCCCAGCATAGTGATCACGTCGACTCTGAGACCGGTGACCCACCTACACAACCCAGTTCTTCCCCCGGAGTGCTGACTGAAGTGGGGCGTAAAGACAGTGACGGAGAGGGGAACAACCGACCCTTGAGACGCACTGACCGCACCACTGCTGGGATCCCGCCCGGGCGGTCTTACAGGGACCAGTATGTATGGCCCACTTCTCAACCAACCCCTGTGACATCTGCAGTCATCACTGCCTGGGAACCGACGGTAGTTGACAGGGACTGCCAACCTTTAAGTGGGGGGGTATGTAATGGGATCAACAATTCAGACTGCATCATTAATGTAGAAATGGATTTGAATATTGCTTCAGCCCTTGCCCACAAGGGGGCAGTGTCAGACTGTGCAATCACAAACACAGAGATGGGAAATCCCCTCCAGCAGTTTGTGTTTTCTAACCAGGAAGAGAAAGTGCGGGAAAATCATTCAGCCCCGGAGCTTAGCCAGGAGAGAGCTGCGTGTGGTCTCTCTGAACACAGGGCTCTTTTGCCACCGGATTCTTGGAGGAATCACCCTGTGGAAGTGGTTCCTGCCATCCCCGGACTGCAGAGCATCGTGCCCGGAGTGCAAATCCAGGGGCTGTGACAACTTGACTGCAGAGCATCGCACCCTGAGTGCAAGTACAGGGGCCGTGACCTCCCTTCTTCTGCTCGGTGTGCCCCGGGACTAAAAGACTGACTAGAATCCGTTACCAGCGGGAGAAGATCAAAGGAAAAGACCGAGGAGCTGCATCCCTTCAGCGCTGCACCGGGACCCATCATCGTGAGACTCCAGGCCTGCGACGTGAAGCAGCATCTTCTTCTGGGATAGACTGGTACATGATTGTAGGGAAAGTTAGGGAAAGTTGCTGCCATTTCTTTGTTGTTTTCTTCCTTTCTTTTTGCTGCGTACCCGGAAGGAGTGTAGATCCGGGGACTCCACTATACACATGTGCGCAGATAGTTCGGTTGATTGTATTATAAATATGTTTCCTAGTAAAGAAATGTTACTACCGGTAAAATCTGAGTATGGGGATTTTGTTGGAATAGAGCATACACACACACCCGCGGCCCTACCACCGGTCGCTTCATGTGGCGTAGTCGGCAGGATGTGTGACCAACAAAATCATCCCCCGGTAGTAACTTATAACCGGACAGCTCCCCCGCCGTCTATTGTCAATCAGGTGAGAAAGTTTGACGGACGGAACAATCCTGTTGTTGGCCCTACCACCGGTCGCTTCAACTGCTTCTTGTTTTCAGGGTCATACAAATAAATCCAGGTCTCATGCATAGTGACCAGTCGATCCAGGAAGTTATCAGTCCAGAAACGCTGACAAATGGACCGGGAAGTTTTCACTCACATGCTTCTCTGACATAGTGTTAAACATTTGGGGACCCACTTTGCAGATAGCTTCCTCATGTCCAAATGTTCATGGATAATGACACAAACACATTCGTGGGAAATCACCATGATGTCTTCTATTGCTTTAGCTGAAATTCGTCAATTCTCCAGTATGAGGTTGTGTGGCGCCCCTGAGTGTCAGCTGCCATAGGGTACTATATCCAACCCAGGATTCCTGGAAGACCAGTGCTGGTAACCACAACACACACACACACACACACACACACACATACACACACACACACACACACACACATACACACCACACACACATACACACACACACACACACGCTGTCCAGACATGGAGATTTTAACTCAGATAGTGGCATTTCTACCCAAACATGGAGTTTTTTTTTCCAGATAGTGGCATTAGGTTAGGTTCCCGGTTCACAGAGACGCACCTTGCCGTGGTGACCGGGCTCACATGCATTGACCAGTACATAAGCTAAAGCCTGCTTTACACGGGATGACCGATTGTGCAATTTCACAATCGATTGTACCCGCCCATGTCGTTTGTGCGTCACGGGAAAATCGCTGCCCGTGTCACACAAAGTCGTGAAACCCCCGTCACATGCACTTACCTGCTGAGCAACCTCGCTGTGGGCGGCGAACGTCCACTTCCTGAATGGGGAGGGACGTTCGGCGTCACAGCGACGTCACACAGCTGCCGGCCAATAGAAGCGGAGGGGCGGAGATGAGCAGGATGTAAACATCCCGCCCACCTCCTTCCTTCCGCATAGCCGGCGGGAGCCGTGGGATGCAGGTAAGCAGAGTTCATCGCTCGCGTGGTGTCACACGGAGCGACGTCTGCTGCCTCGGGAATGATAAAAGAGAGTAGTAGAATCGGGTGTCCAAGCCGCGCCAATGACTAGCCGATCATGGAAGTAGGAGATAATTGTAGCTTTAATTATGCATAAGTCAACGCGTTTCAGAAGACACAGCTTCCTTCCTCAGGACAAAAATGGCAAAAGTAAAACAAATCAATTTTGCCATTTTTGTCCTGAGGAAGGAAGCTGTGTCTTCTGAAACGCATTGACTTATGCATAATTAAAGCTACAATTATCTCCTACTTCCATGATCGGCTAGTCATTGGCGTGGCTTGGACACCCGATTCTACTACTCTCTTTTATCTGCCATACCCGGGGACCGCTGCCGTGACTGTGGAGTTACATACATGCTATTATAGGCGTTGTGACTGTCACAACCCCTATAGGTGAGTACCATTACCCCTCTTGACCGGGGTAAGACCCTATTGCGCTTCTTTTTCCACAGTTTTTTCTAGCCTCGGGAATGATGAACAACCAGCACAAGTAAAAATAAACGATATTATGAAACTGAGCGACGAGTACACGACTCACGATTTGTGAGCGATACTGCGTCGCTCAGAGGTTTCACACGAGACGACGTTGTGTATGATGCCGGATGTGCGTCACGAAAACCGTTGACCCCGACGATCCATCGCTCGATCCGTCGTCTCGCGTAACGCACCCTTAAGTGTCTCTTTTTTCAAATATTCCTATAGCTTTAAAGTAATACTAGAGTTTCCCTTTTTCATTGTGAGCATTTTAGTGTGCAGCTGTTGTGTCGCCAGAGGTTAAGGGGATACTCAGAACTGGGCCAAGGGGTCGCTTCTGGAAAGGGGATCATGGTGTCGTGACCCGGTCTGTCATCCTTAGTTCCTCAATAAAAAGGGGGTTATGTACATGACGCCACCCGTGGAATGTGATCAGAGATGACCACCGCTGCTGCAGAACCTCTGGATGGCAGCTTGAGATGGGACAGCTCCCCATGGGTAGAGCCTTTTCCCCAGGGTAGTGTGAGTCTATGGGGAGGTGCAGGACACGAGCTCAATAAACAAGCAGACTCACGGTTTTGCAGTTTCTTAGCCTTTACTGAAGATGGCATTCAGCAGAGTACTGTCCACGGAGTCTGTGCAGGGTTCAGGGTTTCTCCCACCCAGCCGGGCTGTTTTGGCTCCCTTTTCTGCACTGTGCTTGTGTGGCTCTGCTGCTGTGTAAACTAGGCAGACGGCCCTGTTCTCCTCCCGGGTACCGACCTGACAGGCAACTCAAGTCCTTACTTGTAGTGTTCCTGAACTCTGCGATGCTGCTGTGTCTGTGGTACAGGTGAAGAATGTGGAATCTTCACTTCTCCGGTGTTAACTGTACAGTTTGTAACCTGCACAGCCTCGGATCCGGCATCCGTTCTGTGTGCTCCACTGGGGTGAGTTCAGCAATACTCTTTCTCCCAGGTATGTTCCTTTGTTTTATCTGTCTCCTTTCCTCAGACCCTCGGTTTAGGCCTGGAATTGGTCAGCGGACCCTGTGGTGAGCTTGAGCCAGCTCCAACCTACAGATCCTTCTTCCTCAGTCCTCTCAGGAACTGAACTGCACTCTCTGCACTGAACTGACTGAACTGACCACTTCCTCTCCACACCAGAATATACAGGGAAGCAGCTTGGTCTCCCCCTTCTGGCCAGGAGGTGCTATGGCCAGGAGGTGCTAGTGTTTTGTTGGGAGTTAACCCTTTGTGTTGTTTCTGTGGCATATGAACCCTGGGGTGCTACATTCCCCGTTAGTGAAAAACAGTACTCTGAGACTGTGAAAGAAACAAACAAACATGTTATCAACAATTGTATACATACAGTCTCAAAAGCAAAAATCCAAAAAGTTCACAGAGTCCAAAATGTTCAAAAAGCAGTCTCTCCAGGGCTTAGTCTATTGCCTCCGGGGCTGATGGAGGTACATACTCAGTCTTTACCACAACCAGTCCTGTGGTAGGTATGGTCTATATTTAATAAAGAGGAAATTGTTCAAGAATATGTAAGTGTTCATACAGAATAGTCTCTGTAGGTACTGGGCTTATGGGTTTCAACATTGCAATCATATAAACATTTCAACAACCAAACGCTCCTTACAAGTGTCTCTACTTTGGTCGTAAGTGCAGTAGGCATCACGGCTCTCGGGCCACCAACCATGTGATCAAGTTCTAACTCTCCGTGCTGCCACCTTACACCACTTTTCTCTCACCTTATCTGTACACTAAACTGTTACGGTTTTTCATATAAACATTTTAACATATGTACATGTTATATGCAATTTCACATTAGTCTCTATATCTTGCTGGTATCTGACCCTGGGTATTATTATGGGGTCTGCAAACTACATCTGGAATGCTTTAGCTGCTGTTTTCGCTGTAAGATCTTTCACGGGTACCACCACTAAAGGGGGCTTTACACGCTACGATATCGTTAATGTTTTATCGTCGGGGTCACGTCGTTAGTGACACACATCCGGTGTCATTAACAGTATTGCAGCGTGTAACACACTCCGTGGTATGCTAACGGGTTGAGATTTGCCTGCTGTTGTTTTTGGTAGACACTCGGTTGATACTGTCCGACCTTAGGACAGTGAAAGGCCGGCAACTCAATTTCTTCCAGCCCGTACGGTTCCTCTTCCACGTCCCCTGAGTGTGGCATCCGGGATAAGGCATCTGCATTCCCGTTTTTGCGGCCTGCCCTGTATTTGATGACAAAGTTGTACTTTGACAGTCGGGCTATCCATTGCTGTTCCAGCGCACCTAATTTTGCCGAATCCAGGTGGGTCAACGGATTGTTGTCAGTAAAGAAGTAAATTCTTCAGCTGCCAGGTAGTGTTTGAAACGCTCTAGGGGAGGCCTGGGTCTCTCAGATCATAAAACTTACTACCATGCTGCCCACTTGTCTAGAGTGATAGATTGGTGTAGACATTCCTCCACTAAGCCCTGGGTGTCAATTGAGCAAAGCTTCTCTGATATCACATTGGCCACTCTCCCATGGATCCCCATATATGTTGGTCTCTGCCCTGATGTGCCAACTCACAATTAGTGCTACCCTGTCATGTTGTTCCAGTTCAGAGATACGCAGGTCTCTTCTGCCTACTCCTTCTCCCCTCTCTCCAATCGGCTCTCCATATTTTAGTCTGGGGTTGTCAGATCCAGTGTTCTGACTGTTCCAGAGGCTGATTCCGAGCGTTTCAGATTGGCTCTGAAGATGCCTGGCCCACGGTGGAAGACCTTCAGTCTTGTTCGGTTCCTTATCCTTTGGGTAACTGGCGTTCTACCCAACTACGACACTTTCTGTGCACTCTCCATAGGCTCTTTTCCAGACCACTCACTGGTTTTGAAAAGCTATGTTTAGAAAGGGGGGTTACTTAGACACTCTCTTGCTATAAAACATTATATTTTAGTCAATCCCCCGGGCTTTACACTTCCCGGTTATCTGTTACTATAAGACATCAGGGTTACCCTTTCATCAGAACAGAGGGATAAGGTCCTTTCTCTTACCCATAAGACATCTCTCAGCTCTAAACTTCAGGAAGCGAATTATAAGTGTCTATCTATATGGTATAGGGTTCCGACTAAACTTCATAAAATGTATCCTTCTGTGTACACTAAATGCTGGGAATGTGGTGTTGCGGAGGGGGATTTCCAGCATATCTTTTGGTAATGTCTGGCTTTGCAGCAGTTCTGGGATGGAGTGAGGTTGGTGACAAATTGTACACAGACCTGGGGCCCTGAACTGTTCTCCAACTCTAAGGCGGCTTTGCACACTACGACATCGCAGGTGCAATGTCGGTGGGGTCAAATCGAAAGTGACGCACATCTGAAGTCACTTGCGATGTCGTAGTGTGTAAATCCTAGATGATACGATGAACGAGCGCAAAAGCATCGTTATCGTATCATCGGTGCAGGCTCCAACATTTCCATTCCATAATGCCGGTGCTGCGACAGGTACGATGTTGTTCCTCGTTCATGCGGCAGCACACATCGTTGTGTGTAAAGCCGCAGGAGCGAGGAACATCTCCTACCTGCCGCCGGCCACAATGCGGAAGGAAGGAGGTGGGCGGGATGTTGACATCCTGCTCATCTCCGCCCCTCCGCCGCTATTGGCCGCCTGCCGTGTGACGTCGCTATGACGCCGCACGACCAGCCCCCTTAGGAAGGAGGCGGGTCGCCGGCCAGAGCGACAGTCGCAGGGCAGGTGAGTGCATGTGAAGCTGGCGTAGCGATAATTTACGCTACGCCAGCTATCACAAGATATCGTACCTGCGACGGGGGCGGGGACTATCGCGTGCGACATCGCAGCATCGGCTTGCGATGTCGCAACGTGCAAAGCCCGCCTTAGTCCTCTACTCAATCTTCTAAAAGGTCTTTATTGAGGTGCCTGGTAATGGCAGATAGAGCCTGTGTCCCTTTCACGTGGAAGTCCTCTGTTAATCAACCTTGTGGCACTACAAGTATCAGAGTACCCGGTCACCATCCTTCAAGACAAAGATATATTGTTAAGGGGGTTTTACACACAATGACATCACTAACGAGATGTCGTTGGAGTCACGGAATCGTGACGCACATCCGGCCTCGTTAGTGACGTTGTTGCGTGTGAAACGTACGAACGACTGCTAACGATCACAAATACACACCATATAATTGATCATTGACACGTCGTTCTAATCTCAAATATCGTTGCTGCTGCAGGACGAAGGTTGTTCATCGTTCCTGCGGTAGCACACATCGCTATGTGTGACACAGCAGGAACGAGGAACAACATCGTATGTTATGATCCGGAACCATGGAAGATCACAATAGATCATTGGCAAAAAGGTGACAAGAGCATTGGCAACTAATCTGGCCGCCATCCCCTTACTAACCATCAACATTAGACGTAGCTGAGAGCTGAACTAATATCCTATGCACCGAGAACCCAGCCAGAGAACTAGCTATCCTAAAAGAAGGAAGGATGGATGAATAACTCTCTGCCTCAGAAATAGACCGCAAGAGGAATAGCAAGCCCCCCACATTCAAAGACTATGGTGATATAGGAAAACACAATACACAGATGGATGATAGGATTAGCAAAGGTGAGGCCCCACTGACTAAATAGGAAAGGATAGGAAAGGGGCTGATGGTGGCCAGCGAAAAACCCTACAAAATCCAAATATCTGATAGTACAATAAGTCCTCAGATCGCACGATCTGAACTCCGTCCTATATCAGGTGCTCTTGTCAAACCAATGAACAGAAAACAAGAACAATTACAAATTCAAGAAGCAACAAACACATGGACTATAGGAGCAAAACTCCAAACATAGCTGCAGGGAGCTTCCCAGCTAAGCAACAGAGAGGGAAGATTCTTGCATGCAAATAAACTGACAATAACCACAGCAAATGACAAACCCAGATAAGAACAAAAGAACAAAACAACATACGAAAGAACCAAGCACTTATCTGGGGTAGATGTGGTCTGGAGCAAGATCAGATGGCTGGTAAACTAAAGAACAAATGAGAACCGGCTCAGACAGCCAGCAGACCAAGGTTTAAATAGGCAGAGAGTTAGCAATGGAAACGCCCATTGCTCCAGCACACCTTGTCTCTGTCCAAACCATTCCTGGCCACAAGAGGGAGCCTCACAGCAGCAAAAGCATAACTGACATTCACAACAGTATCCCCCCCTTGAGGAGGGGTCACCGAACCCTCACCAATGCCACCGGGTCACTCAGGATGAGCATGAAGGAAGGTGTGAACCAATCTGTCCACATAAATGTCAGAAGCCACAACCCAAGAGTTATCCTCCTGTCCATAACCCTTCCATTTCACAAGGTACTGAAGCTTCCGTCTACAGCGACGGGAATCCAGAATTTTTTCAACCTCATACTCCAGATCCCCTTGTACCAAAACAGGGTCAAGAGGCGCTGCTGCAGGAACTGTTGGCTCCACATGTCTCTTCAACAAGGACTTATGGAAGACATTGTGAATCTTAAATGACGCAGGCAGAGCCAAACGGAAAGATACAGGGTTGATAATCTTCGAAATCTTATAAGGTCCAATAAATCTGGGTTTAAATTTAGGAGACGGAACCCACATAGGAATATTTCTAGAGGACAACCACACCATATCCCCCACTTTAAACCGGGGACCAACAGTCCGACGCCAGTTGGCAAACTTTTGGGCAGTTTCTTGGGATTGAAACAAATATCCAATACCTGCCCCATATCTGCTGCATTACCACAGAATCCACCCCTGGACAGTCAGACGCCTCAAGCTGCCCCGAGAAGAACCTGGGGTGATACCCAAAATTGCAGAAAAATGGGGACACAATGTGGTAGAGCTAGCCCTATTGTTAAGGGCAAATTCAGCCAAAGGCAAAAACGATACCCAATCATCCTGATCCGCAGAAACAAAACACCGTAAATAGGTCTCCAGGGTCTGGTTAGCCCTTTCAGTCTGACCGTTGGTCTGAGGATGAAACGCCGAGGAGAAAGACAGCTGAACACCCAATTTGGAACAAAAAATCCTCCAAAATCTGGATACGAACTGCACACCTCTGTCAGAAACAATGTTTTCGGGAATACCATGCAAACGATAAAACATGTTGGAAATACAAAGGCAGCAACTCTGATGAAGACGGCAACTTAGATAGGGGAACTAAGTGGACCATCTTGGATAATCTATCACAGATTACCCAAATCACAGTCATTTTCTGAGAGACGGGAAGCTCTGAAATAAAATCCATAGAGATGTGCGTCCAAGGTCTCTTAGGTACAGGCAAAGGCAATAATAGCCCACTAGAACGTGAACAACAGGGCTTGGACCTAGAGCAAACTCCACACGACTGCACAAAACTACGGACATCCCGGGACAGGGAAGGCCACCGAAAATTGCGGCTCACAAGATACCGAGTACCAAAAATGCCAGGATGACCCACCAAAACAGAGCAATGAACCTCAGAGACAACTCGGTTTCTCCATTGGTCCGGGACAAACAGTTTCCCCGCAGGAAATCTCTCAGGTTTATCCACCTGAAATCCCGCCAGTGCCAACCATAGATCAGGCGAAATGGCCGAGAGAACTACACCATGATTCAGGATAAATAATCAAAAATTTCGTGTAAAACACCTTAAATTGTAATATTAATCAAAAAATACCTCAAAAAGGAATAGGTGTCTCTTTTTCACATTTAAAAATAATTTTTTATTCAGGAATTTTAGTTAAAATTACATCAAATACATATTTATAAATACTAATAAAAGGACTGGATCAAATGCCCATAATACAGCAGCGGTTAAACCATAAATTACAACCTTTTAATTATTTAAACTGACCAGTATGTAATGTAATTTTGATGTTATTCAAAAAATAAAGCATAAAGTGCAAAGTGCTTTTTCATTATAGAAAACACCAAACAATTGTGGAAATGAAAGGCATTTAAGTAAAAAACCATTATGAAGCAAGTGCCAATAGACCGCAATAAATATTGCTAAATACAAAATACCTTGGAGATGGTCAGGGTTGTTAGGTATGCCGCAATATATCCCATGATTCAGGATAGTAGACGGCTCAGCAACCTCCAAAGAGTCAGCACAGAAACTCCTGGAAAGGGCATCAACCTTAACATTCTTGGTGCCTGGCAAAAAAGAGACCACAAAATTAAACCGAGTAAAAAACAAAGTCCACCTGGCCTGCCGAGGATTTAACCTCTTGGCAGATTCCAGATAGGTAAGATTCTTGTGGTCCGTAAGCACCACAACCTGATGTCTAGCCCCTTCCAACCAATGTCTCCATTCTTCAAACGCCCACTTCATAGCCAATAATTCCCGGTTGCCCACATCATAATTCCATTCAGAAGGTGCAAACTTCCGAGAGAAAAAGGCACAGGGCTTAAGTTTACCCAAAATAGAGACAGAACAGCTCCTGCTCCGATCTCTGAGGCATCGATCTCAACTTGAAATGGGCGAGACACATCAGGTTGCTGCAGGACTGGGGCAGAAGTGAACCGCCTTTTGAGCTCCTGGAAGTCCACAGTTTCTTCTGGGGTCCAATTCTCAGCATCAGCTCCCTTCTTGGTCAAATCTGTCAGAGGTGTGTCAATGGCAGAAAAATTGGCTATAAATTTACGGTAAAAATTTGCAAACCCCAAAAACTGCTGTAGGGATTTTAGAGAAGTTGGTTGCACCCAGTTGTAAATAGCCTGAACCTTAACCGGGTCCATTTCGATAGCGGAGGGAGACAAAATGAACCCCAAAAAGAAAATCCTTTGCACCCCAAAGAGGCACTTTGACCCCTTAACGTACAGTGCATTATCCTTGAGTATCTGAAAAACAGCCCGTACTTGTTCAACATGAGAGTCCCAATCATCAGAAAAAATCAAGATGTCATCCAAATAGACAATCAAAAATTTACCAATAAGGTCCCGAAAAATGTCATTCATAAAGGCCTGGAAGACGGAGGGGGCATTAGTGAGCCCAAAAGGCATCACTAGGTACTCAAAATGCCCCTCAGGAGTATTAAAAGCCGTCTTCCATTCATCACCCTCCTTAATACGGATGAGATTGTACGCACCCTTAAGATCCAGTTTCGTAAACCAGTTGGCACTCTTCACTCTAGAGAAAAGGTCAGACATCAGAGGCAAAGGGTACTGATATTTGATCATGATTTTATTAAGAAGGCGGTAATCAATGCAAGCCCTCAACGAACCATCTTTCTTAGTAACAAAGAAAAAGCCAGCAGCCAAAGAAGAAGATGAGGACCGAATGTGCCCCTTCTCCAATGATTACCTGATGTATAACCGCATGGCATCATGTTCGGGCACAGACAAGTTGAAAATCCGCCCCTTGGGAAATTTACAACCGGGCACCAAATCAATGGAACAGTCATAGTCCCGGTGTGGGGGCAGAGAATCAGATTCCTGGTCATTAAATACATCACGGAAATCAGACAAGAAAGTCGGAACATCAACTGTCTGAGCAGACCTGGCCGACACGGAAAGGTCCTGATGCACACCTTGACAACCCCAACTAGCTACCGACAAGGATCTCCAGTCAAGGACTGGATTATGAGTCTGCAACCACGGAAATCCCAGTACCAAAGTATCATGTAATTTATGCAATACTAAAAATTTACAAGTTTCCTGATGCGCTGGAGCTACTCTCATAGTCCCCTGGGTCCAAAATTGGGGTTTACGGTATTTTCTGCCAAAGGGGTAGCATCAGGGGCGTAACTACCGCGGCCGCAGAGGTCGCGAGTGCGACCGGGCCCGGCAGCTTTTAGGGGCCCACTCTGCAGATCAGCAAGCAGCTCCTTTCTGTGAGAGGAGCTGCGCTGATCTGGCGCAGACCACGCGGCCGCTGTATGACCCGGTGCCTCCGCCGCTGACAGCGGGCCCCCCTGCCCGTTGTCAGCGGGGGCAGCACTGGGCCCCCCTTCCCCGTCATCACACAGAGCAACAATAAAGGAGCGTGGAGTGGCCTGTGCAGCTCCACGCTCCTTCATTCTCCCTCTGTGCCTGCGCGGTGACGTCACTCCTGTGCGTCCGCTGTGCTCAGAGCACAGAGCGCAGGGCGGGAGGACGCCGACCGCAGCTGCAGGGCAGCAGAGGACACGTGAGGACAGCAGCGGGGGAACGAGGAGAGAGGTAAAAACGTGTTTGTTTGTTTGTTTTTGTTTTTTTTTTAAATCAGTGCATGGCCGGGGAAGCATGGGGGAGGCTGCCAGCAGTATATAGGGAGCATGGGGGAGGCTGCCAGCAGTATATAGGGAGCATGGGGGAGGCTGCCAGCAGTAGATTGGGAGCATGGGGGAGGCTGCCAGCAGTAGATTGGGAGCATGGGGGAGCTGCCAGCAGTATACAGGGAACATGGGGGAGGCTGCCAGCAGTACAGTGCCTACAAGTAGTATTCAACCCCCTGCAGATTTAGCAGGTTTACACATTCGGAATTAACTTGGCATTGTCATATTTGGACTGTAGATCAGCCTGGAAGTGTGAAATGCACTGCAGCAAAAAAGAATGTTATTTCTTTTTTTTTTTTAAATTGTGAAAAGTTTATTCAGAGGGTCATTTATTATTCAACCCCTCAAACCACCAGAATTCTGTTTGGTTCCCCTAAAGTATTAAGAAGTATTTTAGGCACAAAGAACAATGAGCTTCACATGTTTGGATTAATTATCTCTTTTTCCAGCCTTTCCTGACTAATTAAGACCCTCCACAACCTTGTGAACAGCACTCATACTTGGTCAACATGGGAAAGACAAAGGAGCATTCCAAGGCCATCAGAGACAAGATCGTGGAGGGTCAGAAGGCTGGCAAGGGGTACAAAAGCCTTTCCAAGGAGTTGGGCCTACCTGTCTCCACTGTTGGGAGCATCATCTGGAAGTGGAAGGCTTATGGAACTACTGTTAGACTTCCACGGCCTGGACAGCCTTTCAAAGTTTCCACCCGTGCCGAGGCCAGACTTGTCCGAAGAGTCAAGGCTAACCCAAGGACAACAAGGAAAGAGCTCCGGGAAGATCTCATGGCAGTGGGACATTGGTTTCAGTCAATACCATAAGTAACGTACTCCACCGCAATGGTCTCCAGACGAGCCCGTAAGGTACCTTTACTTTCAAAGCGTCATGTCAGGTCTCGTCTACAGTTTGCTCATGATCACTTGGAGGACTCTGAGACAGACTGGTTCAAGGTTCTCTGGTCTGATGAGACCAAGATCGAGATCTTTGGTGCCAACCACACACGTGACGTTTGGAGACTGGATGGCACTGCCTACGACCCCAAGAATACCATCCCTACAGTCAAGCATGGTGGTGGCAGCATCATGCTGTGCGGCTGTTTCTTAGCCAAGGGGCCTGGCCATCTGGTCCGCATCCATGGAAAGAAGGATAGCACGGCCTACCTGGAGATTTTGGCCAAGAACCTCCGCTCCTCCATCAAGGATCTTAAGATGGGTCGTCATCTTCCAACAAGACAACGACCCAAAGCACACAGCCAAGAAAACCAAGGCCTGGTTCAAGAGGGAAAAAAATCAAGGTGTTGCAGTGGCCTAGTCAGTCTCCTGACCTTAACCCAATTGAAAACTTGTGGAAGGAGCTCAAGATTAAAGTC
The DNA here is from genome assembly GCF_048569485.1 of Anomaloglossus baeobatrachus. Taxonomy (NCBI): domain Eukaryota; kingdom Metazoa; phylum Chordata; class Amphibia; order Anura; family Aromobatidae; genus Anomaloglossus; species Anomaloglossus baeobatrachus. The sequence goes on from NC_134356.1 coordinate 170,028,968, forward strand.
CACATGAGACACCCAAAGAACCTAGATAACTTGGAGAAGATCTGCATGGAGGAGTGGGCCAAGATAACTGCAGAGACCTGTGCCGGCCTGATCAGGTCTTATAAAAAACGATTATTAGCTGTAATTGCAAACAAGGGTTATTCCACAAAATATTAAACCTAGGGGTTGAATAATAATTGACCCACACTTTTATGTTGAAAATTTATTAAAATTTAACTGAGCAACATAACTTGTTGGTTTGTAAGATTTATGCATCTGTTAATAAATCCTGCTCTTGTTTGAAGTTTGCAGGCTCTAACTTATTTGCATCTTATCAAACCTGCTAAATCTGCAGGGGGTTGAATACTACTTGTAGGCACTGTATATAGGGAGCATGGGGAGGCTGCCAGCAGTATATAGGGAGCATGGGAGAGGCTGCCAGCAGTATATAGGGAGCAAGGGGGAGCTGCCAGCAGTATATAGGGAGCATGGGGGAGCTGCCAGCAGTATATAGGGAGCATGGGGGGGGGGCTGCCAGCAGTATATAGGGAGCATGGGGGAGCTGCCAGTAGTATATAGGAAGCATGGGGGAACTGCCAGCAGTATATAGGGGGCTGCCAGCAGTATATAGGGAGCATGGGGGGAGCTGCCAGTAGTATATAGGGAGCATGGGAGGGCTGCCAGCAGTATATAGGGAGCATGGGGGAGGTTGCCACAGTATATAGGGAGCATGGGGGAGCTGCCAGCAGTATATAGGGAGCATGGGAGGGCTGCCAGCAGTATATAGGGAGCATGGGGGAGGTTGCCACAGTATATAGGGAGCATGGGGGAGCTGCCAGCAGTATACAGGGAGCATGGGGGGCTACCAGCAGTATACAGGGAGCATGGGGTAGCTGCCAGCAGTATACAGGGAGCATGGGGGGCTGGCTGCATTATACATGGAGGCCTGGGGTGAATTATAATATATGGAGGACTATGGGGCGCAGTATAATATATGGAGTATTATGGGGTGAATTATAATACATGGAGAACTATGGGAAATGCATTATAATACATGGAGGACTGTGGTGCATTATAATACATGGAAGACTGTCGTGCAGCATAATATATGGAGGACTATGTGGTGCAGTATAATATATGTAGAACTATGGGAAATACATTATAATACATGGAGGACTATGGATGTGCATTCTAATATATGAAGGGTTATGTGGGACCCTTTATACTATATGGAAGGCTATGTGGGGGCCATTATAGTATTTGGAGAACTTTATACAACAGGGGACAAAGATACAATCAGAGGATGGGAACGTTTTGTGCTGAGGGTAAAGGGCTCTTTACCTCAGCATCAAGCTTTCCCATGCTCTGATGTGCATATAGCAGAGTATGGGGAAGCTGGGTGCCGATGACAAGATGGATATCAGAACATATGGAAGCTGGGTGCTGAGGGAAAGAGCCAAGTGTCAGCATTATTATCCCATACCCCAAGTGTCGGTGTACGTAGAGGGGGGGCCCAGGTCCGAACTTTGCACCGGGACCCATCAAACTCTAGTTACGCCACTGGGTAGCATCAATGCCCCTTCAAGGAATAGGAGTTTGCAAAGGAACCATGGGGAAACCACAATCCCTAGCAAACCCAAAATCCATCAAATTGAGTGCTGCCCTTGAGTCCACAAAGGCCAGTGCAGAAAATGAAGACAATGAGCAAATCAGTGTGACAGACAAAAGAAACTTTGGTTGCAAAGAACCCACAGTAACAGAACTAGCCAATCTCCTTTCACGTTTAGGGCAGACAGAGATATTATGAGAAGCGTCTCCACAATAGAAGCACAGTCTATTCTTCCGTCGGAACCCCTGCCGACCAGCATTAGAGAGGATCCTTTCACACTCCATAGGCTCCAAAGGCTGTTCCACAGGCACAAAATCAGCAGGTATCTTCCTGCGCTCATGTAACCGCCTATCGATCTGAACGGCTAAGGTCATAGAGGCATCAAGACCAGAAGGGACGGGGAATCCCACCATTACATCCTTCACATTATCAGCAACACCCTTACGAAAAAGAGCCGCTAGCGCGTCATCATTCCATTTGGTAAGGACCGCCCACTTTTGACATTTCTGACAAAAAGTTTCTGCAGAATCCAGACCCTGAGTTAAGGACAACAAGGCCTTTTTTGCTTGGTCCACAATATTGGGTTCGTCATATAATAATCCCAAGGCCTGAAAAAAGGAGTCCACATCACTGAGATTCGGATCATCAGACGCCAAAGAGAAGGCCCAGTCCTGAGGGTCACCACGCAGTAAGGAGATGACAATCTTGACCTGCTGTACGGGATTCCCTGAGGACTTAGGGCGCAGGGCAAAAAATAATTTACAATTAATTCTGAAGCTCAAAAATCTCGACCTATGTCCTGAAAAAAATTCAGGAACGGGAATCTTATGCCTGCTTTACACGAGACGAGCTATCCTGCGATGCATCGTCGGGGTCACGGTTTTCGTGACGCACATCCGTCATCGTTCACGACGTCGTCTCGTGTGACACCTCCGAGCGATGCAGTATTGCTCACAAATCGTGAGTCGTGTACTCGTCGCTCAGTTTTAAAAAATTGTTTAATTAAAATGGCGCCGGTTGTTCATCGTACCTTGGTCAGCACACATCGCTCTGTGTGACACCCCGGGAATGATGAACACAGCTTACCTGCGTCCCGCGGCTCCCGGTGGCTATACGGAAGGAAGGAGGTGGGCGGGATGTTACATCCCGCTCATGTCCGCCCCCCTGCTTCTATTGGCCGGCGGCTGTTTGACGTCGCTGTGACGCCGAACGTCCCTCCCCCTTCAGGAAGTAGATGTTCGCCGCCCACAGCGAGGTCGCTCAGCAGGTAAGTACGTGTGACGGGGGTTTCACGACTTTATGCGACACGGGCAGCGATTTGCCCGTGACGCACAAACGACGGGGGTGGGTACGATCGATCGTGAAATCGCACGATCGGTTGACTCGTGTAAAGCAGGCATTAGGCTCTGCAAGGGGAATCTGTGCAAGATAAGACTCTATACGACGAACCTTAGCATCAAGATGAGCAACACGTTCACCCAATTAATCCATGCTAGAAAAAAAAAATCTTCCACGGAACCCAGAGAAAAAGAGGAAAAAATGCTAAAAAAAATTTCAGCAGACTTTTTCCCCTTCCTTTTTTTTCTTTTCTTTTTTTCCTTCTTAAGAGTACCCTTTACATTTTAGGCCGGTTCTACTGTTATGATCCGGAACCATGGAAGATCACAATAGATCATTGGCAAAAAGGTGACAAGAGCATTGGTAACTAATCTGGCCACCATCCCCTTACTAACCATCAACACTAGAAGTAGCTGAGGGGTGAACTAACATCCTATGCACCACGAACCCAGCCAGAGAACTAGCTATCCTAAAGGAAGGAAGGATGGATGAATAACTCTTTGCCTCAGAAATAGACCGCAAAAGCCCCCCACAATCAAAGACTACGGTGATATAGGAAAACACAATACACAGTTGGATGATAGGATTAGCAAAGGTGAGGCCCCACTGACTAAATAGGAAAGGATAGGAAAGGGGCTGATGGTGGCCAGAGAAAAACCCTACAAAAATCCAAATACCTGAAACAATAAGTCCTCAGATCGCACGATCTGAACTCCGTCCTATATCAGGTGCTCTTGTCAAACCAATGAACAGAAAACAGGAACAATTACAAATTCAAGAAGCAACAAACACATGGACTATGGGAGCAAAACTCCAAACATAGCTGTAGGGAGCTTCCCAGCTAAGCAACAGAGAGGAAAGATTCCTGCATTCAAATAAACTGACAATAACCACAGCAAATGACAAACCCAGATAAGAACAAAAGAACAAAACAACGTAAGAAAGAACCAAGCACTTATCTGGGGTAGATGTGGTCTGGAGCAAGATGAGAAGGCTGGTAAACTAGGAACAAATGAGAACCGGCTCAGACAGCCAGCAGACCAAGGTTTAAATAGGCAGAGAGTTAGCAATGGAAACGCCCATTGCTCCAGCACACCTTGTCTCTGTCCAAACCATTCCTGGCCACAAGAGGGAGCCTCACAGCAGCAAAAGTATAACTGACATTCACAACAATCGTATCTGTGGCCGACGGCAATGAGGAAGAAAGGAGGTGGGTGGGATATTCCGGACGCTCATCTCCGCCCCTCCACTTCTATTGGACGGCCACTTACTGACGCCACTGTGACGCCCAACGAACCTCCCCCTTAGAAAGGAGGTGGTTCGCTGGCCACAGCGACGTCGCTAGGCAGGTAAGTATTTGTGATGGGTGTAAGCGATGTTGTGCGCCATGGGCAGCGATTCGCCCGTGACGCACAACTGACGGGGGCGGGTGCTTTCACCAGCGACATCGCTAGCGATGTCGCTGTGTGTAAAGTTAAGGAATAACGTTTGGAACTCCATTCTATGTCTGAACTGGGTGCAAAAAACCTAAAAAACATCACTATGGGGAGATAAGGTATGCACACCAGTGACTATGGAAGGGGAATACATGGAATAGCAGAAACTGCTGTGTGAATACTGACATGAAAAATTCAATAGCTATTTGTAAGGATGAAATGTGAAAAATGGAACCTGCATTACTGCCATGAATATATGAATAAAGAGAAATTTAGCTACTGAATTGATCAATGCAGAAGAGCCCCAACACTACGCCAAAGTATTTCTCTACGTTGGGGTCCCTAGCTTGTGTGTGTCCTCTCATGCAGTTAAAAAACTTACCGTGTATGGGACGCTGAGACCCAGGCTATATATGCGTATAATGTGGATTGGCAATAGGTGTGTATGGGGAGGGTTCACAAACGAAAAACTACTAACATTAAGGAATAACGTTTGGAACTCCATTCTATGTCTGAACTGGGTGCAAAAAACCTAAAAAACATCACTATGGGGAGATAAGGTATGCACACCAGTGACTATGGAAGGGGAATACATGGAATAGCAGAAACTGCTGTGTGAATACTGACATGAAAAATTCAATAGCTATTTGTAAGGATGAAATGTGAAAAATGGAACCTGCATTACTGCCATGAATATATGAATAAAGAGAAATTTAGCTACTGAATTGATCAATGCAGAAGAGCCCCAACACTACGCCAAAGTATTTCTCTACGTTGGGGTCCCTAGCTTGTGTGTGTCCTCTCATGCAGTTAAAAAACTTACCATGTATTCCCCTTCCATAGTCACTGGTGTGCATACCTTATCTCCCCATAGTGATGTTTTTTAGGTTTTTTGCACCCAGTTCAGACATAGAATGGAGTTCCAAACGTTATTCCTTAATGTTAGTAGTTTTTCGTTTGTGAACCCTCCCCATACACACCTATTGCCAATCCACATTATACGCATATATAGCCTGGGTCTCAGCGTCCCATACACGGTAAGTTTTTTAACTGCATGAGAGGACACACACAAGCTAGGGACCCCAACGTAGAGAAATACTTTGGCGTAGTGTTGGGGCTCTTCTGCATTGATCAATTCAGTAGCTAAATTTCTCTTTATTCATATATTCATGGCAGTAATGCAGGTTCCATTTTTCACATTTCATCCTTACAAATAGCTATTGAATTTTTCATGTCAGTATTCACACAGCAGTTTCTGCTATTCCATGTATTCCCCTTCCATAGTCACTGGTGTGCATACCTTATCTCCCCATATTGCTGTGTGTAAAGTGGCCTTTAGTTGAGGACCACTTCTCTTCTGTTGTGATCATCTGTTGCCTGATACAATTATTGGAAATCCCAGACATATTTTTTTTTTCACTTGAGATCAGTTTTCTGGCAAATGAGATAGATTCCATTTCACTCAAATCAATTGACTATTTACACACAATATATAGACATATTCTGGTCTAATAGCATGTAAAAAGGTCAGATATGTGTAAATGTAAAATTCCCCCTACATGTCTGGAGTGTATAGCAAAGATGTGCTGAGAGATAATATAATGTGGGATGAAGACAGACATTATATGACGAACTCGGTGTCGGCTGCACATTGCATTTTCTCTATTAATTCAGCTAAGTGTAGGTTGCTTAGATATTTATAAGCAGGAGATCTGTTAATGTTCCTTGGCCGGGTTTCGTTCCAACTGCTGACAGGAGGGGAAGGCTGGTAAAATCAAGGATTTCCACTTAGTCACAGTCATTTTTGGTTTCCTACTACCTAACTGCCAAAGCTACTTTTGTAGCAGCTGCCTTCTGTGTTCCGCCAAGTCTTGTGCTGATGCCAGCTCCTGTGGAGTAGAACTACAGTGTGTGTAACACAGGAGGTCAGAGCTGCAATCTGCTCTACATGGCTTTCTGCATGTAGCCAGTGTGTGCAATGGATGAGAGGAAATCACTACCATGTAACTTCACTAGAGTAACAAATCATATGTAGTGGGCTCTGAGTGACCGTGTAACAGTGATGGAGTGCATGTGTCGCGGGCGGAGGGGTTTTGGGAACGCCGCTCGCCTGGGGAATCTCTGGCGCTCGGATCCGGTGCTTCTGCTCCTCGGTGGCTCGAGCACGGGGCCGGACAGGGGGGCTCGAGCAGCGCCTACTCGCCCACGAGTGAAAAGGGGAGGTTTGGTGGTGGGATGTCGGTTGTGACGCCACCCACGGGGTTGTGGTGATGGTGGGCACCACCGCTGCTGGTGACGGGGGTTTCTGGGAGCGCTGGCGGGGAGCAGCTGAGGTGTTGGCCCCTCCGTGGGTAGGGGCTGTTGGTCCCGGGGCCCCGGTTGGGAGGATTGGTTGGTGGCTAGAGGATAGGTGCAGGTGCCGATGCGGGGAGGCAGCACGGATGCGGGGCAGCGTTACGGTGCAGCGCTGTGCTGGATGGCACTGGTGTACTCACTCAGGTAGTCAATGACAGAGTCTCTGGTAAACCAAACGGTTGGATAGATGGGGCCCGCAGTCGGTTGCGGTATCTTCTCACCGGACGGGTTGATGGTGGCTGTCGTTCCCTGCACCTATGTGTAAGTGTTTGACCCCTATGGATTCCCAAGGGTGGTCTGCTCCCCGGCTTGTATGTGTCGGGAGAGCCCATTTTGCCCGCAGGCGCTGGCCGTTGGATCTCTGGCTGTTGGCTCTTATCCGGACGGGTTGGGCTGTTGCCTTCTGACGGGACTTGGTTGGGAATGAACCCCTGAGGTCCGGACCGCAATCAGAGAATTTGACCGTTACGGCGGCTTCCGAGCCTAGTCAGGGTCTGAGTACCCTGCCTTGGTGCTTGGATTCAATCCACTCCCCGGTTCGGTACCGGCGGGCCAACGCCTGACCCCGGTCCTACGGTTCCGCAGATGTTCACCTACTCCTGCAGACGGCCACCACCGTCTGCCGACCTTGCTGATGGTGCCTGGGCTCCGACCCAGACACACACAGTCTCTCCTGCTCTCTCTACCTCCTCTCCACTTCCACTCCTCAACTCCCAACTTCAACTCTCCTGAAATTAACTACCTGGCTTTTCCCGCCTCCAGGCCTGTGAACTCCTCGGTGGGTGGGGCCAACCTCCTGGCTCCGCCCCACATGGTGTGGACATCAGACCCTGGAGGGAGGCAACAAGGGTTTTGTTTGATGGGTGTTCCTGACCAGAGGAGGGGTGTGTGTGTATGTAATGTTATTCTGTGACCCCTGGGGTCCAGGGCGTCGCACATGTTATAATATGCTCTCATCTTATGGTCCAACCTGTAGGACCCTCACAATCCTGAGGGTGCTGATATAATGCTGCACACATTTCTAACTTTTCACTACATAGCAGCCCTCCTGTCCATGCAGGGAAAAACAATGCTTCAGCGCTGGGTGTGATGCCCTGGACCCCAGGGGTCACAGGTCACAACACTCACCACATACACGGTACGACCAGTCAACCATAAAGACCTGATTGCCTCCCTCAGTGTTAGACAGGCACACCAGGTGGGCGGAGTCAGGTGGAAAGACATGCCCCCGAGGAGTCTGCTGGCCTGAGGAAGGAAAACAGTAAACAGACGGTTCAGACAGTCAGTGCAGTGCAGTGGAGAGGAGTTGAGTGCAACAGTCAGGCAGGCAGACGGCAGTGGCCGCCTGCAGGAGACCGGGAATACACCCAGCAGAACCGTAAGGGACCGGGACAGGGTAGTGGCCCACCGTAACCAAACCGGTGAGCTAACTGGATACCGGAGCACCAGGCAGGGTACTAAGACCCCGACGAGGCTATATGCCACCACCATAGTCAGATTAACTGATTGCGGTCTGGACCTCAGGGGTTCATTCCCACCAAAGTCCCGATTGAAGGCAACAGCTCAACCCATCCGGATAGTAGCCACCGCCAGAGGCCAGAGATCCAAGGGCCAGCGTCTGCGGGCAACAGGGGCTCCTACAACACATACACGCCGGGGAGCAGACTACCAGTGCCCAGGCACAGTGGTCACACTACAAACACAGGTGCAGGAGAAAGGCGGACATTGCCAACCCGACTAGGAAGCTGCAGCCAGCTGCAGGCCCCGTTCATTCCTCCGTTTGGTTTACCAGTGACTCTGTGTGGTTTAATTGTGAGTACAACAGTGCAATCAGGCACCGCACCGCGCTGCACCGCAACACTGCGCCCTGCAGCCCTGCCCACAGCCTGACCGGGCCCCGGGACCAACATCCCCTACCCACGGAGGGGTCAACACCTAGCTGCGCCACTACACCGCTCCCGGGAATCCCCGTACCTTCACCGCAGTGGTGGTGCCCACCATCACCACAACCCGTGGGTGGCGTCACGAACAATCATCCCAAAACCAAATACCCGCATCCCCCGCATGTAACGCCAACCCCCCTTGCAGAGCGACGTGACCCCCGGGTCCGTGAGAGGCTGGAGCCACCACCCGTAGAAAGCGAGCACGGATCTGAGCGGCTTGGCGGCCCCAGCCGAGGCCGCGGGGCGGTACACTGGGCACCTTCATTCTTATAATAGTGATGGGGATCCCAGAGGTCAAAACCTCCCTCCAATAAAAATGGCAATGTGCCATTGTGTCGCCCAGGGTTATGGGGTACTCGGTCCCGGGCAGTGTATAACTGGGGAATCAAGAAACAAATGGGGACGGCACCACCTTAAATAAATAGATTATGGAAGTGTGCTCCAACCCATAATTAGAACATAGAACACAACACATGGGAAAGAGTGGGCACAACGACACCAAACATATACTGGAAAATCCAGAATAATGGAATGAAGCAAGAGGAGTCCCTTGTTGCATGCAAAAAGTGTGAAAAAGTTTATTAATAACACAGAGAAATATTATTAAGAACACTTAAAACTGGGAAAGATCAAAGGGGTGATCCACCCATGAACAGTTTAGCACATCACCACTGAAACCTCATGGAATAATGCAGATGGAATAAATCACATAGGCTCAAAAATAACAGTACCAGAGAACAGTATACAGCAATACATAGTCACCAAATGGTGGCGGAACGCGTGGGGCAGGCGCACCCACACTTCCTCTCTCACTATTTACTCATCTGCTATTGTATTGGCTCTCTCTGATCTGTACCATATTTATGTTAGTCCTACATGTCCTCTGTGTTGTTAATAAACTTTTTCACACTTTTTGCATGCAACAAGGGACTCCTCTTGCTTCATTCCATTATTCTGGATTTTCCAGTACATGTTTGGTGTAGTTGTGCCCACTCTTTCCCATGTGTTGTGTTCTATAACTGGGGAATGTCACTTGGTGACCGTTGCCCGGTCCCGTGCCCTGGGTGCTTTTTAAAAGTGGGGAATATTTACTGGGGATTTGAATAAAGTTCACATGTGATGCCACTTGCGGTGTTGCAGCTATGAGAATGGAGCCACCACTGCAAAGTTCTCACTACTGGGGCTGATATTAGTGGCAGCCTGGATGTGAGGCCCTCCGCAAGCAGGGCCAGGCCCCAGAGGCAGTGGCGTACCGTCAATAGAGGCAGACCACGCCACTGCTACTGGGGCCCATGAGGTGGAGGGGCCCGGAGGCAGCAGCCCGCTGTGTGTACATTTTCACTTTCTCTTTCATGCCCCCTGGCGTCACCAAGCAGCTGATTAAGGCCGCTGGGTACCCGCACTGATTCTATAGCTGCAGGCTGGCCGCAATGCAGAGGAGCAGTCTCACTCACTGGACACTGTGCGCGGCCTGTGCTGAAGAGGAGGGAGTGGCCAGGCAGCTTCCTCTTCCAGTCATAGAGAAGTGAGAGATGCCAGGAGAAAAACAGCCAATCAGGAGAGGGGGAGGAGCTTCTTCAGTACAGCGCGGGAAAAACAAAGGTGAACAGGAAAACAGATTAGAGAGCATAGAAAAGAGAGAAGAGAAAACAAAGCATTAAAAACAGTGAGAAGCAGAGAACAGAAGAAATTGAAAGAGAAAGCGGAGGAGAGGAGGAGACGCCAGGAGGACTGACAGGAAGTGCAGCAGTGAGGCCGGAGTCACTGATGACGATCTCTCACATCACAGGAGCAGGTGAGTATTATAATGTACAAATGTCTGCCTGTAACACTCCAGAAACTGCCCTGTGCTGTGCCATCACTGTGTGTGTGTGTGTGTCTCTGTATATGTGTGTGTTGTTGCTCCTGTGCTGTGCCATCACTGTGTCTGTTGCTCCTGTGCTGTGCCATCACTGTGTGTGTTTGTGTGTGTGTGTGCTGCTCCTGAGCTGTGCTGTGTGTGTGTGTGTCTGTGTTGCTCCTGGCCTGTGCCATCAATGTGTGTTGCTCCTGGGCTGTGCCATCACTGTGTGTGTTGCCCATGTGCTATGTCATGACTGTGTGTGTGTGTGTGTGTGTTGCTCCTGTGCAATCACTGTGTGGGTGTGTGTTGCTCCTGGGCTGTGCCATTACTGTGTGTGTGTGTTGCTCCTGGGCTGTGCCATCACTGTGTGTGTGTGTTTTGCTCCTGGGCTGTGCCATCAATGTGTGTTGCTGCCGGGCTGTGCCATCACTGTGTGTGTTTCCCCTGTGCTATGCCATGACTGTGTGTGTGTGTTGCTCCTGTTCTGTGCCATGACTGTGTGTGTTGCTCCTAGGCTGTGCCATCACTGTGGGTGTGTGTGTGTTGCTCTTGTGCTATCACTGTGTGTGTGTGTTGTTGCTCCTGTGCCATCACTGTGTGTGTGTTGCTCCTGTGCCGTGCCATCACTGTGTGTGTTGCTCCTGTGCCGTGCCATCACTGTGTGTGTGTGTGTGTATATGTTTTGCTCCTGTGCCATCACTGTGTGTGTGTTGCTCCTGTGCTGTGCCATCACTGTGTGTGTGTGTTATCCCTGTACTTTGTAAAGTTTTACTGTATTTCCTAATGCTATAAAGGGGGTCATAATCGTTACCATTATATGGGGGAGACAGATGTGAAAATTTATATTGTGTGTAGTTAGGGGCACGAAGGAGGACATCGCTACTTTAGGCCAAGTTCACATATTGCAGATTCTTTGGGGATTTGCAGTGTGAACCCACAGGTCTTGGTGCAGTGGACTCTACTCAATAACAGGACAATAGTTACATTCAGACTCTATGTGGTGATATTTGGTCATGGAGTGGTGGCTTTATTTTGCAATATATTATTGGCCTTGGTATAGTGAGTGCTGTTCAGTAACACTATGTAGTATATGTTATTTCTAACTATAACCTGCCCTCAGTAATGTGTGCCGTCCCCAGTAGCATGTATGATAATTATTATGTTATTATTTTGTTGTATTTTTTTTTTTTTATTGGGGGGGGGGGCATTCAGACTTTGCTATGGGGCACCATGATTTCTATGTATGCCCCTGCCCAGAGGATAGGTGATGCAGATGGGTATTGAAAGAAGGTAGGCCACACAAGGGGTTTCAGTATAACTGGTACTTTTACTCATTGCAAGCTGGTACTGGTGACCCGAGGCCGGCTGGTCTCAACTGCAGGTCCCCTCTGTCCCAGTGCAGGTTTAATGACCTGGTGACATCTTTCCCCTGCACCTGTCTTTGGTTGGTGGGTCCCCTTGGCTTGGAGCAACTGGGGGTCCCCTCCTGGTTGTCTCTTACAGCAGTCCGAATGTGACGCCCCTGGACTATTCATGTCATCACAGGGTACTGCACAAACTGCCCTCCCCGTGCAGTATTCAACCCCCCATGGTTCTGGGTCTCTATCCTGCAGTGCTGCCTCCATCAGCATTCACAAATCCTAGATACACTTTGCACCACACCTGTCAGGCACACCAGTGGGCTGCTTAAGCAGGAATAGGGCCGCTCACCTAGGGGTCAGACAGTGAGGTGGGAGGTGTCAAGGTCAGTTAGTTGAGTGGTAGCCCTCGAGATGTGAGGAGCTCTGAGGAAGCTGGGAGTTGGAGCTCACAGGGGAGAGGAAAACTAGGTCGCAGACGGTCATATGGACCTAGAGGAGTCGGACCCCCAGTCGCAGGGGATTGAGGCTAGGTGCCTGGAACCAGTCGAGGAGGACGTTCTTCAGGCTAGTCCTATCACCGGTCCTGGCCGAAGGAACGACGGGGTACATGGACCCTAGATCGGGAAGAATCTTCAGGAAACCCGGCAATTAACCTGTGGAGGACAGGGCCTTTATGGACTGTTCCCACCAGCTCAGAGATCGGGGGCACTAGCGCAACGAGGGGGATAGGGCTTTCCTAGCAAGCCGCCCACTGAAATCCCAAGCTTGAGCTCCTGAGAGCAGGCTCCTTCACTTAGCTACAGTGGGGAGCGGGGCCCGGATAGCTCCAAGCTACCAGACCACAACGGACAATCTAAAACGTAGTGCCAGGAGGCAGGTTACAGACCACCAGAAGCACTGTAGGGGACGGGACTCGGACGAGCTCCCCTCGAGAGGCAACGGCGTTCAGAGACTTGGTTTACCCTGCTGTCAGCGTCTTCTTCATTGCTGAGTGAGTACCCGACTGACCCCTGCACTGTGTCCCAGCACCTCCAAACAGAGTCCCAGGGCTTGTCCCTACCCGTGGAGGGCAACGTCATCTAGCTGCCCCACTCCATCACCCCGGGTACTCCCAACGGCAGTGGCGGTACTCCTAAATTACCGTACACCATGGGTGGCATCACAAACTACACCAAATCCCCTGTAAATACCCCCCCTTTTACATTTGAGTGTGGCCCTAAGCCCCCGGGTCCAGAGACCCTCGAGCCATGAATGCACACCACCCCCGGATCCGAGCAGTTCAATCCGCTGCTGGGGCGGCACATGTATAACGGTAGCGTGAACCCTGTGGGGTTGGAGTCTCTGGTACTGTCCCCAGTTCTTCCGTTGCTACTGTGTCCCAATCTTCAAGGTCAGTGAGGTCCTTGATGGTCCCCTCACTGTGCAGTTTTTATGAGGTCTGCCTGGAACGTTTGTGTGACGCCCCAGACCTTATCAGGGTGTCACAGGGAACTGCACTCCTTTCTCTTATAGTGCAGAACTCATCCTCCATAGTTCTGGGATCCTAACTCTGGTATTGTTCCCATCAGCACTCAAATCCTAACCCCACCTCACACCACACCCTGTCAAGCACACCAGTGGGTGGTCTAGCTGGAAAAGGGCCAACCGCCTAGGGGTCAGGCAGACTGGTGGGAGGGACATAGTCAATTTAGAAGTAGCCCTCAGAGAGTGAGGAGCTGAGGGAGTTTGAGCTCCCTGGGAGACTTTGGTTAGGTGGCAAAAGGGGGTCTGGGACCGGAGGAGTCGGAGACCCGGTTGCAGGGTATTGGAGAAGGGTGCTAAGACTTAATTTTGGAGAATGGTTGACACCCGAAAGTCCAGTAACCGGCCGCTACCAAGCATGGCAGGGTACAGGACCTTAGATCAGGGAGTGGTTTCACGCAATCTGGTAATTCACCTGTGGAGGATAGTCTCTTTATGAACTTTCCCCAAGCACTCAGAGATTGAAGGCACCAACACAACGAGGGGAATAGGGCTTTCCAGCTTATGTGGCCTACAGAAATCCCAAGTGTCAGCCATCGAGAGCATAGCTCCATTATTCTAATATAATTCAGGCCGAAGGGTCACTTAGGAACTTCTACAATTGGGCATGGAGGCAGGCTCCAGACCACTAACATTACCAGCGGGAACGGATTCCCAGACGAGCTCCCCAGAGTGGCAGTGGCACCCAGAGACTTGGTTTACTTCTGTGTCAGAGTCTGCTTAATGGTTGCACCAATATCTGCACTGTCTGAGTGAGTACACTGCTCCCCCTGCGTCCTGCCTGCCCACACAGTCCGCACCACGCTACTCTCCACCTATTCTCTAGAGTCCCGGGGTCACCCCTTACCCATGCAGGGAACATCATCTTGCTGCCCCGCTCCATCTTCCCCGGTTACTCTCATCGGCAGCGGCGGTACTCCCATTACCGTGAACCATGGGTGGCATCACGAACTCTCCCTTGTAAATATCCCTCCCCTTTACAATTCGAAGTGGCCGCAAGCCCTCGGGTCCGGAGACCCTCGAGCCACAGCGACCCCGGATCCGAGCAGTTCGACTGCTGCAGGGGCGGCACATTTGCCTGACCTAGGATTCTGTACCCCATTGGTGCGTAGTTCCGGGAGTACCCCACCGTACTCCACCGGCAACTAACCCCCTGAGCCCTCAGGTACCGTTCACACTCCAGTCGGTGCGTCTGCTCTCTTTCACTGTCACTGCTAGACTCCTAGCTGTCCACTGTCTGCCCCTCCCACCCGGTCATCTAGTGGACTGAATTGGCTCCACCTCTAGGCGGCCATCCATTGGTCCAACCCTAGGCTGGTACCAGTCTATAGGGGAATTTTGGGGAAAAACAGGGATTATGTGGAGTGTTTGGTTGTTACCGGCACTGGTCTTCTGGGTCCCTAGGCGGTAGCCCTGCATCCTGGTGGGGATGCAGTACCTTGTAGCTCCCTGATGGCTTCAGGGGCACTACACCATCACTGTAGAAAATGGGAATACCCCTAAAAGAATCATATACATAGCAATGCCCCACAGCTCCACTGGGTGGTGCTTCTGTACAGGCACATGCTCTATTCTAGAAGCATTCATTTTAAGTGGGAATACCTCTTCAATAAATCATTCTTATTTTCACTGAACCCATGTGAGTATAAGATAAACACCTCAAGAATGGGGATGAGTAGACCCTTGAATGTTCATGTTCGCCAGGCTCAGGCAGACTTTAAAAAAAGTTTATTTCGGTACCCATACTTGTTTCTGGACCTCAAACTCCATATAAGTCAATGGGGACACAACCAAACGGTTTGACTGGAGTAACGAGTATAATGGAAGTCAATGATTGGGCAGTTTGGCTCTTCACCCACATACATCCAGACATAAACAGAGAATTTCATGCTTACAAACTCCTTGGCAGTAGCTCTACCAATGAGCCACAGCCCACACTGAGAGTGGCACGATAATTTGGTAATCTTGAGCTGTATTGCAGGCAAGGAACACAGAAGCAAATTATACTGGTACATAGAGAAACATCTATACAAAGCAGAGTATCTCTTTGTCCTTTTTTTCTAGAAGTGAAGGAATAATCAGATTGTTTTGTTCCTTTAAAATGACTATATATGTGTTAATTGTAAAATATTCGGATTCGAATTCTTTTTGACGAATAATTTGTATTATTCATACTAAATACCGACACAATGCAAAACTTGAATATTTTATCGGAGGACCTTGGATGTAGGTCTTGGAGGGCTGTAAAAATGCTGCAATCGATGGAAAAGTGCTGAAACTGAATAGGAACAGCATGGGGAAGATGCCTGGGTGTATTTCTGACTCACAGTTGGTTTCTGGAAATAATGTTATCAGAGTATTATACCACGTTTATAGAATGACAATATAGTCTGCAAAACCAAGTCTAAAGGCCCCGTTTCACTCAACGACGTATTAACGATATATCGCCGGGGTCACGGATTCCGTGATGCACATCCAGCGTCGTTAGCGACGTCGTTGTGTGTAACAGCTCCGAGCGAGTGTTAGTGATCAAAAATATTCACCTTATCGTTGATCGTTGACACGTCGTTCATTTTCATAAAATCGTTGCTGTTGCAGGACGCTGGTTGTTTGTTGTTCCTGCGGCAGCACACATCACTACGTGTGACACCGCAGGAACGAGGAACATCACCGTACCTACGGCTGCCCACAATGAGGAAGGAAGGAAGTGAGCGGGATCTTATGCCCGCTCATCTCCGCCCCTCCGCTTCTATTGGGCGGCCGCTTAGAGACGCCGCTGTGACTCTGCACGAACCGCCCCCTTAGAAATGGGCAGCGATTTGCCCTGACGCACAACCGACGGGGGCGGGTGCTTTCACCAGCGACATTGCTAGAGATGTCGCTGCGTGTAAAGCCCGCTTAAGGCCCCTTTCAGACGTCCATTTTTCAGGTACGTGTGACATACATTTTTAACACGGATGCCACACGAACCCATGTTATTCTATGGTGTTACTCACATGGCCGTGTTTTCACACAAACCGTGTGACTTCTCGTGGCCCCGCACGCACACACGGAGACATGCCGTTTTTTCTCCGGCAGCACAGGTGTCACATGGATCGCACACTGATGTGATCCATGTGACATCAGAGTGACACGTACCGGAGAAAACACGGGTCTTTGAAATAAAAAAAAATTCTATATTCACTTGAATCCAGCACAGTTTTCTTCGGCTCTGCTGTCTCCTGCTTCTGACCCTCGCTCATTGTATTCATTGATTATTCACTGCACATTACGGTGACAGCATCGCGGGGACATGTGAGTATCCAGCAAGCAGTGTGTGTGCAGTGACGTCCAGGAGGTCATTGGAGTTCCCAATGAACTTTAATGAATCTGTGAAGTCACCATGGTGACATCTGCTGTAGCGCGGGTGTCGCGGGGGTGTCATCAGAGTTCATTGGAACTCCAATGACCTCCTGGACGTCACTGCACACACACTGCTTGCTGGATAGGGATACCCACCTGTAACCAGCGATGCTGTACCCGATATGCTGTCCCCAGCGATGCTGTCCTCGGCGGTTGTGTCCCCGGCGATGCTGTCCTCACAATGCTCTGGCTTCCAGGTCCTCAGTGCAGTGAATTATCATTGAATATAATGAGAGGGGGTCTGAAGCGGGAGGCAGCAGAGCCGAAGAAAGCACTGCTGGATACAGGTGAATATAGATTTTTTTTTTATTTCAAAGACCCGTGTTTTCTCCGGTACATGTCAAACTGATGTCACACATAGGTGTACCGCCCCGCGCTCGGCTGCAGCCAATCCGCTCGGATCCGGGCTCATTGGTGGGTGGCTCGAGCGCCTCCGGACCCGGGGTCACTTCACTCTGAAAGGGGATGCTGGCGCTTTCGGTGGGAGGTTAGATAGGTGCACGGCTGGAGCCGCGCTTGAGTTCGTGACGCCACCTACAGCACGTGGTGAAGGTAGACACCACCACTGCAGTTACGGGGTACCTGGGTGAGATGGTAGTGCAGCCAGATGTTAACCCCTCCGTGGGCAGGGATGATGGCCCCGGGAGCCGTTGGAGATAGCTGGGCGGTACAGGGCGATGTGCGCGGCCGGAGGGCACTGTTTTACTCACTGTTATTGACACACACAAGTCACTGGTAAACCAAGTTGATGGTGGTCGGTGCCCGCAGCCGGCTGCGGTCGGGTCCCCCACCTGGATGGTGGTCTCTGCCTTTCTCCTGCACCGTGTTGTGTAGCTGTAGACTGCCTGCGATTCAGTGACGGGAGTCCGCTTCCCTGCTTTGTGTATGTCGGGAGAGCCCGTTTGCCCGCAGATGCTGGCCTGTGGGATCTCTCTGCCTTTGCGGTGGCCCCCCTAAGTGGGCTTTTGTCTTCAGTCGGGACTTGGGTGGGAAAGGACCTATAATCCAGACCGCAATCAGTTAATTAACTCAGTCCAGTGGATTCTGGACCTCGTTTCAGGGTGTCTGAGTACCCCCCTGTGTGCTCCGGTTTCCGAGTCGGTTCCCCGGGTCGGTACCGGCGGGCCACTACCCTGTCCCGGTCCACCACGGTCCACCGAGCTGTCTTCCTGACTCCTGCAGGCTGAGGCCACTGCTTGCCTCCTAGCCAAGGTGCTCGGGCTACGACCCTCACACCTGTCAGACTGTCACCGGCATGTCTCACAGGCCTCACCTCCTCACCTGGCTCCGCCCCCTGGTGTGTCCATCAAGCACCGATGGAGGTGACTAGGGTTTTTGTGGTTGGCTGATGACTCCTTTTTAGGGGACAGGTGTTGTGCGGGGGTCTATCTGTGACTACCTGGCTAGTCCAGGGCGTCACATATGCAAACACAGATGTCACAGATATGTCCATACCGATGCGTGTGACTTCTACCTGATTTACCATGGATGTCTGAAAGGGGCCTTAATTGCATTTTACAGGAAAAAAATGTTCAGAAACATTAACATATAAATCCTTGTATATATCATGGTGCTGTGATGCCCTGGCCTATCAGGTCGTCACAAGGTGCCATGCAATCTGCCCTTCTGCATGGTACCCGCTCCTCCTTGGTTACAGGTCCTGTCAATTTGGTGTTGCTACCAACAGGTGTACCAAAATCCTGAGGAACACTCTGCACCACACCCACCAACCACCCATTGGGCAGCCTAAGGGGAATAGGGGAACCCAGATGAGGGGATGGAATAGGGAGGGCAGAGATGTCAGTTGTAGAGTAGTAGTTGAGCAGTGAGCAGCGGTGACAGGAGACAGGTCACGCTGTGGAGCTGGGCTCCTGTACCCGTCTCAGGTGCTAGACGTTGGCCTGGCCAGAAGGCGCTGGAACCCCGGTCGCAGAGGGTAGTGACAGGGGGCACGGTGCTGCTACAGAGAGCAGGCCGGCTGCCTTGTGCTACAACCGGGCAGGGACCAGGGCACGACGGGGTACGTGGACCCTAGGCTGGGAAGAAACTTCACGCAACCCAGTAATTTACCCGACGGGAACAAAATCTTCAGGAACCGTTCCCCACCCGCTCCAGAATCGGGGTACTAGCGCAACGAGGGGTATAGGACTTCCCACAACCGTCCAGAAAATCCCAAGCATGAACCCTGAGAGCAAGCTCACCCTGCTAGCCACGCAGGTGAGCGGGACCCGAATCGCTTCATGTGAGAGTGATCCACACGTAGGACACACAGTGCCAAGGGACAAGGCTTCAGACCAAACTTCAATACCAAAGGGGCACGGACCGAGCGTACTCGCCCAGAGAGAGCAGGATACTCAAGAGTTTGTTTTACCTGGTGTCAGCGTCAGTGACTTTGGACTGTGTGAGTACCCGATATCCCTTTTCACCCGACGTGTCCCCCACTCCATCCATGACCGGATCCCGGGACACCACTGCCCCTGCCCACGGAGGGATTAACATCTCGATGTCAGAGTGAAAATGTGAAAAATGGAATCTGCATTACTGCCATGAACATATGAATCAAGAGAAATTTAGCTACTGAATTGATCAATGCAATAGAGCCCCAACACTACGCCAAAGTATTTCTCTACGTTGGGGTCCCTAGCTTGTGTGTGTCCTCTCATGCAGTTAAAAAACTTACCGTGTATGGGAAGCTGAGACCCAGGCTATTATGCGTATGATATGGATTGGCAATAGGTGTGGTTGGGGAGGGTTCACAAACGAAAAAACTACTAACAATAAGGAATAACGTTTGGAACACCATTCTAAGTCTGAACTGGGTGCAAAAACTGCATGAGAGGACACACACAAGCTAGGGACCCCAACGTAGAGAAATACTTTGGCGTAGTGTTGGGGCTCTATTGCATTGATCAATTCAGTAGCTAAATTTCTCTTGATTCATATGTTCATGGCAGTAATGCAGATTCCATTTTTCACATTTTCACTCTTACATATAGCTATTGGATTTTTCAAGTCAGTATTCACACAGCAGTTTCTGCTATTCCATGTATTCCCCTTACATAGTCACTGGTGTGCATACCTTATCTCCCCATAGTGATGTTTTTTTAGGTTTTTGCACCCAGTTCAGACTTAGAATGGTGTTCCAAACGTTATTCCTTATTGTTAGTAGTTTTTTCGTTTGTGAACCCTCCCCAACCACACCTATTGCCAATCCATATCATACGCATAATAGCCTGGGTCTCAGCTTCCCAAACACGGTAAGTTTTTTAACTGCATGAGAGGACACACAGAAGCTAGGGACCCCAACGTAGAGAAATACTTTGGCGTAGTGTTGGGGCTCTATTGCATTGATCAATTCAGTAGCTAAATTTCTCTTGATTCATATGTTCATGGCAGTAATGCAGATTCCATTTTTCACATTTTCACTCTTACATATAGCTATTGGATTTTTCAAGTCAGTATTCACACAGCAGTTTCTGCTATTCCATGTATTCCCCTTACATAGTCACTGGTGTGCATACCTTATCTCCCCATAGTGATGTTTTTTTAGGTTTTTGCACCCAGTTCAGACTTAGAATGGTGTTCCAAACGTTATTCCTTATTGTTAGTAGTTTTTTCGTTTGTGAACCCTCCCCAACCACACCTATTGCCAATCCATATCATACGCATAATAGCCTGGGTCTCAGCTTCCCATACACGGTAAGTTTTTTAACTGCATGAGAGGACACACACAAGCTAGGGACCCCAACGTAGAGAAATACTTTGGCGTAGTGTTGGGGCTCTATTGCATTGATCAATTCAGTAGCTAAATTTCTCTTGATTCATATGTTCATGGCAGTAATGCAGATTCGATTTTTCACATTTTCACTCTTACATATAGCTATTGGATTTTTCAAGTCAGTATTCACACAGCAGTTTCTGCTATTCCATGTATTCCCCTTACATAGTCACTGGTGTGCATACCTTATCTCCCCATAGTGATGTTTTTTTAGGTTTTTGCACCCAGTTCAGACTTAGAATGGTGTTCCAAACGTTATTCCTTATTGATAGGATTAACATCTCGAGCTGCCACACGCCATCGTCCCCGGGCTTTTCCCCAACCGGCAGCGGTGGTCTCTCACATTACCACGCACTGTGGGTGGTGTCACGAACATTATCCCATTCACCACCCAAAGTAATCACCCCCTTTTTATTTCCGAGGTAGCCGCGCGACCCCGCCTCGGATCCGGAGACCCCTCGAGCCACTGTGGATATGGGTCCGAGCAGCCCGTCGGTTGCTTCGGGGGCGGCACAGTGCCCCAGTGGTTAGCACTGCAGTCTTGCAGCACAGGGGTCCTTGGTTCAAATCCCACCAAGGACAACATCTGCAAGGGGTGTGTATGTTCTCACTGTGTTTGTGTGGGTTTCCTCCCACACTCCAAAGACATACTGATAGGGAATTTGGATTTTGAGCCCAATGGGAACAGTATTTCCAATGTATGTAAAGTACAGTGGAATTAATGGTGCTATATTAGTGAATAAATATATATTATTATTATTATTATATAAGTCAAAGTAAAAATTAAATCCTCTCCTTTAGCCTATGTTGACACCTAAGCTTTTTGCTTTTGTTTTTCTCATTGCTTTTAATCCTGAAAAAAAAGTTTACCTGGAAATGTACAACTTTATCTGGGCATATGGTGTGTGATATGGCCAGATACCTCCTGTTTAATTTATGAATGGAAGTATTAATCCACGCTAGATTGGATTGTAATTAGGACTGTTCGGTTGATTATTGTACCAGCAGATATAAAAATGCAGCCCAAAAATCTCCCCCTTCAATGACTCAAACTCCTTCTACACTAAAGGGGGCTTTATGATACGCTACACTACGATATTGTTAATGAATTATCGTCGGGGTCACGTTGTTTGTGACGCACATCCGGCGTCATTAACGATATCGCAGCGTGTGACACCAGCGACCTTAACCGACCTCAAAAGTGGGGAAAATCGTTCACCATAGAGAGGTCGTCCTAAAACCAAAAATCGTTAATGGTTTATTAGCGATGTTGTTCGTTGCTCCTGCGGCAGCACACATCGCTATGTGTGACACCGCAGGAGCGACGAACGTCTCCTTACCTGCATCCTGCCGGCAATGCGGAAGGAAGGAGGTGGGTGGGATGTTACATCCTGCTCATCTCCCCCCCTCCGCTTCTATTGGCCGGCCGCTTAGTGACGTCGCGGTGATGTCGCTGTGACGCCGAACGCACCTCCCCCTTGAGGGAGGGATTGTTCGGCAGTCACAGCGATGTCGCTGACCAGGTAAGTGTGTGTGATGCTGTCGTAGCGATAATGTTTGCTGCAGCAGTGATCACACGATATCGCATGCACGACGGGGGCGGGTGCTTTCACGCTTGATATCGCTAGCAATTGCTAGGAATATCGTAGCATGTAAAGCCCCTTTAACTCCGGACACACCGTGCACAAGATGGCATGTGTGGTTCTTATTTTTTTTTTGCCTCCTCCTCCTCATCCACAGAGTCATCAAGAGGCCCTCAACCATAATTTTTGGAGGGCCATCAGGTAGACCTCACTCATTTGAGAGATCCCTGTCTCATATATTTAATGAAGCAGCATGGTGACTCAGTAGTTAGCAGTGCAGTCTCTGTAAACACTGTGCACAAGATGGAATCTGTGGATTTTTTTTTTATTTTGTCCTCCTCATCCACCATATCCACAGAGTTATCATGAGGCCTCAACCATACTTTTTGGAGGGCCATCAGGCTGCCCTCACTCATACATTTGGAATGACCCTTTCTCATACATTTGGGAATACACACCGGTGGCCCTCTATCAGAAATTTTGGAGGGCACACCCTCTCTCATACATTTGGGAGGCTCCTCTCTCATACATTTGGGATGACAGCACAGTGATTCAGTGGTCTCTGGACACACTGTGCAGAAGATGGCATCTGTGTATCTTATTTATTTATTTATTCTTGTTCTCCGCCTTAACCATATCTGTAGCACCCAGGAATAAGGGGTACTCGGTTTCGGGCACTGTACGTCTTGGGAATGTGACGATGGTGGCCATTACCTGGTTCCGTGCCCTGGGCCCTTTTTGTAATGGGGATATTTGCAGGGGATTGGTGAATAAAGTTTATTTGTGACACCACTTACGTTGTTGCGGCTATATGTAGGCAGCCGCCGCTGAAAAATGTCTCTACTGGGGTTGATGGTATTAGCAGCTACTATGGTAGTCTCTCCGCAAGTAGGGTATTGCCCCAGCGGGTGTATGGTGCGGTGGGCGTCGGAAGAAGTAGTCCAGGCAGGTATTCAGTGCAACTGGTTTACTCACTTTGGATGTTAACTGGTTGCCCGAGGCCGTCTGGTTTGACCTCCGGGTCCCCGTCGTCCCAGTGCCAATCTGGTTCTCTGGTACCTTCTTCCCCTGCACCTGTCTCTGGTAAGTGGGTCCCCGTGGTTTTGGATCGCTCATGCGATCGCACGATAAATCGTCCCGTGTGACGCCGGCATAAGTGTTTGTCTGTCACTTCTCAATATTCTGGGTTGAGTATCTGGAAATGTACTTTCTGTAGGCTCTTCTGGTGTTGCTACAGCTGGTTCTTCTGGAGCTGGGGTTACTTCCTCTTGGATGTCTCCTTGATGAATTTCTTCCACTTGTGGGAACGTCAACACTGGTACAAGGATTGCTCCATTATATTGAGGCCAGTTCTCAGGACAATCTCCAAGTATGGTGTGTATCACCTTTTCTTTTGGTTATTGCACTTCAGGACTACTGGGAATCTGTTCTTGAGGTTTTAGTTGTTCTGGACATTTCTTTAAATGATCTCTAGATAATGTAGATGTAGTTTTTCCTTGATCTTTGGTAATGACACAGGTTCTCTGCTTGAGGGTAACACTGTGTAAGGTTCCGCTTCCCATTGATCGTCTAGGTTGTGAATTCTCCTCTTTCTTTTCAGTACTATTTTTCCTGGTTTGAAGGGGGCAGCTTTTGCTTTCTTTATAAAGTCATTTTCTTGTTTTTCTTGACTCTGGTTCAAGCTGTTCTCAACGCATTCTTGGATCTTCTTACACTGCGCTTGACGAGTAGTATTCCAGTCATTCTCTAATGATTCCAGTTCTGGCATGATGACTTCCATTTCTAAATCAACTGGTAGTCTTCCAGGTCTTGATCTCATGAGATAAGCTGGTGTACAGTTTGTTGAACTTACTGGGATGTTATTTTAGATATCCACTAGGTCTGGTAGCTTCTCAGGCCACAGGTTTCTTTCCTCTAGTGGGAGAGTCTTCAGCAATTCAATGACAATCTGGTTCATGCGTTCACACATGCCATTGGTTTGTGCATGGTACGGAGTGCTGCGAATCTTCTTGCATGCATACAGGTGGCAGAACTCCTGGAATATCTCAGCTTCAAATGCAGGTCCTTGGTCTGTAAGTAACTGTTCAGGGTATCCATGTGGTCTGCAGAAATGTGCTTGAAAGGCTTTTGCTGCTAAGTCTTTAACTGGGATGACCACTAAGAACCTGTAGTAATGATCTACTATTGTTAAGGCGTAGGTTTAGCTTTATCTACTGGGTGTCAGCTTCACATGATTCAGGGCTCCAAGCTCCAAAGACTGTTTGGTAACATTGGGCTACAGTGGTGCTTTCTGGCTGTTGTGATCCTTTCTTCTTATTGCACAGGGACCACAGTTTCTGCACCAGTTTTCTATGGAGTTTCTCATTCCGATCCAATAGAATCTGTCTCGCAGCAATGCTTACAATTTCTTCTAGCCAAAGTCTTCTGCTCGATCATGGTAAGCTTCTAAAACCATCTGGATGTGGCTTCTGAGTATGACCACTGGCACACTTTTTCATGAGTTTTAGGGTTGGTAACACTTATGCATAGTTTACCTCTGTGGATGCATAACCTTCTTCTTTCTTTCCACAATTGTTGAGCTTCTGATAGAGCATCAGGTCCTAGGTCGCGTGATCAGTTCCTTGACCAATTTCACAACAGGGTCACCATCCTGAGTCTCTTTCCAACCATGATGAGGTAATGGGTTCAATGCAACTTCTTGATGCTTGTTATAGACTTGTTGGTACTGTGAGGCACTAGGATGGTGGAATGCTGGTAACTCGATTTCTTCCAGCTCATCCACATCTTCTCCCTCTTCTGATAAGTGAGGCATCCGGGATAATGCATCTGCCATACCTCCCAACCGTCCCGGATTCTGCGGGACTTGCACGATTTATCAGGGCTGTCCCGCACTCCCGCGGCTTACAGCTGATGTCCCGGCTCCTCCCCTCAGTGGAGTGAATAAATTAAATTAAATTATCATCGGCTCTGGATTTTCGGGGCGGCCGGGACTCGAACTCGTGGAGCTGTGAGTCATTGTTTCAAAGGCAGCAACTCTTACCACTGAGCTACTGCCTCTATTGAAAGCAATAGGAAGATTTTGTTATCTTGACCTCTATACTGCAGGGGAGACACCAGAAGCAGGTTATTCAGCTGCAAAGATGGAGGGATGAATGGAGGGATAGAGGGATGAAAGGAGGTATAGAGGGAGGGATGGATGAATGGAGGGATAGAGGGATGAAAGGAGGGATAGAGGGAGGGATGGATGGATGATAGAGGGATGAATGGAGGGATGAATGGAGGGATAGAGGGATGAAAAGAGGGATGGAGGGATGGATGGATGATAGAGGGATGAATGGAGGGATAGAGGGATGAAATTAGGGATAGAGGGAGGGATGGATGGATGATAGAGGGATGAATGGAGGGATAGAGGGATGAAAGGAGGGATAGAGGGAGGGATGGATGAATGATAGAGGGATGAATAGAGGGATGAATGGAGGGATAGAAGGAGGGATGAATGGAGGGATAGAAGGAGGGATGAATGGAGGGATAGAGGGATGGATGGATGATAGAGGGATGAATGGAGGGATAGAGGGAGGGATTGATGATAGAGGGATGAATGGAGGGATAGAGGGATGGATGGATGATAGAGGGATGAATGGAGGGATAGAAGGAGGGATGAATGGAGGGATAGAGGGATGAAAGGAGGGATAGAGGGATGGATGGATGATAGAGGGATGAATGGAGGAATGAATGGAGGGATAGAGGGAGGGATGGATGCATGGATGATAGAGGGATGAATGGAGGGATAGAGGGATGGATGGATGGATGATAGAGGGATGAATGGAGGGATAGAGGGAGGGATGGATGGATGATAGAGGGATGAATGGAGGGATGAATGGAGGGATAGAGGGAGGGATGGATGGATGATAGAGGGATGAATGGAGGGATAGAGGGAGGAAAGTAGGGATAGAGAGAGGGATGGATGGATGATAGAGGGATGAATGGAGGGATGAATGGAGGGATAGAGGGAGGGATGGATGCATGGATGATAGAGGGATGAATGGAGGGATAGAGGGATGAATGGAGGGATAGAGGCAGGGATGGATGGATGATAGAGGGATGAATGGAGGGATGAATGGAGGGATAGAGGGAGGGATGGATGGATGATAGAGGGATGAATGGAGGGATAGAGGGAGGAAAGTAGGGATAGAGAGAGGGATGGATGGATGATAGAGGGATGAATGGAGGGATGAATGGAGGGATAGAGGGAGGGATGGATGCATGGATGATAGAGGGATGAATGGAGGGATAGAGGGATGAATGGAGGGATAGAGGGAGGGATAGAGGGAGGGATGGATGGATGATAGAGGGATGAATGGAGGGATAGAGGGAGGGATGAATGGAGGGATAGAGGGAGGGATGGATGGATGATAGAGGGATGAATGGAGGGATAGAGGGAGGGATGCGTGGATGAATGGAGGGATGAATGGAGGGATAGAGGGAGGGTTAGAGGGATGAATGGAGGGATGAATGGAGAGATGAATGGAGGGATAGAGGGAGGGATGGATGCATGAATGATAGAGGGATGAATGGAGGGATAGAGGGATGGATGGATGCTAGAGGGATGAATGGAGGGATAGAGGGATGGATGGATGATAGAGGGATGAAAGGAGGGATAGAGGGATGGATGGATGATAGAGGGATGAATAGAGGGATGAATGGAGGGATAGAGGGAGGGATGGATGCATGGATGATAGAGGGATGAATGGAGGGATGAATGGAGGGATAGAAGGAGGGATGAATGGAGGGATAGAGGGATGAAAGGAGGGATAGAGGGAGGGATGGATGCATGGCTGATAGAGGGATGAATGGAGGGATAGAGGGATGAATGGAGGGATAGAGGGAGGGATAGAGGGAGGGATGGATGGATGATAGAGGGATGAATGGAGGGATAGAGGGAGGGATGAATGGAGGGATAGAGGGAGGGATGGATGGATGATAGAGGGATGAATGGAGGGATGAATGGAGGGATAGAGGGAGGGATGGGTGGATGAATGGAGGGATGAATGGAGGGATAAATGGAGAGATGAATGGAGAGATAGAGGGAGGGATGGATGATAGTGGGATGGATGGATGATAGAGGGATGGATGATAGAGGGATATATAGATACACGACAGATAATAGATAGAGATAGAATCATAGATAGATAGAATCATAGATAGATAGAATCATAGATAGATAGAGAGATAGAATCATAGATAGATAGATAGATAGAGGGATAGAGATAGATAGATAGATAGATAGATAAATACTGTATCTCAATGTTGGTGAAAGAGTCAGATTCATTTGTTCCCATAAAACTACTATAAAGAAATGAGGAAAAAAATACAAATACAATTTTTTTTTATTTTTTTTTTTATCTTCACCACCTTGGATTCAAACCAGCAATGTTCAAAACTTGTGTCCAGCAACCTCCTGGCTTTCCTAGCTGCTCTAGCTGTTGAGCCACTAGGATTGATGTCAGAGGGAGGATTTCACATAAATGAACCTACAATGCAGCCATCTCTATGTCCTGTAT
Source organism: Anomaloglossus baeobatrachus (assembly GCF_048569485.1). Lineage (NCBI taxonomy): Eukaryota > Metazoa > Chordata > Amphibia > Anura > Aromobatidae > Anomaloglossus > Anomaloglossus baeobatrachus. Next base: position 170,056,677 of record NC_134356.1, read on the forward strand.
TCTAGAGGGAGAGGAAAAGAGGATTTTTTTTCTTCTAATAAAGTTACTAAAAATAATAAAAAAAAATAGAATAATGTAATTTTATTGCACTTTTTTATAAAATAATAAACATCACAAATCAGCAAATAAAAGGGACATATTTGGTGTCCCTGTAATCGTAATGACCTGAACAACACAGCGATCAGGATTATTTATGGGTATCGGTAAATGGCGGGAAAAAAAAGGCGCAATTTATTATTTTTCTTTATTAAAACCCATAAAAATGTAATAAAAATGGATCACTGAGGCCGTGTTCACACATAGCGTAAATGCTGCATTTTTTTCTGCAGGTGTCCGCGCCACGAGTGCAATAACAATGTTCTCTGATTATTGCGTGTTTGCGGTATTTTTTATACATTGTCCCCCTTATTTGATACATATTTGTTGCTGATGTGAATCCTGAAGCTTATAAAGAAAGAAACACCAAATCCGCACAGTTCAGCGGCGTCTTTCCACGCACCAGGGGCGGAGATTTCAGGACGTCTCATCCACTTTGCTTGGACAATTAGTCCATATTCACATGTGGTGTAAATGCTGCATATTTTTCTGCTGTTTTTTTGCACATTTATTCTGCTGTGTTTAATTGTCCAAGTAAAGTGTATGTGGTTCCATGAAAAGACGCCGCTGAATTCTGCGGTTTTCGGGCAGGGGTTTCTCTGGAGGTTTCTATGTGGAGCTTAAAAAATGCAGGAAAAAGCTTCTCTGTACAATAAAAACACTTAAAAACGCAGATTCACATCTGAACCAAAAACGCATTAAATAAGGGAGAGAAGGCAGAAAAAATGCAGCAAAAATGGAAAAAACAGAGAAGATTGTTATTGTGTAGTTTGGTGCAGACAGAAACAAAAAGAAACAGAATTTATGCAACGTGTGAACACAGATTGATAGGCACAAATAAGCAACATGTCATATAGTGACACAGAAATATAAAAAAATTCTGACTGCTATGAATATGAATGAACAGTCCGGGGCATCTACTGAATGACCCTTACTTCCAAATGGGTGTGGCTAGGGGTGTGGCTAGGGGCGTGGTCAAAATTTGCCGCGGCGCGCTGCGCGCGCCACATACTTTGTCCCTCTTTCCTTTCTTGAAAAGTTGGGAGGTATGCATCTGCGTTGGCATTCTTGCAACCAGCATGATATTTGATGGTGAAATCATAATTTGCTAGTCGAGCCATCCACCGCTGCTCCAATGCACCCAATTTTGCTGTATTCAGGTGGGTCAGAGGGTTGTTATCCGTGAACATGGTAAACTTTGCAGCTGCCAGGTAATGTTTAAATTGCTCTGTGACAGCCCAGACCAACGCCAGGAACTCCAACTTGAAGGAACTGTAATTCTCAGGGTTCCTCTCCGTAGAGCGAAGCTTCCTGCTTGCGTAGGCAATCACTCTCTCTTTACCGTTCTGTACCTGGGACAGCTCCTACTCACACGTTGCTAGCATCTGTGTATAGCACAAAGGGTAGATTATAGTCAGGGTATGCCAGAATTTCATCACCAGTCAGGGCTAACCTCATCTGTATGAAGGAGTTTTCTTCTTGTTCACCCCATTCAAATGGGGGATCAGAAGTTTTCTCTTTTTTGCTTTAAGGGGAAATTTTTACAGGGGAATAGAATAGTGTTCACACATGATGCCACTTGCGGTGTTGTAGCTATGTGGATGCAGCCGCTGCTGCACAATGTCCCCTACTGGGGCTGGTGTTAATAGCAGCCTGGATGGTAGGCCCTCCGCAAGTAGGGATGGGCCACAGAGGGTAGGTGTAATGACAGGTGTCGGAAGAAGGTAATCCACACAAGGGCTTTAGTGCAACTGGTTCTTTACTCACTTTTGCTGGTAGTAACTGGTTACCCGAGGCTGGCTGGTTTAAATGCCGGGTCCCCGACATCGATTGGGTACAGTACCTGGGGAAGATTGTCAGCACTGGTGACGGCCTCCTTCACGGATCCCGATGACATGGTAGCCTGGGTTGCCATCACTGGATCAGATGGTGCTTGCTCCTTCTCTAGCGGAGAAGGTGATGCGATCGCTTCTGGTCTAGCAGGGGAAGCTGGTGCCACTTTGCCCTTCTCCAGTGAAGAAGGTGATGTGACTGTGTACCGCCCCGGTGTTGGTCGGTCTGCTCGGATCCAGGATCATGGTGGCTCGAGGGGCCCGGACCCGGGTAGGCGGACACTTTGATCCGTGAAAGTGGGTATTTAGAGGGGAGAAGTTCATGATGCCACCTGTGGGTTGCGGTAACGGGAGTACTGCTGCTGCTGTAAGGATTACCGGGGCAGATGGAGTTAAGCAGCTTGATGTTAGTCCCTCCACAGGTAGGGATGTGTTGTGAATACGTTTTCCAGTTTGGGGCTCCCTCTTGTGGTCAGTGCTGGCGGTGAAGTTGATGTGTGGAATGAAAGCCACACACCTGTGGAGGACTGGCAATCTATTTAACTGGGTAGTTTTTACTTGTTTCTTGCCGGTGGTTATTGTCTCCTGTGTGTTAAGGACATTCTGTAACCAGCTCTGCTCACTACCAGAACTCCTCTCAGATAAGTGGTCTTTGTACTTCTGCTATTTGTTTTTCATTTTCTTGTTGTTTTTTTCTGCTTTAATACTAATGCTTCCTATTAGATTCCTAAAGATTCCTATTTTGTCTGTGTAGAGTTCTTGGTGGAATGGGATCATTCCCTGTTGGGAGTGTCTGTATACTTGGCTCCATGATTCTGCAAGGTATTGTGTTTGTCATGCTTGGTATTAGTTCAGTCCCTCACCTGTATTAGTGTTTTTGGATCCGAGTAACATCAGAGTGCTGATACAATGGGGGAGAGGTTGTGTGACCTCAGGATTTTTCCACATCAGAAGGTTTTTACGGCTGCAGACAGTTAGACAGTTGCTCTTTCCTATCCTTTCCTATAAAGATAGTTTGGGCCTCACCTTTGCTGAAATCTGTCTTTTCCAGCTTTGTACTGTGTTTTTCTATATCACCGTAGCCTTTATATGTGGGGGGCTATCTATCTATCTTTGGGGACTGCTCTGAGGCAGATTAGCTTTCTTATATCTCTATCTGTTAGATTATTTAGTTCTCCGGCTTTGTCGAGGCGTCCAAGTCATCGTAGGCACGCCCCACAGCTACTTCTTGTTGTGTGTCAGGATTAGGTCTGCAGTTGGTTAGTGTTCCAGCCACTCTGTTACCTTTTGGGATTCTGCATTTTTTGATCCTCCTCGGTCCCTGAATCATAACAGGGATGGCCCCGGGCTCAGGGGTGTTATTGGTGGTTATTTGGGAGAGCAGGGTGCAGGGGACCAGGGCACCCACTGTGGGTAGTCGTGGTGCTGGATGAAGATTATAAAGGAGACACACACGCTGCAAGTAAACCAAATTCTCTGTGTGCCGCTGCCGCTGCAGGAAGCCCGTCCAAGTACCCGGTCCCACCGGTGTCACATAGTAATCCGGAGCCTGCCTCCGTGCACAGTTTCGTGTCCGTGTGGGTCCCTATAGCCTGAAACTGTAAGTTCCTGCTTCTTCAGTTTTTAGGTGAAGATGTGCTCCCAAGGGCTGGCACTTGAGACTTTAGTGGGTTGCTTTCGCTGGAAAACCCTGTCCCCCACGGTGTGCTGATGCCGTCAGTCTCTGAGCTCTCTGAGAATTTCCCTCAAAGTCCCCTTCCTCTGCAGGTTAATTGTCAGGACATTGAATCAGCTCCTGACCTAGGGTCCTGTACCCCGTCGTGCTCGATACAGGTCAGTTTCTTTTGGGCTTGGTGGTACCGACAGTCCTCCTAGACTATGTCCGTCGCACCCTTTCCAATGTCAATGCCACCGGTCCCCGACTCCTCTGGTCCCGGATTACTGTCTGCGACCTAACCACGGTCTAGCTCCCCGGGAGCTCACGCACTAGCTCCTCTCTCCTTGAGGCCTCTCACTCGACTCCTGTCCTTCCCTCCCACCAGTCTGCCTGACCCTTAGGTGGGTGGCACTTTTCCAGCTAGACCAACTCACTGGTGTGTCTGACAGGTCATGATGTGAGGTGTTGATTGGGATTTGTGGTGCTGTTGGAGGTGACACCGGTTTCCGGGAACTTGGAACCATGAGGGGTAAGCCCGGAACACTGGGTAAGGATGCAGTAACCTGTGACACCCTGGGGCGCCACAACCGTTTCTGGTGTCGCTGACTCTGGCGGTGATGCGGCCTTATCGAGGATCGATTCCGGTGTCTGGTTCAGTGCTGCCTGATCAAGCGGCGTTCCTCTCTCTTGGAGCCCGCATGGCTGCCACCATTCCCATCATCTCCGCCTTCCACTCCTCTACATGCTGCAGGTGTTCCGCACGCAGAGTCCAGCACAGCCGCTGGACCTCTGCCTCTAGCCTCGCCGCGGTCCAGGTCCCTGGGTGACCTGGTGCACTGGCGCGATCCCCTGGAGCAGACATGTTGCTGGTAAGAGTCCTGGAGGCATTCTGGTGCAGGGCCACCAGGCTCCCTGCTTCCAGTGTCGCTTCACATTGTGGACACTCCCCGGGGGCAGGGCTTTCTTTTCGCAACAAAATGGTGGCGGTTTTTCAAGCAATAAAGCACAGTCCATAAAACACAATCTTTAAGGCACACGTCACCCGGTTTGACCGGGTGCAGTTCAATCCTGTTCGTGACACCAGGAAAAAGGGTTGTGTCGCCCAGGGTTATGGGGTACTCGGTCCCAGGCGGTGTATAACTGGGGAATGTCACTTTGGTGGCCGTTGCCCGGTTCCGTGCCGTGGGCCCTTTTTGGAAAGGGGAACTATTTACAGGGGAATAGAATAGTGTTTACATGTGACTCCACTTGCGATGTTGTGGCTATGTGGATGCAGCCACCGCTGCACAATGTCCCCTACTGGTGCTGGTGGTAATGGCAGCCTGGATAGCAGGCCCTCCGCATGCAGGGATGGGCCGCAGAGGATAGGTGTCGGAAGAAGGTAATCCACACAAGGGGTTCAGTGCAACTGGTTATTTACTCACTTTTGCTGGTGGTAGCTGGTTACCCGAGGCTGGCTGGTTTCACCGCCAGGTCCCCTTTGTCCCAGTGCTAGTGTAGTAATCTGGTACCTTCTTCCCCTGCACCTGTCTCTGGTTAGTGGGTCCCCGTGGCGTAGAGCAACTGGGGGTCCCTGTCCAGTGGTGTTTCTTTCCACTGCTGTCCGTATGATGGTAGCATGAATCCTGTGGGGTTGGAGTCTTTGGTTCTGCCCCGGCTCTCTCTTTGCTACTGAGTCTTGGATTTTTAGGCTCAGCGAGGTCCTTGATGGTCCCCTTGCTGTGCAGGTGTTCACAGGCCGGCTTGGAGCTTCTGCCTGTCCTAGGATCCTGTACCCTGTTGGTGCGTTGTTCCGGGAGTACTCCCCTGTAGTCTACTGGCAACTACCCTCCTGGGCAACAGGTTACTGTGAACTCCATGTCAGTGTGTCTGCTCACTTCCTCTGTCACTGTCAGACTCCTCAGACTAAATGACTGTCTGTCATCAGTCCGCCCCACCCACCTCGTCAACTAGTGGACTGGACTGACTCCACCTCTAGGCGGCCATCCATTGGTCCAACCCTAGCCCCGTACCATTGTATGGGGGATTGTTGGGGAGAACTGGGATTACCTGGAGTGTTTGTTTGTGACCAACACTGGTCTTCCGGGACCCTAGGGGGTAGGTCCTGCATCCTGGTGAGGATGCAGAACCTTGTAGCTCCCTGATGGCTTCAGAGGAGTTACAATAGCTTCTGGGAGACCAGTGGCTGTGAGCTCTGTATCCCGCAATCCAACAGTCAGGCAATCCGGAAGTACAGTAAGGTCACCGTAATTCACACTCTGGGTCTCCCCTGCTGCTCTCAGTGAACTCAGTTGAACCCACTGTCAGATTGCGGATGAGGTATTATGTGACATTGACTATTTGGTTGCAGACATTTCTGCACCAAATCTGCATCTCCTGGCAAAAACACAGCTAAAACCGCATCAAGAACACATGCAGTGTTGGTGTGTTTTTTTGCCAAGAGATGCAGATTTGGCTCAGAAATGTATGCAATCAAATCTCAACGTGCACATATCGCCTAATCTGGTTATTCGACATTGAGTTCAATGAGTACACCTGATGTGTGGTCACTGAGTTCACCTCAGGTCAGTTCACCTGACGTCACAGCCAAAGGTTCCCCCGGTATCCCAGGTATGAACTCAGGCGAAGTGACCTGAGGTGAACCCATTGAACTAAGTGACCTCACCTCAGGTGAACTCAATTCAATTCAATGCCGATTACTTGATAAGGCGATATGCACACATTGCTTATTTGGTTGCAGATATGTCTGCGCCAAAACTGCATCTCCTGACAAAAAAACACATCAAAACCACATGTGGTTTTTTGCCAGAAGATGCAGAGTTGGACCAGAAATGTCTGACCCAAATACCTAATGTGCACACATTGCCTAATCTAGCAATCTGGCATTGTGTTTAATTACTTCACCTGAGGTCACAGCTGAGATTTCCACGGTACTCCAAGTGGGACCTTAAGGGAAGTGACCTGAGGAAAACTCATTTAACTCAGTGACCTCCCCTCAGGAGAAGTAATTGAACTCAATGCCGGATTACTGGATTAGGCAATGTGTGCACAGTGAGTATTTGGGTGCAACAATTCTGCGCCGCCTTTGCATCACCTAGTAAAAAAACATATCAAAACCCTACGTGTTTTGATTTGGTTTTGGTGCATTTGTTTTTGTTAGAAGATGTAGATGTAGAGTAGATGCAGAAATGTCTGCACCTAAATATTCAATGTGCACACATTGATTAATCTGGTAATCCGGAATTGAGTTCAATGACTTCCCCTGAGGTCACAGCTGGGGTGCCAGATTACTTGATAAGGTGATGTGCACACATTGAGTATTTGGTTGCAGGTATGTCTGCACCAACTCTCCATCTCCTGGCAAAAAAAAACACAGCAAAAACACAATCCGGCATTGTGTTTAATTACTTCACCTGAGCTCACAGCTAGGGTTTCCATGATACCCCAGGTGTGACCTCAAGTGAACTAATGTGAGGTGAACTCATTGAACTCAGTGAAGTCAATTAAATCAATGCTGGATTACTGGATTAGGCAATGTGTGCACATTGAGTATTTGGAATACAGACATTTCTGTATTGACTCTGCATCTCCTGGTAAAAGATTGCATCAAAACCCCATGATTGTTTATGTGGTTTCGGTGCATTTTTTTGCCAGAAGATGCAGAGTTGATGCAGAGATATCTGCACCCAAGTACCCAATGTGCACACATTGTCTAATCTGCTAATCCTTTGTTGAGTTCAATGACTTCACCTGAGATCACAGCTGGGGTTCCCACAATACTACAGGTGTAACCTCTGGTGAATTAATCTGACATGAACTCATTGAATTCAGTGACCTCACCTCAGATGAAGTCACTGAACTCAATGCCAGATTACTTGACTAGGCAATGTGTGCACAGTCATTGAGTATTTGGGTGCAAAACCACCAAATCCTGGCAAAAAAATGCACAGAACTGAATGCATTTTTGGTGCGGTTTTGGTGCGTTTTTTGCTTGGAGAAGCAGATTTGGTGCAGAAATATCTGCAACCAAATGCTCAATGTGTGCACATCACCTAATCTGGCAATCCAGCAGCGGGTTTAGCTGAGCTCACTGAGAGCACCAGGCGATCCCCCAGTTATGGAGTCCAGTGACCTTACTGCTGGATTGTAGGACACAGAACCACAACAAACCGGCAGTCAGGTCACCGGAGGTCACATTGGGGCTCCCTGCTGCTCTCAGTAAAAGAAGAACCCACTGCCGGATTGCCGTGCGGCTGTGTCTTGCAATCCGACATTCTGGCAATCAAGCAGCGGGTTCCATTTTCACTGAGGGCAGCGGGGAGCCCCCAGTGTGAACTTTAGTGACCTGACTGACATTATCGCTTATCACTGCCAGGTTTCCCTGCTGCTGTCAGTGTTGTCTGGGGTCTACAGTGATCGGTCGTATTATCGGTCACTGCAGACTTTGGATGTAGCAGAGCCAGGATCATTGTGAGACCTTGTGTGGATTACGTCGGACCTGTGGGGGTGTTTTTAGGGATAATAAATTGGTGAAAGGAGGTGTTTCTTTTTAATTAAAAATAAAGGATTTTTGTGTAATTGTGTTTTTTTTCTTTTTCTTTGTAGGATTAATAATGGGGAGGTCTTATAGACGCCTCCCCATTACTAACCCTGCGCGTGATGACAGCTGTGAATTTTTAACAAATTGCGATAAGCTAAAAAGTAATTGGAATGAGTCGTTAAAGAGCTGAAATTACCGCATGTAATGAATGTGACAATTCTGGGCGGCTGTGGGCTGCTGTTTTTAGGCTGGGGGGGTTTCAATAAGCCAAAGAATACCAGCTCCCACGAGACGGGTTTATCTTGGCTGGGTATCACAATTGGGGGGACCACATGGCGTTTTTTTTAAATTATTTAGTTAAATAATTGAAGAAAAAAAATACATGGGGACCCTCTTATTTTGATACACAGCAAAGCTATTGCACACAGCTGGGAGCTGCTTCCTGTAGCCATCTCCTTTATCTGTGCTGGGTATCCATATTCAGGGGACTCTATGCCATTTTGTTATAAACCTATTTAGCTGTACACTCCTTTAGGGGAGCCAGATAGCTATTGTGAGGTCAGCCAATCACACTGGCAGAGAGTGTTGGCGGGGAAAGCTGTGAATATGTATGAGAATAGGGAGACTGGAGCACACCATCTGTGGTTCGTTATTTGAGGGGTATGGTGTAGCTATGCACAATAACTCCCTCTTGGAGATCCAGCAGTCATCAGGACATCCACTTCGGGTTATGCTGAGATACCGGTGAGATCGTTCTGTTTTTTTACGCCTTATCGCTAAGGGTGTTAGAGTCTTTAGTGGCACTCTTTGCTCTTTTATAGAGGTTATCCACTATTTGGTGTTAATTAGTCCTAATAGTTGGCTCTAATGTTTCATATGGATATTGGTTATCTAACCTTCAGGCCTACTTCATTTGCCTGATTATATTGGTGTTATTTCTCTATGTATGTTTGTTCGTTTCCCCAATGTTATATGCACTAATAAAAGTTATATTTTAATATTTCATTATTGCCTAGTTGTATCACAGAATGTGTGTAAGACCTAATGAACGGACCTGGAAGTAGTATGCCAGCTGCAGGGAAACTTAGTAAGTATTTTTTTTTCATTCCACCTCCCAATCACAGTAAAGATAGTAGCAAAGATTGTTACTGGATTAATGTGATGGGAAGGCAATCACATCATGTTTAGTGGCTGAAAATCAAGCACCAAACATGCTGAGAGGGGTCGCTAAACTCACAAGGTGAATACCAAAATACTTGATGAGTAACGGATATGGTGAATACCTTAATATTCAGTATTGAATAGTGCCAAATGTCACAGGGTCCTTCTCCAATATCACACAATCAACAGAACGAGAGATGATTGAACAATCTAACGATCCTTTATTCCAAGCAAATCAGAAAGTCCATGAAATAATCCACCATACAGAGGGTAAAACAGTCCAGAAACATGGATATAGTTCAGTAAGTGACAAATGTCCAGGTGTCTCTGGAGAGCTTCAGCTTCTCCCACAGAGGATGAATCTTCCTGCTTTTCTCTTGAAGTTTTCAGACAAACTCAATAATCCCCCAGGTAAACAGAGAGTTTGGGTGAATTCCAGGCCCCAGCCCCCAGACTTTGGGACAAAAGCCTGACAGGGGGTGATTACACTGCAAACAGGACAATGCATACTGAATGGACAGAGCACCACGCCTAAAACACGAACGTACACAAAATTATACACAACCCCCCATATTCCACCATCACACCAAATATATTTGCTTATTGCTACTTTACTATGTTTAATTACTGGGAATATATATGGTTCACTTCACGGAAGTACATGTAACTTACCGTATTTTTCGTACTATAAGAGGCACTTTTTTCCCCCAAATGTTGGGGGAAAGTGGGGGGGTGTCTTATAGTCTGAATGTAGGACTGCGGGGAATGAGGGTGCTGCGGTGGAGTGGGTCATCAGTGGCATGAGCAGGCTGTAGCAGCCTGCTGTGACCACGTAGGCTTGCTCATTTCATATGCACACCCATCCTCCCGCCCATCATCCCTCAGTGCTGAAACCGGTGCTGACAGGAGTGCGAGATGATGGGCGCGCATAATGGTGCACGCATAATTAACAGCCGGCCCGCATGATCACCCCTGGCAACTACAGCTTGGAGTGATCATGTGCGGCTGCATTCACTGCCCCCCCGCGCATCATCATCAGCGCGGGGTGCAGTGAATCAGTATACTCACCTATCACCGTTGTCTGCAGCATCGCGATCTCCTCCTGTCTGCTAGCCACCTGATCTGTGTGTAGAGAGCGGTGAGCACAGAGATGACATCATCTCTGTGCACACCGCCAGTCTCCACACAGGTCAGCTGACAGGCAGACAGGAGGACAAGCGATGCTGAAGACAGTGGTGACGGCTCCACACAGGTCAGCGGCGCTGCTGCCGGCACTGACAGGAGGACGAGCGATGCTGCATGGAGCGAGGAAAGGTGAGTATAAACGTTTATTTTTTTTTTGTGTGCCACAGGATACAGGCCATATAGCAGGATGGATGGGGGTATATATCAGGATGGATGGGGGTATATATCAGGATGGATGGGGTATATAGCAGGACAGGGGTATATAGCAAGATGGGGGTGTATAGCAGGATGGTGGTATATAGCAGGATGGGAGCATATTCCCGGATGGCAGTATATAGCAGGATGGGGGTATATAGCAGGATGAGGGCATGTACCAGGTGGGTGGTATATAGCAGGATAGCAGTATATAGCAGGATGGGGGTATATAGCAGGATGGCAGTATGTAGCAGGATGGCAGTATATAGCAGGAAGGCAGTATATAGCAGGATAAGGGCATATACCAGGATGGCACTATGTAGCAGGATGGGGGCTATACCATGATGGCGGTATATAGCAGGATGGGAATATATACCAGGATTGGGTACATATATACAAGGATGGGGATCATATTCAATGCAGAAGGATCATTATCAGGATGGGGTACCTTAGTAGAGAATTTGGGTATTACCACCATAACAGTGTCAGCAGCAGATCCTCGCCCCATAACAGTGAGTCATGACCACATTTTTTGCTTAAAATTTTATTTTCCAATTTTCCTCCTCTAAAACCAGGGTTCGTCTTATGGTCTTATAGTCTGAAAAATACGATATATTCTGTGAATTTGATGTTGGTACATAATTGCAGCTTTCCTTTAGTGACATAGCTAATATACTTTTTGTTAATGTTTGTGACATTGTGTGATATATTAATTTTTTTTTCTTTTTCAAAAAATGTTATTAATTTCAATTTCAACAAGAAATTTCACAATACAGTCTCATCAACATTCTTCAATAATCAAGTTTGTTTACCAACAAGTATTTGCAATCGAGTGTGAAGAAGGCAAGTAGAGACTTAGCAATTAGTAGGGACTATAAGAGAGGAGAAGCAGAGAAGAACAGTGAGTATGAGATCTTCTCACTGGGTGAGAGGGGAAGGAAAAGGTAAAAGGGGACAGAAATTTTTTAACTAATCTTTCATCAAGTTTTTGCTACCCCATGTGAGAGCAGCATGATGCAGAGACAGAGATCTTCATTCTAAAGCGGGCTTTACACACTGCGATATCGGTCCCGATATCGCTAGTGTGGGTACCCGCCCCCATCTGTTGCGCGACACGGGCAAATCGCTGCCCGTGCCGCACAACATCGCTCAGACCCGTCACACATACAGTTAGGTCCAGAAATATTTGGACAGTGACACAAGTTTTGTTATTTTAGCTGTTTACAAAAACATGTTCAGAAATACAATTATATATATAATATGGGCTGAAAGTGCACACTCCCAGCTGCAATATGAGAGTTTTCACATCCAAATCGGAGAAAGGGTTTAGGAATCATAGCTCTGTAATGCATAGCCTCCTCTTTTTCAAGGGACCAAAAGTAATTGGACAAGGGACTCTAAGGGCTGCAATTAACTCTGAAGGCGTCTCCCTCGTTAACCTGTAATCAATGAAGTAGTTAAAAGGTCTGGGGTTGATTACAGGTGTGTGGTTTTGCATTTGGAAGCTGTTGCTGTGACCGGACAACATGCGGTCTAAGGAACTCTCAATTGAGGTGAAGCAGAACATCCTGAGGCTGAAAAAAAAGAAAAAATCCATCAGAGAGATAGCAAAATCAACAGTCGGGTACATTCTGAGAAAAAAGGAATTGACTGGTGAGTTGGGAACTCAAAAAGGCCTGGGCGTCCACGGATGACAACAGTGGTGGATGATCGCCGCATACTTTCTTTGGTGATGAAGAACCCGTTCACAACATCAACTGAAGTCCAGAACACTCTCAGTGAAGTAGGTGTATCTGTCTCTAAGTCAACAGTAAAGAGAAGACTCCATGAAAGTAAATACAAAGGGTTCACATCTAGATGCAAACCATTCATCAATTCCAAAAATAGACAGGCCAGAGTTAAATTTGCTGAAAAACACCTCATGAAGCCAGCTCAGTTCTGGAAAAGTATTCTATGGACAGATGAGACAAAGATCAACCTGTACCAGAATGATGGGAAGAAAAAAGTTTGGAGAAGAAAGGGAACGGCACATGATCCAAGGCACACCACATCCTCTGTAAAACATGGTGGAGGCAACGTGATGGCATGGGCATGCATGGCTTTCAATGGAACTGGGTCACTTGTGTTTATTGATGACATAACAGCAGACAAGAGTAGCCGGATGAATTCTGAAGTGTACCGGGATATACTTTCAGCCCAGATTCAGCCAAATGCCGCAAAGTTGATCGGACGGCGCTTCATAGTACAGATGGACAATGACCCCAAGCATACAGCCAAAGCTACCCAGGAGTTCATGAGTGCAAAAAAGTGGAATATTCTGCAATGGCCAAGTCAATCACCAGATCTTAACCCAATTGAGCATGCATTTCACTTGCTCAAATCCAGACTTAAGACGGAAAGACCCACAAACAAGCAAGACCTGAAGGTTGCGGCTGTAAAGGCCTGGCAAAGCATTAAGAAGGAGGAAACCCAGCGTTTGGTGATGTCCATGGGTTCCAGACTTAAGGCAGTGATTGCCTCCAAAGGATTCGCAACAAAATATTGAAAATAAAAATATTTTGTTTGGGTTTGGTTTATTTGTCCAATTACTTTTGACCTCCTAAAATGTGGAGTGTTTGTAAAGAAATGTGTACAATTCCTACAATTTCTATCAGATATTTTTGTTCAAACCTTCAAATTAAACGTTACAATCTGCACTTGAATTCTGTTGTAGAGGCTTCATTTCAAATCCAATGTGGTGGCATGCAGAGCCCAACTCGCGAAAATTGTGTCACTGTCCAAATATTTCTGGACCTAACTGTACTTACCTGCCCGGCGACGTCGCTCTGACCGGCGAACCGCCTCCTTTCTAGGGGGCGGTCCGTGCGGCGTCACAGCAGCGTCACTGAATCGCCACTCAATAGAAGCGGAGGGGCGGAGATGAGCGGGACGTAACATCCCGCCCACCTCCTTCCTTCCGCATTGTGGCCGGGAGGCAGGTAAGGAGAGCTTCCTCGTTCCTGCAGTGTCACACGGAGCGATGTGTGCTGCCGCAGGAACGAGGAACAACCTCGTTACTGCTGCAGTAACGATTTTTGAGAATGGACCCCCATGTCACCGATGAGCGATTTTGCACGTTTTTGCAACAATGCAAAATCGCTCATCGGTGTCACACGCAACGGCATCGCTAAGGCGGCCGGATGTGCGTCACCAATTCCGTCACCCCAACGAGTTCGCATTAGCGATGTCGTAGCTTGTAAAGCCCCCTTAAGTATGTATCACTCACTGGGCTATTTGCTGTAGTTTTGATAAAATGCAGAATGCTGTATAATTCCACCCACGACACTGATTCGCAGCTTTCTTTGTACAATGTGTATAGGCAGAAAGGCAGTGCTGAGGCCGGGTTATACAGAGCTAATGAATATGGAGAACTACATGATAGGATGTACAGTTAGGTCCAGAAATATTTGGACAGTGACACAATTTTCGCGAGTTGGGCTCTGCATGCCACCACATTGGATTTGAAATGAAACCTCTACAACAGAATTCAAGTGCAGATTGTAACGTTTAATTTGAAGGTTTGAACAAAAATATCTGATAGAAATTGTAAGAATTGTACACATTTCTTTACAAACACTCCACATTTTAGGAGGTCAAAAGTAATTGGACAAATAAACCAAACACAAACAAAAATTTTTTATTTTCAATATTTTGTTGCGAATCCTTTGGAGGCAATCACTGCCTTAAGTCTGGAACCCATGGACATCACCAAACGCTGGGTTTCCTCCTTCTTAATGCTTTGCCAGGCCTTTACAGCCGCAGCCTTCAGGTCTTGCTTGTTTGTGGGTCTTTCCGTCTTAAGTCTGGATTTGAGCAAGTGAAATGCATGCTCAATTGGGTTAAGATCTGGTGATTGACTTGGCCATTGCAGAATGTTCCACTTTTTTGCACTCATGAACTCCTGGGTAGCTTTGGCTGTATGCTTGGGGTCATTGTCCATCTGTACTATGAAGCGCCGTCCGATCAACTTTGCGGCATTTGGCTGAATCTGGGCTGAAAGTATATCCCGGTACACTTCAGAATTCATCCGGCTACTCTTGTTTGCTGTTATGTCATCAATAAACACAAGTGACCCAGTGCCATTGAAAGCCATGCATGCCCATGCCATCACGTTGCCTCCACCATGTTTTACAGAGGATGTGGTGTGCCTTGGATCATGTGCCGTTCCCTTTCTTCTCCAAACTTTTTTCTTCCCATCATTCTGGTACAGGTTGATCTTTGTCTCATCTGTCCATAGAATACTTTTCCAGAACTGAGCTGGCTTCATGAGGTGTTTTTCAGCAAATTTAACTCTGGCCTGTCTATTTTTGGAATTGATGAATGGTTTGCATCTAGATGTGAACCCTTTGTATTTACTTTCATGGAGTCTTCTCTTTATTGGTAACTTAGAGACAGATACACCTACTTCACTGAGAGTGTTCTGGACTTCAGTTGATGTTGTGAACGGGTTCTTCTTCACCAAAGACAGTATGCGGCGATCATCCACCACTGTTGTCATCCGTGGACGCCCAGGCCTTTTTGAGTTCCCAAGCTCACCAGTCAATTCCTTTTTTCTCAGAATGTACCTGATTGTTGATTTTGCTACTCCAAGCATGTCTGCTATCTCTCTGATGGATTTTTTCTTTTTTTTCAGCCTCAGGATGTTCTGCTTCACCTCAATTGAGAGTTCCTTAGACCGCATGTTGTCTGGGTACAGCAACAGCTTCCAAATGCAAAACCACACACCTGTAATCAACCCCAGACCTTTTAACTACTTCATTGATTACAGGTTAACGAGGGAGATGCCCTCAGAGTTAATTGCAGCCCTTAGAGTCCCTTGTCCAATTACTTTTGGTCCCTTGAAAAAGAGGAGGCTATGCATTACAGAGCTATGATTCCTAAACCCTTTCTCCGATTTGGATGTGAAAACTCTCATATTGCAGCTGGGAGTGTGCACTTTCAGCCCATATTATATATATAATTGTATTTCTGAACATGTTTTTGTAAACAGCTAAAATAACAAAACTTGTGTCACTGTCCAAATATTTCTGGACCTAACTGTAAGTGACATCGCTGGAATCAGTGTCTCTTTCCCTACATTATGCTGCTCTCAGATTAGGTGGCAAAAACCTTTAGATTCCTGTTAACACTTTCCTTATTGAATATACATGAGCCCTGTACGTTGCTTTCCTTTTTGGTAGATATTCTATTCATATTGTTGGTTATTCTACTATATTTAATGAGAAATAACCTCAACAATGAATTTGCAGACGTTTTTCTATAGTTCTCATTCAGCTGTGTGTTTGTGACTCTCCAGACATGTTTGTACATTTTTCTTCATTTAATCACGTTGCTATTTCTCCTCCATCCGGTCTACTGAGAGGTGCTAGTCCACGGGAATGAGAAGGGAGATATCTAAGATGCTAGACCGGCCTTCTCAAGAAACATTGCAGAAATGTAGCACTGGCATGCTTACAGTAACCTCTACTGTCGGTGGAGGATTTTCATGCAGTCACGGTTCCTATATAGAGGAGAGAAGTTTCCGTACATGTAAACATTCAGCTATAGCTTAATAACAATAATATTGCATGAGGTAACGCTGAAAGGCTTATTGAAAAACTCCTTCCTGGCAAATAGATGACACTATATACAGCTTTGTACACATTCTGGTCTACGTGCTTTATTTACACCACTATGGCACACGCTGTACTGTACACACATACTGAACAACTACAGTGTCCAAAAATGGAATAGCAGAAAATGTCAAATGAAATACATTGGATAATTTAATGGTTCCATGTTTATAGAATATCCTACAATTTTACTTTTACTGTTGACTTTGCATTTCTTGCTGATCTGAGGTGAGATGCCATTGGAGATCCAGTTGGACATGTCCTCAGCTTAGGCGTTACCCTGGGGTAGGTTTCTCATCTGTGATTACCAATAGGTGTAAGTTGTATAAAACAGAAACTGTCAGTTGGTTTACGCTGCCAAACTATCATGTAACAAGGATACAGCACAATTGCAGACAGGTATGATTTTCTTTAACATGCTCTTGTGTTTCAGAGAAAACATAGTTAAAAAAGAGCCAGAGACCATAAGCAGAGACAAGACCAGTCCAGCGCCACCACACTCAGATTCTCCCCACACAAGTCTAGTTGATTGACAGGTCTCTCCTATGTGATTGAGACCTGTCAATCACTGGGAGAACCTGGCCGGTGACATTGTGGCGCCCCTGACCTGGTCAGGCACCACTGAGTACTGCACCCATGCTGGGGACAGTACAATACAGGTAATCCAGAAGGCTGACCGAGGTGTGACTACACAGGCGCATAGTGATCAGGTCTCACACATGTACCTTTGAGAGGACCCCTGGGGATCCCAGGAGGGGGCAAAGCCTTCACCTCCACTGGAATAGTGGAGGGGGTTAAAAAGCCTCCATCTCCACTCAAGGGGTGTGGTAAGAGAGCCTGGTTGCTAGGTGGCGTAGGCAAGAACAGGAGAGGAGGAGCAGTGAGCCGGTTTAGTGCAGAGTCCAGGGAGCTCCAAGGAGAGCAGACCCCTGGGGCTGTTGCAGTCTAACAGCGCCCGCGCAGTGGCTACCGACGGGGGAGAACGGTCACCTAGGAGTGCTACCCGAAATCCATCTTCAGCTAAAGAGAGAGCACGGAGTGGGAAGTAAGGAGACTGCTAGGGAGTACCAGGCCCAAACGGGCGGCAGATCCCGGAGCGGGGATAGATCCACCTTTCCTTGCTAAACCTGCCGGTGTGGGGCCCTCAAAGCCCACACCACAACACCCAAAAGCCGCAGCCACGTAGCCACAGTTAGGGCCCATAGTTCACAGGAGGCAAGCAGCTGGAGTGATCTGGTCCAGGCGACAAGCAAACGGCAACTGAAGGGGAGAGAGGCTTCAGCAACTTCCCTGGGTGACCCCCATAGGGACTAAAAGTCGGGGTTACCCCAAACCACTAAGGGCTAAGGAAGGCGAGTCGGTAGTCACCATCATCAGTCAGCCTGAAGGATACCTGGTTCCAGCCTGGTTCATCCCAGCTACGCCCGGGTTACTCACCCTGCCATCAACTGTGAGTAAAACCCCTGAAAGACATCCTGCTTGTGTGGAGTTATTCTGCGCCCTGTAGTTCTACACATCTACACAGGACCCTGGGGCATGCCTCACTCTCAGGAGGCTACTACACCTGACTGCACATACCATCAGCCCCAGGCACCCCTAACCTGCAGTGGCGGTCCCCACTGACCGCAATTCTGAGAGTGGCGTCACGACAAATAGAAGATTTCCTATCTGTGACAGGATCCAGCTGAGTGGAGTCCCTGAAGGTAATGCACCGACACAACACCGGTGGGGCTTCACATCTGGCGTCACGAACAGGATAAGGACTAGACCTGTTCAGACAGGTGACCATGTGCCTGGGCGGTCCGCTTGAAAAATTGGAAGCGCCGCCATATTGCCACCATGAAAAGCGCGCTGAAAAACAACAGCAGCCCGCGCTGGGAGAAGTTACCGCCCACGAAGAGGTGTGGCTACCCAGAGATCCCCTGCAGAGTTCTGACCTCGCTTGTGAAGAGAGCGGAAGCGTCCAGAGACGTCGGGACAGAAAGGGAGCCAGAAGTCTGCTGCTAGAGAAAATGGCGTCTGAACACAGAGACCCAGAGCCAGGCTCCACTGCCTGGTGGTGTCGGGAGCTTGCCGAGTTCTGCGATCAACTGGAGGCCAGGGTCGGAAGGCAGATCAGAGAGGGACGTGCGGAGTTTCTGGAAATGACCGCGGCGGTTCAGGCCTATGAGGGGAGAGCCGCGCGCCGAGTGCCAGACCGGACGGTGACGACTCAGACCCCGATGCTGCCAACGATGGGTGAGTCCAGTGTTGCCCCTGCCAGCGCGAGTGCCCCGACCCCTGCTGCCATGCCCGCGGTCCCTGAAGAGGCGCCCGGCGCGGCGACGCCGAACCAGGCCGCAGCCACGCCAGGTGCGGCCCGCCAAGCCCAGGCCGCCGCTGCGATGCCCTGCTCGGCCCGTAGAGAACCGGCTGCCACCGCGACCCTCATCCGCGCCGCAGGTGTGACGCTGACCCAGGCCGCCGCCATGCTAGGCCCGGCCCGCCGAGACCCCACCGCAGCAGCAACGCTCGTCCGCGCCGCAAGTGAGGTGCTGAACCAGGCCGCAGCCACGCCAGGTGCGGCCCGCCAAGCCCAGATCGCTGCAGCGACGCCCAGCCCAGCCTGCAAAGATCCCATCGCAGCTGCGACGCCAATCCAGGCCGCGACAGCGACGCCGATCCAGGCCGCCGCAGCGATGCCCTGCCCGGCCCGCCAAGAACCGGCCATAGTAGCGATGCCCGCTGAGACGCCAGCTGCAACAGCGACGCTGATCCAGGCCGCCGCCATGCCGGGCGCGGCCCGCCAAGACCAGGCCGCCGCCATACAGGGCGCGGCCCGCCAAGACAAGACAGACGTATCATTGTTTACCCCGGCCTGCAAGGCCAGAGCAGACACCGCTCCCCAGTCTAAGGAAGTCCCTGCTAGGAAGTCCCTGGTAGGTGAGGACCCCGCATACTGGCAGCTGAAGGCTGACCTGGAGGCCAAGTTCCCACAGGAGATGGTGGACCGGTACATGCTCCCTCCGCATACCCCCAAGACGACTCCTGCAGCAACCATGCCAAAGAGATCCCCGCCTGGGCCGGCTGAAGAGCACCCATCCCCGGCACTGCCACCACCGGAGTGCTCAGCAGAACTAAGGGGGAGGGGAGGCCAGGAAGCTGAGAAGCTGACTCCGGAGCCATCAGCAGTGGATTCATACCCCGAGCCAGAGATGTTGCCATACTCCCGCTGGGACGAAGAAGACCCGATACCCTCTGCTGAAGAAGATCTACCCAAAAGCCTCACCTGGGAGCTTGTAAGCTGTACCTCGCAGAATCCAGTCCGCAAGACACGGCGCCGTAACAGAACCCAGTCTTTCCCTGCACCGCAGTCCCCAGAGCAAAGAGATGAAATAACGGCCAGAGACCTAGAGGAGAAACGGTTCCTGAGAAGAGCCAAAGCCCAGGTCAGAGGACCCCTTTGTCGAGGAGTGGTGGAGGATTTTAGCCTAAAATCAGGATACGGCTTCATCGTAGCACCTGGTATGAAAGAAGGCATTTTTGTCAACAGAAGAGACGTTAGAGCTCATTTGCCCAGAGGACATCCTGGAAGGAACCTAAGAATGGGAGACACAGTGCAATTTACAATGCATCAAGGAGAAAGAGGCTGGTATGCACTCGATGTAACACCATGTCCTAAAGAAAAAGAAACAGACACAGAGGAAGAAAGAAAAGACAGAGATAGAGAAAGAACAGACAAAGAGCCCACTGATGAGACCACTACGGACGATGAAAGAGATCAAGAAACCAACAGGTGCCGCAGCCCTACAGGCCCAAGCCCTGGTATGGAGGAGTAGAGAAAAGTAAAGTAAGAAGAGAAGTTACTGTTTGACCAGTTTGAAGTTTTGCAACGTTACTGTTTAAGAGATGTGCCCACATAAACTAATGTGAGAAATGAACCTTAAGGCTATGAACTGGCTATAGCCACAAACTCTCGCAGTGTAAATAGTTACACCAGAGGGCACCACCACCACCAGAGTCAGCCTGTTTAGGGGCTTGGCTCGTCTGCAACCAGGGGCACGTCCGTATATAGGGCCTTGGCTTACCTGCAACCAGAGAGCATGCCTGTTTATGGGGCCTGGCTCTCCACCACAAAGAGGGTACCTGGTCGGCACCAACTGTGAAGGCCGCCTCTGGATCCTGCCAGAAGTGGCTGAAGGCGCGGCTTCACCAGGCCAGGTATGCCCTGAAGACCACCAGACCATGAAAGCCGCCTCTACATCCTGCCAGAAGTGGCTGAAGGCGCGGCCAACGGGAGAGGCAGATTGGAGGAAAGGTCTGGGGAAGTAGATGGCCCAGACCTGGTTACCAAAAGGACCGGTGACCTGCCTCCTGAAAGGGTTTGGGTGGGTTAACGGACTTGTGGGTGGAGGGTGGTGATGTATGGTACCTGGTGGTTTTAAATGTTTTACAATGTTTTACTGTTTTATGCATTTTAAAATGTTGTCTTGCAGCCCGAGGACGTGCTGGTGATAACTAAGGGGGAATGTGGCGCCCCTGACCTGGTCAGGCACCACTGAGTACTGCACCCATGCTGGGGACAGTACAATACAGGTAATCCAGAAGGCTGACCGAGGTGTGACTACACAGGCGCATAGTGATCAGGTCTCACACATGTACCTTTGAGAGGACCCCTGGGGATCCCAGGAGGGGGCAAAGCCTTCACCTCCACTGGAATAGTGGAGGGGGTTAAAAAGCCTCCATCTCCACTCAAGGGGTGTGGTAAGAGAGCCTGGTTGCTAGGTGGCGTAGGCAAGAACAGGAGAGGAGGAGCAGTGAGCCGGTTTAGTGCAGAGTCCAGGGAGCTCCAAGGAGAGCAGACCCCTGGGGCTGTTGCAGTCTAACAGCGCCCGCGCAGTGGCTACCGACGGGGGAGAACGGTCACCTAGGAGTGCTACCCGAAATCCATCTTCAGCTAAAGAGAGAGCACGGAGTGGGAAGTAAGGAGACTGCTAGGGAGTACCAGGCCCAAACGGGCGGCAGATCCCGGAGCGGGGATAGATCCACCTTTCCTTGCTAAACCTGCCGGTGTGGGGCCCTCAAAGCCCACACCACAACACCCAAAAGCCGCAGCCACGTAGCCACAGTTAGGGCCCATAGTTCACAGGAGGCAAGCAGCTGGAGTGATCTGGTCCAGGCGACAAGCAAACGGCAACTGAAGGGGAGAGAGGCTTCAGCAACTTCCCTGGGTGACCCCCATAGGGACTAAAAGTCGGGGTTACCCCAAACCACTAAGGGCTAAGGAAGGCGAGTCGGTAGTCACCATCATCAGTCAGCCTGAAGGATACCTGGTTCCAGCCTGGTTCATCCCAGCTACGCCCGGGTTACTCACCCTGCCATCAACTGTGAGTAAAACCCCTGAAAGACATCCTGCTTGTGTGGAGTTATTCTGCGCCCTGTAGTTCTACACATCTACACAGGACCCTGGGGCATGCCTCACTCTCAGGAGGCTACTACACCTGACTGCACATACCATCAGCCCCAGGCACCCCTAACCTGCAGTGGCGGTCCCCACTGACCGCAATTCTGAGAGTGGCGTCACGACAAATAGAAGATTTCCTACCTGTGACCAGACTGAGCCAGTGGAGTCCCTGAAGGTAATGCACCGACACAGCGTTCTCGGGGCCTCACAACATCACTGGACTAGACTTGTCTCTGCCTATAGTACACTATGGGATCTTTAACTATGTTTTCTCTGAAATACCAAAGGATTCCAGAATAAAACTTCCTTGCTTGCAATTGTGAAGCTGTAACGTGACCGGGAAGGCCGTGGGCGAGGTACTCGTCTCCTATGCCCCATTACACTACATGTAAATAGGGGTCCTGGCTAGGTGTGTGTGCCTTTATCATGGTTATTACCTGGGCGATAAAGACTGCAGGATGCCGTTGGAGATGGCAGGCCAGGACTGGATGGTTCGCAATTAATCAAAGGAGATCAAAGTCTAAAAATACAATTTCCTTTACTGAACTTCTACTTTATAGAAACTATAGAAATCAGTTAATAGGCACAATGCTTCACAGACATCTCTCTTGTATTAGGCATGCATGTGCACTTTTAAATGACATACTGTACAATAGCACTTCATTTTCTTGACACTTCTTACTACTGCATCTCATAACGGAATTCATGACACACATCCTCGTTAGCCCGCAATGAGGAAGGAAGGAGGTGGGCGGGATGTTCGGCCCGCTCATCTCCGCCCCTCCGCTTCTATTGGGCGGTCGCTTAGTGACACCGCTGTGACGCTGAACGAACTGCCCCCTTAGAAAGGAGGTGGTTCACCGGCAACAGCGACATCGGTAAGCAGGTAAGTACGTGTGACCGGTGTAAGCGATGTTTAATGCGCCACGGGCAGCGATTTGCCCATGACACACAACCGACGGGGGCAGGTGCTTTCACCAGCGACATCGCTGGGCTAGCGATGTCGCTATGTGTAAAGCTCGCTTTACTCTCTTTATCCCATGTAGCTCATGCAATTCTGAGCTAATCTCCACTGTAGGGTTACTACACTTACCGAACCAAACACGTCATTTACCAAACACATAAAAAAAAACACATTTTAGAACAGTGCATTGCATCGCAGAACATCACATTTTTTTGAAGGGTGTGTGGGCAAAACTTCCACTTCCTTATACACCAGGTTCTGTGTCATGGTCTTCTCTCTGTCTTTGGAGACTAGTGAAAGTTTTGGGACTAGAGCCACTCATTACCATCTAAGGCTCTATATTTATTCATAATTTAATTTCTTTTGGTTCCTAAGGAGTTAATGTCAGTTTTGTTGCCAGCAACTCCAAGCAAAGCATGTCAGCTTCAGTTGCTTTGCCGCCAACACCCCTGTGGATTTAAGTAGTAGTGTTTCCCAGCAATCCCTGCTGAAGATACAAATTCATTGTTCTCTGGCCACTTTGGTAGAAGGTCCTGTTGAGGAGTATTCCGGAAGTCGGACTTTATCATTTTTGTTGCTGGTTTAACCTGTTTGTCTTACCTTACCTTGCGTTTTATTAGTACAGTGGTGGAGATAGCATCACTCATCTTCCAGCGCCCTAAAAAGGGCAGCTACAGGGTTTCTCAGGGTCAAAGGTTCCTGCTGGGAGACAGTTGAGGAGATTGTATAGAACCTGGCTAGGAGAGTAGGGACAGCTGCAGATGAGTGCAGGAGGTGTCCCATCTTCCCCTCTCAATAACGCTAGGGCCCATAATTGTTATTGTGTCCCCTGTGTTCCACCTTACTTGTTGTACTGTCTGTTGTATTTTTTTTTTGTTAATCAGAAAAAAACCTCAGCTACACTTACCCTACCGTGGTACTATACTGCCTCAACGGTATTGGCCTTTTTTGTAAACAGACTACACATGCTGTAACTGCAGTGTATGTAATATGGCGGTAGTTATGGAAGAGGTACTTGTATGTTATGCTCCGGCATTCTTGGCTGAGTGTGTGGACTTGTGTTAAGGGCATGGGCACTATGCTCGTGCAAGCCGCATGATGCCGATGCACTTTCATTGTGGGTAGCAGAGAGCTCGGGTGTGACCCGAGCAGGTGACGTTACTCAGTTCACCTGAGGTCACACCTGGGCTCCCCCGCTGCCATCAGTGAAAGTGTCACAGCCGTGACCTGCAATCTGACAGTCCGACAACACTTTCACTGAAGGCAGTGGGGGAGCCCAGGTGTGACTTCAGGTGAACTGAGTGACATCACCTGCTTACAGCTGGGTCCCCCATCAGCTGTCAGTGATTCCTGGAGCCTAGAGAGAGCGGACATGTTTTCTCTCTTTGCAGGCTCCGGATGTACAGTAGCAGAGCCAGGAACATCGTTGGACTTCGTATGGATTACATCAGATCTACAAGGGTGTTTTGTGGGTTAATAAAAGGATGAAACAGGGTGAGTGTATTTGATTTCCAATAAACAAATAAAGAATTTTTTTGGTGTTTGTGTTTTATTTCTTTTCACTTATAGGATTAGTAATGTCTTATAGACACCTCCTATTACTAACCAGGGCTTCATGGCAGCTGTCATTTTTGACAAATCACAGCTATAATTAACCTCTTATATTACCTCGATTGCCATTGAACTTGGGATGAGCCAGGTAAAGCGCCCGATTGGCACATCTAATAGGATATGCAAATTCTGGGCAGTTGCGTGCTGGTATTTTTAGGGTATGTGCCTACGATTAGGACTCGCTGCGTTCTGAATGCAGACCGGCGGGGCCTCATATCTCCTCCACCGGAGAACACAGGAGACCGCAGCTGACTATGCCCACAATCAGGGTTAAGGGTGCTGAGGTCTCCTGATTGTGTTCTTCCTACGGAGCACGCAGGCGATTCCGCAGCAAACAATTGACATGTTGTGGTCTGGAAAGATGCTCCGCAGGTCAGTGTTTACTGCGGAAAAAAGAAGCATAGTGGGCACAGGATTTCTAGAAATCCATTCACTGTGCTTGTACTGTACACCGCAGTGTTTTGGACGCAGCTGAAGCATGCTGCATCCAAAACGCTGCAAATACTGATCGTGGGCACGCACCCTTAGGCTGGAGGGGTCACTATCCATGGCTCCTCTCATCCTGATAATACCAGCCCGACCTGTCTGCTTTACCGTGGCTGTTATAAAAAATGGGGGGGGGACCCTAAGTCTTTTTTAAATTATTTCTTTAAATAATTAAAAAAAAATGCTGTAGGATCCCCTCTATATTGATAACCAGCAAGGTAAAGCACACAGGTAGGGGTTACAGCCTGTATCTGTTGTTTTACCTGAGCTAGTGTCGCGCCCTGGGGCAGCCGAGCTGCTCGGATCCGGGCAGTCCGTGGCTCAAGGGGTCCCAGACCCGGGGGCACCGTCAAACAGTTTTAAACGAAATAGAAAATGAAAAATAAAGTCCGACTACGCCACTCGCGGTTTGCGGCCAGGGATAGTAGGGCCGCCGCTGCGGGTTCCCACTAGGGATAATGGATGGGGGCAGCATGGATGGTGGAGCCCTCCGCAAGTAAGGCTTTTCCCCAGGGGTAGGTGAAGGGTTAACGTGGAGACGCGCGGCAATGAAACAGTCCAGACAGAGAGTGCAGTTTAATTGTCTTTACTTACTGGCTTCTTGCCCTGGGAACGTACTGGATCCCAGGTGTGCCCGTGTCCCTGATGGCTGTGCCTGCCAACCTGGTGCCACTCTGCCTTCGATGCACTCGGTCTGGGTCCTGCCGCAGTCAGCTTGGACTGTTTAAGGGAATATGTCCCAGTCCCCTCTTTGCTGCTGATCCCTTGGACGTTAGTGGTGGCAGATGAGTCCTGGAAACCCACCCGCCAGGCCCTGGATGTCCACCCCACAGGATCTCTCTGTCCTTGGAGCTTGCTTTCTCGCTCTGCAGCTACTTTCCTCCTCTGAGTGGCTGATCTTTCTCCTCAGGTCTTTGCAGTGACTTTACTACCACTCCACCGACTTTCTTACTCCTCACTTTCCTTTCTGGTTCCTTCCACTTTATCCTAGTGTCTCAAGAGTCTCTTGTCTGTCTTGACACCTTTCTTACTACTCCTCTCCTCACAACCTAATCCTTCCTCCTCCTAAACTCCACTCACTGTCCCACTGTCTACGCACACACCCCAGGTCACTTTCTCCTTCCCCAGGTCTGGTCTCTTCCTCCCAGTTGGCTGTCTGTTATCTAACAGTGCCCAGCCCTGTCATCTGGCTAGGTGAGGCTCCCAGCCGGGTACAGCGAGTGTAAATGTCCTGGTGTGCTAGTGTGTGTGTGTAGTGGCTGGCACCATTATGTTGGACCTGGGCTGTTACCTTATTTTCGTGACACCTGGTTACCGCAGGGGTGTCACACTAGCTATCAAAATAGGGCGTGAGCCCACATCATTTTTTATTTTTTTACAGTGCTTTCCCTGGCCATCAATACTGGACATGGATGTTGTGATGGGGCCGGAAGTGCCCACATAGGAAAAGCCTCCTGATTGGCTGCTCTACAACTTTTCAACAAGTTTTATTCGGATGACAAACCCGAACAGCAGTTGGACATACAGGTAAAAGTCTGTGTTCTGGTCTGGGACCCGGACCCCGAACTTTATGGTTATGGTTCGCTCATCCCTAGTGATGAGCGCACATGCTTGACACTGCTTGATATACAATAGAGCATCGGGGTGCTGAAAATGATCGTTACCTGATTGAGCAGTCCCCTCCCTGCATGTTTTGCGGATTTCAGATGGCCAATCAAAATGTGGGATTGCCTACCATATACAGAAATACCGTAGCCATGTTGACTACCGACATTACTGCGTCATATATCAGACCCGGTGATGCGATACTTGGCCCACTCTGCTCTGCAATCAATTCAGGGAGAGTTGTTGTAGGAGGGAGAGCTGACTTTAGTGCAGGCATACAGGGAGTGTTTAACCTTTGTCCGGCTGAATAGGTACAATTGTAACTATTCTGTTTTAAAATTGCAATACATTTTTTTTTACAAAAGCCGTAGAGGGCTGAAATTTCGTGACATCTCTGTAGTTTTGGTCCAGAATATATTGGCCAAATTTCAATAAAATATCTCCACCCCCTTACGAGATAAGAGGTCGCTGTTAAGGTTGTAAAATTATGCAGCCTGACGAAGGTTAATGGGTATTGCAGTAATTGTATACTGCTTCTACACCATTAAAAGAAAAGTCCTTTTCAGGGCTACATACTGTCCTTTTTTAGTAAAACTGTTGTTACCTGCATTTAGTGTAAAGATAGCTGATGGAGGTGGGCTAGTTTAGGATTAGAGGCATATAGGAACGTTTTTTTTTTTCCTTACAGTCCTTCTATACTTATATTGCTGCTGCAACCTAAAAACAAAAGTCCTTTTCAGGGCTACACAGAGTCCTTTCTTTAGTAAAGCTGCTGAAACCTGTATTCAGTGTGCGGATAGCTTGTGGAGGAGGGACAGTTTATGATTAAAGGCATACAGTCATATGAAAAAGTTTGGGCACCCCTATTAATGTTAACCTTTTTTCTTTATAACAATTTGGGTTTTTGCAACAGCTATTTCAGTTTCATATATCTAATAACTGATGGACTGAGTAATATTTCTGGATTGAAATGAGGTTTATTGTACTAACAGAAAATGTGCAATCCGCATTTAAACAAAATTTGACCCATGCAAAAGTATAGGCACCTTAACATAAAAGTGACATTAATATTTTGTAGATCCTCCTTTTGCAAAAATCACAGCCTCTTGTCGCATCCTGTAGCTTTTAATGAGTTCCTGGATCCTGGATGAAGGTATTTTTGACCATTCCTGTTTACAAAACAATTCCAGTTCAGTTAAGTTTGATGGTCGCCGAGCATGGACAGCACACTTCACATCATCCCACAGATGTTCAATGATATTCAGGTCTGGGGACTGGGATGGCCATTCTAGAACATTGTAATTGTTCCTCTGCATGAATGCCTGAGTAGATTTGGAGTGGTTTTTTGGATCATTGTCTTGCTGAAATATCCATCTCCTGCGTAACTTCAAGTTCGTCACTGATTCTTGCACATTATTGTCAAGAATCTGCTGATACTGAGTTGAATCCATGCGACCCTCAACCTTAACAAGATTCCCGGTGCTGGCATTGGCCACACAGCCCCAAAGCATGATGGAACCTCCACCAAATTTGACTGTGGGTAGCAAGTGCTTTTCTTGGAATGCCGTGTTTTTTTGCCTCTATGCATAACGCCTTTTTGTATGACCAAACAACTCAATCTTTGTTTCATCAGTTCACAAGACCTTCTTCCAAAATGTAACTGGCTTGTCCAAATATGCTTTTGCATACCTCAGGCGACTCTGTTTGTGGCGTGCTTGCAGAAACGGCTTCTTTCGCATCACTCTCACATACAGCTTCTTCTTGTGCAACGTGCGCTATATTGTTGACCGATGCACAATGACACCATCTGCAGCAAGATGAAGCTGCAGGTCTTTGGAGGTGGTCTGTGGATTGTCCTTGACTGTTCTCACCATTCTTCTTCTCTGCTTTTCTGTTATTTTTCTTGGCCTGCCACTTCTGGGCTTAACAAGAACTGTACCTGTGTTCTTCGATTTACTTACTATGTTCCTCACAGTGGAAACTTACAGTTTAAATCTCTGAGACAACTTTTTGTATCCTTCCCCTGAACAACTATGTTGAATAATCTTTGTTTTCAGATCATTTGAGAGTTGTTTTGAGGAGCCCATGATGCCACTCTTCATAGGAGATTCAAATAGAACAACTTGCAAGTGGCCACCTTAAATACCTTTTCTCATGATTGGATACACCTGCCTATGAAGTTCAAAGCTCAATGAGGTTACAAAACCAATTTAGTGCTTCAGTAAGTCAGTAAAAAGTAGTTAGGAGTGTTCAAATCAAGAAATTGATAAGGGTGCCCATACTTTTGCACCAGTCAAATTTTGTTTAAATGCAGATTGCACATTTTCTGTTAGTACAATAAACCAGAAATATTACTCAATCCTTCAGTTATTAGATATATGAAACTGAAATAGCTGTTGCAAAAACCCAAATTGTTATAAAGAAAAAAGGTTAACATTAATAGTGGTGCCCAAACTTTTTCATATGACTGTATAGGCAGGGTTTTATTCTCTTACAGTTCTTCTATGCATATATTGCTGCAGCAACTGAAAAACAAAGGCCATTTCAGGGTTAAACACTTTTTTTCTACCTGTTAATAGCAAAAAGTTTGCAGATATATAGTATCTAGTTTTTTTAAAATGCTCAAAGTGTGTGGTAAGGGACAGGGGGGAAGACGTGCTGCTGATGGTGCATGGAGATGCCAAGGATGTTATCGAGGTAAAATTGTGCCTGCTACAGGAGCACAACCAGTACACTCATCCATGAGACCTAGCTTCCTGAGGGGTGTGGGACACCACTTATGCAGCCAAAACAGTGTGAACAGGTGGCCCTTAGATGGCAGATAATGCTTTCTGTATGTTAACCAGTCTCAGTCTCACTAGCCAAAAGTCTGGACCACATAATCCTCACCCTGATTCTCCTTCCTCCACCATGGCTAGTCCCAGTAGACAAGTAATGCAAAAATTGGACACTCTGAGGAGTTCTTTACATTTCCATTTAATGATTCTCGCTTATCGCTCTGCATGTTTTAAGAGCGTCATGAGGAGATTGTGTGTAGTGATGCCAAAATATTCGATACATACCCACTGCTCGCCTCCGCCCTCGCACACATTACCCAACTTGGCTTCATCCCCCCGCCCTCCGCCCTCCACATGTATACACTGAACACACACACACACACGAATAGTCACCTGTCCCCAGCCATGCAGTCCCCAGCATTGACGTCCTCAGCGCCATGGCCCCGTATGGCTCCACCCCCCCGCACTCTGCCCCCCGCACACATTATCCCGCTCGGCTCCGCTCCCCCGCACTCCACCCTCCGCATGTATACACTGAACACACACAAACACACACGGATAGTCACCTGTCCCCAGCCATGCAGTCCCCAGCACTGATGTCCTCAGCGCCATGGCCTCGCTCGGCTCCAGCCCCCCGCACTCCACCCCCCTCACATATTACCCCGCAGGATGGGGGCACATGTCAGGCTGCACCACGATGGGGGCACATACCAGCATTGGGCCACATCACAGCATCAGCATATTTTTACTTAACTTTACACTCTTCATGGCCTTCTTTCATTACAAGCCATGGACATCATTAAACATTAGACTCATCTATTAAAACTGTTCCTTCTGTTGTTTGTCATTTTAAAACCAATAAACAATTATAAGAATACTAAATTAAACCTAACCCATCCAGTCCATTCATTACCTTATTATTCAATCTGCTAACCTACATACACATTCTAGACTACCCTATACGTTAGAATCGGGCCACCTTCTAGTATCAACATAATGATCCAAAAAGTGTATACAGGGAAAGTTTCTGTAGGATCAATATATTATACTAGAAGGTGGCCCGATTCTAACGCATCGGGTATTCTAGAATTTATTGTGTAGTTAATGTAAGTTTTTTGTTATATATATCAATGTTGTTGTGTGTAGTTGCCAGTGTTTGTGTAGGGCGCTGTAAATGTTCTGGGTGTTGTCTGGGTGTGGGGGGGTGAGAGCGGTGTTGTATGTGTGTTGTGTTGTGTGTGTTGCAATGTTTGTGAAGCACTGTGTGTCTACAGCGTTCTGTGGGTGTGGAGTGCGTGTGTGTGTTTTGGGGGAGGTATGTTTTGTGCAGTGTGTGCGTTGCGCGGTATGTGCGTATATTTGTATATGCCGCGGTGTTTGTGTGTTGGGTGTTGTGTGTGTGCAGCGTTGTCTGTGTGTGTGTGGGTGTCTGTGTAGGGCGGTGTTTGTGGTTCCCAGTGTGTGTGTGGTGTGTTGTGTGGTGCGCGTGTGGCGCTGTGTGTGTGTTTTGGGGGGAGGTGTGCACCCCCATCGTGCTCCATCCCCCATGCTGCGCACCCCCCATCGCGCTCCATCCCCCATGCTGCGCACCCCCCATCGTGCTCCATCCCCCATGCTGCGCACCCCCATCGTACTCCATCCCCCATGCTGCGCACTCCCCATTGTGCTCCATCCCCCATGCTGCGCATCCCCATCGTGCTCCATCCACCATAGTGCGCACCCCCCATCGTGCTCCATTCTCCATGCTGTGCACCCCCCATCGTGCTCCATCCCCCATGCTGCGCATCCCCCATCGTGCTCCATCCCCCATTGTACTCCATCCCCCATGCTGTGCACCCCCATTGTGCTCCATCCCCCATGCTGCACACTCCCATCGTACTCCATCCCCCATGCTGCGCACTCCCCATTGTGCTCCATCCCCCATGCTGCGCATCCCCATCATGCTCCATCCCCCATGCTGCGCACCCCCATCGTGCTCCATCCCCCATGCTGCGCACCCCCCATCGTGCTCCATCCCCCATGCTGCGCACCCCCCATCGTGCTCCATCCCCCATGCTGTGCACCCCCCATTGTGCTCCATCCCCCATGCTGCGCACTCCCATCGTGCTCCATCCCCTATGCTGCGCACTCCCCATCGTGCTCCATCCCCCATGCTGCGCACCCCCCATCATGCTCCATCCCCCATGCTGCGCACCCCCCATCGTGCTCCATCCCCCATGCTGCGCACTCCCCATTGTGCTCCATCCCCCATGCTGCGCACTCCCCATCGTGCTCTATCCCACATGCTGCGCACTCCCCATCGTGCTCCATCCCCCATGCTGCGCACTCCCCATCGTGCTCCATCTCCCATGCTGCGCACCCCCCATCGTGCTCCATCCCCCATGCTGCGCACCCCCCATCGTGCTCCATCCCCCATGCTGCGCACTCCCCATTGTGCTCCATCCCCCATGCTGCGCACTCCCCATCGTGCTCTATCCCACATGCTGCGCACTCCCCATCCCCCATGCTGCGCACTCCCCATCGTGCTCCATCTCCCATGCTGCGCACCCCCCATCGTGCTCCATCCCCCATGCTGCGCACCCCCCATCGTGCTCCATCCCCCATGCAGCGCACTCCCCATCGTGCTCCACAGTCACACATCAGACAGTATACACGCACACATCTGATCGCATACACTCACACCCCACTTCTCCCTGTGCCCTCCAGTGGGCGGTCCCAGCAGCTGTGCTGCACGCCGTGCTCCTCTGCCGACACTCACAGATCCGATCGCATACACTCACACATCAGAACACACGCACACACCCGATCGCATACACGCACACACCCGATCGCATACATGCACATGAC
This sequence comes from Anomaloglossus baeobatrachus, assembly GCF_048569485.1. Taxonomy (NCBI): domain Eukaryota; kingdom Metazoa; phylum Chordata; class Amphibia; order Anura; family Aromobatidae; genus Anomaloglossus; species Anomaloglossus baeobatrachus. The sequence goes on from NC_134356.1 coordinate 170,088,727, forward strand.
TCGCCCACCCCAGGGCTATGGGACACCCGGTGCCGGGCCGGACTAGTCCGGTGGTAGTCAGTGGTGGCTGGGCCCGGCTCCGTGGCCCTGGTGGGTGTCAGTAGAATATGTGGCTTGATGAATAAAGTTTGTGTTCGTGACGCCACCTGTGGTCTGCGGCTATTAAGCCTCCGCTGCTGTGTGAGGCCTCCGGGGTGATGTTATAGCAGCAATGGTGGTACTGCTCCCCACAGGTGGAGCGGAGCCCCGGGGACACTGTTAGTGCTCGTGGAAGTCTATGGGGTTGTGTGGCTAACATGGTGCAGGGCCGACAGGCAATGAAAGAACCAGGCACAAACAGTCTCTTTACCTTTTCCTCTTTTACTTTGGAAACAGTCCAGACCTGGGAGACCGTTACAGGTGGTGATGGGATCCGGTCGGCCTGGAAGTACTTGTGGTGATCTTTCTGGCCAGCTGAGTATGAGGCCTACTCCTGTACTTTTCTTTGTTATGATAGGACCCTGCTTCTCTGAATCCAGCAATGGCCCTCTTTGCTGCTGGGACTGATGGTACGTCCCTTTCCCTCTGTAGCAGGCTGCGCAGGCCCTCTCTCTGGTGCTTCTCTGCTGGAGTCCACACCGGGCCTTGATGCTGCAGCTGTACCTTTGGGATGTTTTTGGGCCAGGTGCTTGCAGCTCTCCTGCCCTTCGGATTCGGCTACCAGGGAGTATGTTTAAGCCCTGGTGGCCACAGACTCCGATGTCCGAGTCTCTCCGCTGCCTCTCAGCTACTCCTGCTTCTCTGGGCCAAGCTACTCTAGCTCTAGGCCCCAGATCCACAGGACAGCTCACTCTGCGTCTGTTCACTTCTACTGCTCTCTACAGACTGACTACTACTTCCTCCCTCAGATCAGACTTAAGGGATGCTCCCTGGAATCCCAGGTTCAGAGCTCCCCCTGCTGGCCGGAGGGAGAACTGCGTTGGATGTTAAATTTGCTGGCCAATGGACCTCCCAATTACCTCCAGGCTCAGCATTAACCCTTTGGGAGGGCAATGCTGTTGTGGCGACCAGGTCCTGGAGCGCCACACTCCCCCTTAGTTAAATTCAGTACTCCCGGACTGTGGAAACAAACATAACATGTTACAACATTTCATCCCATTATGGGAGGCGCATTACTTAAACGTTACAAACTTAAACACTACTATAAGAGTCCAGTGTGGCTCCCTGCCTGGTGTCCATTACACTGCTCCATGGGGGACCCGCCGCGATCAAACCCTCAACGTAGGCTCTGGGCGTGCGTCAGAGCATTGATGACCCCACTCTGTTCACGCCGGACGGGTTTTTCTTCAGGGGTGTTGAGCACACTGGTGCTAACTATGAACAATTTAGGTGTTGGCCACCCATAGTCCAGTGGCCCAATTGTCCATTTACTTAATCGCCTAAGACAAAAAAGCATTTTATACACAACATTACAGACATTTCACATAACTATTTACATTTTGTTAGGTATTTTACTTTCTATGTTCTATACCTTGGAGGGGGCTGTCCCCGAGTGCTATGTTGGGACTGGCGTAGCTCTGGGGTTTGTCCCTGACTACTTAGAGTGTCTGCCCCCCCCCGTGTGATTGGTAGGCCTAACCCTGACAGGGATACATGTCGGTTGCCTACGGGATCTCAGATTCGCCAAGGGTACGGCAGGTTCACCACTGGCAGGGGGTTGAACCTCCTGTTCCACTGCTGGCGTGTCACCTCGTGTTGGAGCGGACGGTTCTTTAGGTGGATCTGGAACCTCTTCTGTTTCTGGCTCGACCAACTGCGGGAACGTCAGGACTGGTACCACTATGGCATTGTTTATTCGGGTCCAAGTTTTGGGGAATTTTCCAAGGGTTGTTTGGATCATCATTTCCTCTTTTTCTTGACTTTGGGGACTTTCTTGTACTTCTTCTACTTCTTTTTGGGTTCTGCACCGTTCAGGGCACGCTTTCAGGCGGTCCCGAGAAACTGCTTGATAGGTCTTCCCTTCATCCTTGCTTATGAGGCATACCTTACTATTGTCAAAGTTGGAGGGGATAATGGTGTAGGGCTCGTTCTCCCACTGATCATCCAATTTATGCGTCCTCCGCTTCTTCTTGAGGACTTGTTCTCCAGGTGCTAAGGGAGTTGCTGGGGCTGTTTGATTGTAATGCTGTTCTTGTCTCGTTCTTGCTTGAGACAGGCTCCTCTCTACGCAATCCTGGACCTTACGGTACCGCTGCTGCCGCTCTGTATCCCAATCCTCTATTTCCTGAACCGCCTCAGGTGACACAGTCCCCATCTCAAAGTCTACAGGTAACTTGCCAGGTCTGGCTCGCATCAGGTAAGCAGGGCTGCAGTTGGTCGAATTTACCGGGATATGGTTGTACAAGTCTACCAGATCTGGTAACTTTTCTGGCCATTGGTTTCTTTCTTCCAAAGGTAGAGTCTTGAGCATATCAATAACCACATGGTTCATCTTCTCGCACAATCCATTGGTTTGGGGGTGGTACGGTGTGGTTCTGATTTTCTTACAACCGTACATGTTACAGAACTCTTGGAACACTTCTGCCTCGAATGCAGGACCCTGATCAGTCAGTACCCTTTCAGGGTAACCGTGAGGTCGACAAAAGTAGGCCTGAAATGCTCTCGCTGCTGTTCTGGCTGTCTGGTCCTTCACGGGCACTACTACCAGGAAACGAGAGTAATGGTCCACAATGGTGAGGGCGTACACATAGCCTGACCGGCTTGGTGTTAACTTCACGTGGTCCAGGGCCACCAACTCCAGGGGCTGCTTCATGACAATTGGCTGTAGGGGAGACCTCTGGCTGGCATCATCTTTCCGCCTCAGGTTACACGGACCACAGTCTCGGCACCACTTCTCGACTGTCTTTCTCATGTGCACCCAGTAGAACCGATCACGGAGTAGGGTCTCCAACTTCTTCCACCCGAAGTGTCCTGCATTATCATGATAAGCTGCTAGGACCATTGGAGCATCCCTCTGCGGGACCACTATCTGCCAGACGAGTTCATTCGTTCGCCAGTTGACATATCTCTTGCAGAGCTTGCCTTGGTAGGTGAACAGTCGTCCCCTCTCCTTCCACAACTGCTGGGCTTCTTCTGGAGCATCTGGGCCAAGATGAGTCTCAGCTTGTGCTAGCTTTTCTTTGACCAATCGCACGGCCGGGTCACCGTTCTGTGTCTCTTCCCAATTATGGTGGAGTAATGGGTTGACCGAGACCTCGTGCTGGCTCGAGCGCTTCACTCCTACAGCATGCTCACACTGGGAAACACCTTGGTGATGGAAAGCCGGTAACTCTATCTCTTCGAGTTCATCCAGGTCTTCTCCAGACTCGGGTAAGTGAGGCATTCTGGACAGCGCATCAGCATTGTTATTCTTCTTGCCAGCCCGATACTTGATGGTAAAGTCAATGTTAGACAGCCGGGCCATCCATCGCTGTTCCAACGCACCTAACTTGTCTCTTGCCAGGTGTGTCAATGGATTGTTGTCCGTGAAGATGGTGAACTTGGCCGATGCCAGATAGTGCTTGAAGCGTTCAGTCACTGCCCAAACAATAGCGAGGAACTCCAGCTTGAAGGAACTATAGTTTTCTGGATTCCTTTCTGTGGGCCGAAGCTTCCTACTGGCGTACGTGTACAGTACAAACGGCTGGCTGTAGTCAGGGTAGGCCAGAATTTCTTCTCCCGTGAGAGCCCCTTTCAGCTGGACAAAGGATGTTTCTAGTTGGCTGCTCCAGTCAAATGGAGGGCTCTGCTTCTTAGCCTGCTTTGGCTGGCCCACCAGGAGATCTTGAAGGGGCGCTGCTATCTTGGTGAAACCATCAATGAACCTTCAGTAGTAGCCCACCAGCCCAAGGAACTGCCGCACCTCCTTTACCGTGGTGGGTCTTAGCCAGTCCTTGATTACGGTGACTTTCTCCGGATCAGGTGCCACACCTTCTGCGCTGACCACATGACCCAGGTACTGTACCTTTGGCTTCAAGAGGTGACATTTGGACGGCTTTATCTTCAGGCCATATTTCGGCAAGGACTCAAACACTTCTGCTAAGTGCCTCAGGTGGTCTTCATAAGTCTTGGAGTAGACTATGACGTCATCCAGGTACAACAGCACGGTTTCAAAGTTGTGGTGGCCCAAGCAGCACTCCATCAACCTTTGGAATGTCCCTGGGGCGTTGCAGAGCCCGAATGGAATACAGTTGAACTCACAGAGGCCCATTGGTGTCGTGAATGCAGTCTTCTCCCTGTCCGCCTCTGCCACGGGAACCTGCCAATACCCACTGGTGAGATCCAAGGTGGAGAAATAGTTAGCTGACTTTAAGGCTGTTAGTGACTCCTATTCTGGGCAGTGGATAAGCATCTTTATGTGTAATGCGGTTAATTTGCCTGTAATCTACACACATTCTCATTGTACCATCTTTTTTCTTTACGAGCACTAGTGGAGCTGCCCAGGGGCTACAACTATCTCTGATAACCCCAGCCTCCTTCATTTCCCGTAACATTTCTTTGGCACGCTGATACTGTGCGGGGGGTACAGGGCGGTATCTCTCTTTAATGGGATGATGATCACCCGTGGGGATTTGATGTTTAACCCCTTTCACCTGCCCAAAATCTAGGGGGTGTTTGCTGAAGACCCGCTCGTACTCCTGTACCACCCGGTAAACCCCATGCTTTTGGTGTGAGGGGGTGGAGTCGGTGCCCACATGTAATTTTTGGCACCAGTCTTCCAGCTGCCCCTTGGAGCCATTGTCTTCCGCCTGGTCGGATGGGATCAAGGGTTCCACTGCTTTGATGGTATTGTTGCTGACAGTGTACAGTTTTGCTACAGTGGCGTACCGGGGCAATTTGGCTTCCTCCTCCCCACAATTCAGGACACGGACGGGCACTCTCCCCTTGCGGATGTCTGCTACCCCTCTGGCTATCAGGACTCCAGGCCTACTGTCTGAATACACCGGTTCTACCAAGGCATGGTAGTCCTGACCCTTGAGGCCTATTGCTGCCCGACACCATATCAACATTTCACTTCTTGGGGGTATTGCAGTGGGGAGGGGGTCACTTACCCTCACACTGCCAATTTCTCCTCCGGCCAGTTCTACCTGCTGCCTCCTCATCAGGGCTCGGATCTCCCTCTGTAGGGCACGCTGCTGCCCGGAGCTGGCAGTTTCAGACGCCTGTTGCAACAAAATTATCACTTCGGCAATACAATATTCTATCACATTTGTACCAATGGTTAGCAGTGGGTCAGATTCTTTGCGATCAATATCTACAATTATCATCCCCTGACATGGCAATTCTACCCGCCCCACTTTAATGGTTACTTCTTTGTACCCAATTAGAGGTAAGGGCTGACCATTACTGGCCACAATTGTTAAATCATCATCTGGGCCATGGTCAATGTCTGAATCAGCCCAATATCTTTTGTACAGTTTATAGGGGATGGTTGTTACCTGGGACCCCGTATCCAGGAGGGCATTCAAAGGGATCCCATCCAGCACAATAGGAAGGACCGGTCGTCCTCCCACATACTTGCTGCGGCTGGGGGTTGAGCCGGGCTTCCTTACACCTGGGGGTCGGCTCCTGGCCCCAGGCTCGGCCCATTTAAAGGACAGTGTCGTGCAATGTGGCCCGCCTGGCTGCAGCGGCAGCAGATCGGTTGTCCCGTTGAATCATACCGGTCTGTGTCTCTGCCTCGGGTCGGCGGAATCCTCCTCTGTCGCATCCATGGGACGTCATCTGGGCTGGAGGCCAACTCGATTTTTGCAGGTGATGGGGTCACTTGTAGAGACTGCACGGTCTTGGCAAGGGCAGCTACAGTCTTGGTCAGCTCCCGGAGCTGTTGTCTGAGCTCTGCAGTGGGATCCTTTTCCAGGGACTGCGCCTCGGCCCCTGCAGCAGCTGGTGTTGCAGGCATCACCCCGGGGTACGTGATAGCAAGAGGCCGGAGGGATACTGGGTCATTCGGTGTAGATTCTCTCAGTACCCGGATGGCCTGGTCCTTAAACTTTGCAAAGTCCAGAGCAGGGTTCTGCAGGACCATGATACGCAGCTGGGTCCTGTGGGCATCTGACAGGAGCCCCTCTATGAACTGCTCAGTTAGGAGTTTGTGTTCTTCACGTACACTCTCTGGGTCCACCTGTTTAACTGCTTTCAGGGTCTCCTGCAAGTTTAAGGCATAATCCCTTATGCTGTCTGTGGCCCGTTGTTTGCACTCAAAGAATCTCATCTTTATTTCTGCTGCGGTGCGGGTGTCAAAAGTACTCTTTAGCTTGGCTAGTATCTGGGTTGCTGTCCCTTTATCTGTATCAGGCCAGGACTTCACTTCACGCTGGGCCGCGCCGGCTAGCTGCCCCATTAATATGCCCACCTTCTGGCTCTCAGTCAGAGGATACACCCGGAACAAGCTGTGCAGACTTTCTCTGAAGTCGCTCAAGGTATGGGACTCCCCGAAGTACTGCGGCAGCCACTCCGCTCCCGGGATGTACGGCATTGTGATCGGCATTACCGGCGCTACAGCGGGGGCTGGGGCGACGGCGACTGGGATTGCTTCGGCTGGTGCTGCGGCGTCTCGGGCTATGGCAGCCACCTGCCCTCCCTCCGAGTCGGACATCTTCCTCCCCCTTAGTGAACCTTACCAGGCTCCGTTCACTTTTCAAATTCCCTTCTGGGTCGCGGTGGGTTAACAGCGCTCTGCTCTGATGGCGCGCTCCCTTCGCGCTCTTTGTCAGACACGCCCCCCTTCTTCCTGCGCTCAGCGGGGCTAATGGCGGCGGCAGTTTGCAAACAGTAACACAGTCTTTTAAGCACAGTTTCTGCAGGCGCACAGTACCCGGTGGGACCGGGCATGAAATCCTGTTCGTGACGCCAAAGTTGACTCGCCCACCCCAGGGCTATGGGACACCCGGTGCCGGGCCGGACTAGTCCTGTGGTAGTCAGTGGTGGCTGGGCCCGGCTCCGTGGCCCTGGTGGGTGTCAGTAGAATATGTGGCTTGATGAATAAAGTTTGTGTTCGTGACGCCACCTGTGGTCTGCGGCTATTAAGCCGCCGCTGCTGTGTGAGGCCTCCGGGGTGATGTTATAGCAGCAATGGTGGTACTGCTCCCCACAGGTGGAGCGGAGCCCCGGGGACACTGTTAGTGCTCGTGGAAGTCTATGGGGTTGTGTGGCTAACACGGTGCAGGGCCGACAGGCAATGAAAGAACCAGGCACAAACAACAGTCTCTTTACCTTTTCCTCTTTTACTTTGGAAACAGTCCAGTCCTGGGAGACCGCTACAGGTGGTGATGGGGATCCGGTCGGCCTGGAAGTACTTGGGGTGATCTTTCTGGCCAGCTGAGTATGAGGCCTACTCCTGTACTTTTCTTTGTTATGATAGGACCCTGCTTCTCTGAATCCAGCAATGGCCCTCTTTGCTGCTGGGACTGATGGTACGTCCCTTTCCCTCTGTAGCAGGCTGCGCAGGCCCTCTCTCTGGTGCTTCTCTGCTGGAGTCCACACCGGGCCTTGATGCTGCAGCTGTACCTTTGGGATGTTTTTGGGCCAGGTGCTTGCAGCTCTCCTGCCCTTCGGATTCGGCTACCAGGGAGTATGTTTAAGCCCTGGTGGCCACAGACTCCGATGTCCGAGTCTCTCCGCTGCCTCTCAGCTACTCCTGCTTCTCTGGGCCAAGTTACTCTAGCTCTAGGCCCCAGATCTACAGGACAGCTCACTCTGCGTCTGTTCACTTCTACTGCTCTCTACAGACTGACTACTACTTCCTCCCTCAGATCAGACTTAAGGGATGCTCCCTGGAATCCCAGGTTCAGAGCTCCCCCTGCTGGCCGGAGGGAGAACTGCGTTGGATGTTAAACTTGCTGGCCAATGGACCTCCCAATTACCTCCAGGCTCAGCATTAACCCTTTGGGAGGGCAATGCTGTTGTGGCGACCAGGTCCTGGGGCGCCACACACACACCCGATCGCATACACGCACACACACACTGACAATATTGCACATACGTGCTCACACACTCACAACATCCGGAGATACCACATGCTTCCGGCCATGTGATCCTCCGGCAGGTCCTGGAAGGTCACTGCACGCACAGTATCGCCGCCGAGAAGTAAGCGATATCACAGGATGTTGTTGTGTGTGGATGCGATCTGATGTGTGTGTGAGGTGTGTGTGACAGTGAGTGTGATCTGATGTGTGTGTGTCTGTTCTTATGTGTGTGTGTACGTGTGTGTGCGTGTATGTGTGTGTGTGTTCCGCCACTGCAGGACCTTGATGCGCTCATCTGCTCCCGGTCGGCGTCTGGTGAGTATGACTGCGGGTTCTTCTTTCTTCTGTCTGCTCTCTTCTGGGGGTGCGTGCGGAGGTCCGGGGTGAGCGGCTAATCCATGTGGGGGGCGAGGCCAGGCCGAGGCAAGCAGCCAATCCGTGGGGGGGCGGAGCCAGGCCGAGCCCAGAGCGGCTAATCCATGCGGGGGGCGGGGCCAGGCCGAGGCGAGCGGCCAATCCATGGGGGGGCGGGGCCAGGCCAAACCCAGCAGCCAATCCGACAGTTGTCACTTTTATGACACGGTGACACTGTCACGTGACACAATTTTGGAGCAAGACAGACAGACAGAATATGGCAATTATATACAGTATATAGTTAAAGATTTACATTTTATAACCATTCTTACTTTTCTATGGTTCCATATGGGTGTCTCAGCTTAGGAGCCCTGGTTTCTACCTCCCAACATTAGGAACTTGCTTTTCTTAACTTAATGTTCATGGGGCTGAGCCCAGTTCCTCCGTCCGTCTGTACACTACTATGTACAGTCTATTTACATAAGTATACCTTGTTATATATTTGTCATTTTGACACCTACTCTCTGTACCTGAGCGGAGGCTGACCAAAGTTGCTATGACTTGACCAACGTAACTCAAGTGTTTCAGCTTGTCCCTGTTGTACTCTCATGACTGGTGTAAGTATCCCACTAGTGTCTGTACTCAGGATAGACCTATGTGTTATAGGTAGACTGGATAATTGTCTGCGACTCCTTTGTCACACTGTAGGATTAACAGGGTCACTGATTGTACGCTCCTCTGGTTCTGCTACAATAGGTGGTTCTGCAGGAACTTGAACAGATTCTTCTATTCCTTCCTGTACTTATGCTGGTTGTGGGAAAGTAAGTAATGGCACTATGATGGCTCCATTGTACTCAGGCCAATTCTCAGGAAAGTCTCCTGAGAGTACTGTATGTATCACCTTCTCTTTCGTTTCCGTCAATTGAGGTGTACAGGGAATTTCTTCTTTGGGTTTCAATTGTTCTGGACATTTTTTTTAGATGAACTCTAGAGACTATTGCTGATGTTTTTCCTTCATCTTTACTAATCAAGTAGGTCTTCTTATCATCAAAATTAGAGGATAGTACAGAGTATGGTTCTGCTTCCCACTGGTCATCAAGTTTATGAACTCTCCTCTTTATTTTTAGAACTATTTCTCCAGGTGTTAAGTAAATACACTCTTGTTGTCTCCAATATTGTGCTTGGTGATTAGAGTCCCAATCAGCATCTGATGAATGGATTTCCGGAACTACAATTCCCATCTCTAGGTCAACTGGCAATCTTCCGGATCTTGCTCTCATTAGATACGCTGGTGTACAGTTGGTGGAACTCACAGGTATGTTGTTATGTCCACGTGTCCACTAAGTCAGGTAACTTTTCTGGCCACATGTTTCTTTCTTCCAATGGCAAGGTTTTCAACAGGTCGATGACTACCTGATTCATTTTCTCACACATGCAGTTGGTCTGTGGATGATAAGGCTAAGTACGAATTTTCTTACAGCCATATGGGTTGCAAACCTCTTGAAATACTTCAGCTTCAAATGCAGGACCTTGATCTGTTAGTACCTGCTTCAGATATCCGTGTGGTCTACAAAAGTAGGCTTTGAAGGTTCTTGCTGCAGTTTGTGCTGTTAAATCTTTTACTGGAACTACTACTAGAAACTTGGAATAGTGGTCCACCATTGTAAGAGCATATGTATAGCCTTTTCTACTGGGTGTTAATTTTGCATGATCTATAGCTACTGTACTGTTATGGACAAGATTATGAACTATTATGAGTATATAAGAGTTATATGAAGATATAAAAAAAAACAGGATTTAAGATGGTGTTTGAACTGTACCACACATATATCTCTTTTTCAGACATAAGACTCAGACAACTGAATAGGATAACTGAAGTGAGCACTAATATATATATATTATGAGTGCAAGCCAAAAAATACATACTATATAAGGATAAGGTAACTAAGGACTTTCTTATATAGGAGATGGAAAAAACATGGCCGAAAGGGGCGGAGCTGTGTTCACATTCAGAAAAAAACTACTAGTTATTATTCACATGTTCAAATTAGCAAGTAGCATTTTTCATTGTATATTCCAATATTTGTCCATATGCTTGAGGCATTATACCATTATCTAAGTTTGATGTGCAGCCTTATCCTTATATAGTATGTATTTTTTGGCTTGCACTCATAATATATATATATTAGTGCTCACTTCAGTTATCCTATTCAGTTATATGTAGTTTTTTTCTGAATGTGAACACAGCTCCGCCCCTTTCGGCCATGTTTTTTCCATCTCCTATATAAGAAAGTCCTTAGTTACCCCTCTCCACCCACAGCAGTTTTTAATTGCAATGAGATGACACACAGTTAGGGTCACAGAGCTAGGGACCCCAATATAGAGATATACCTTGACGAGGTCTTGGGGCTCAGTTACATTGATCAATGTGATTGCTAAATATCTCCTTTTTCCTAATATTCATGGCAGGTATGCAATTCATTATTCACATGTTCAAATTAGCAAGTAGCATTTTCATTGTATATTCCAATATTTTTCCATATGCTTGAGGCATTATACCATTATCTAAGTTTGATGTGCAGCCTTATCCTTATATAGTATGTATTTTTTGGCTTGCACTCATAATATATATATATATATTAGTGCTCACTTCAGTTATCTTATTCAGTTATATGTAGTTTTTTTCTGAATGTGAACACAGCTCCGCCCCTTTCGGCCATGTTTTTTCCATCTCCTATATAAGAAAGTCCTTAGTTACCCCTCTCCACCCACAGCAGTTTTTAATTGCAATGAGATGACACACAGTTAGGGTCACAGAGCTAGGGACCCCAATATAGAGATATACCTTGACGAGGTTTTGGGGCTCAGTTACATTGATCAATGCGATTGCTAAATATCTCCTTTTTCCTAATATTCATGGCAGGTATGCAATTCATTTTTCACATGTTCAAATTAGCAAGTAGTATTTTTAATTGTATATTCCAATATTTTTCCATATGCTTGAGGCATTAAACTATTATCTAAGTTTGATGTGCAGCCTTATCCTTATATAGTATGTATTTTTTGGCTTGCACTCATAATATATATATATTAGTGCTCACTTCTGTTATCCTATTCAGTTATATGTAGTTTTTTTCTGAATGTGAACACAGCTCCGCCCCTTTCGGCCATGTTTTTTCCATCTCCTATATAAGAAAGTCCTTAGTTACCCCTCTCCACCCACAGCAGTTTTTAATTGCAATGAGATGACACACAGTTAGAGTCACAGAGCTAGGGACCCCAATATAGAGATATACCTTGACGAGGTCTTGGGGCTCAGTTACATTGATCAATGCGATTGCTAAATATCTCCTTTTTCATAATATTCATGGCAGGTATGCAATTCATTATTCACATGTTCAAATTAGCAAGTAGCATTTTTCATTGTATATTCCAATATTTTTCCATATGCTTTAGGCATTATACCATTATCTAAGTTTGATGTGCAGCCTTATCCTTATATAAGACTCAGACAGTCTGAGTCTTGTGACAAGTCAATCATGCTGACATAGCTTAAATAAATGAGGAACCAAGCACATTACAGTATATTCCATATCACAGAATAAGCTCTATGATAGATTACCCAATAGGAGACGTGCTACTTATTATTTGCTCCTATCCAATAATTCCCTTTAAATGTATTGTCCACTTCCATATTAAACAGTCATTATTTTCTATGCAGATCCGTGTCATGTCTCTGGTCTGTGTATGAAAGAATAGTATGCATGCTACTACCAAATGACTCATAATTTGGAATGCAGACAGGGTTAAGGTAGATGCACGATTAGATTACATCACTGTAAATTTATGGCCTGCCTTATCAGTTGGTGCCCAACGTAACCTTAGGATGGAGTCTGGATGATGGACAGCCATGCTGACACCTTGATTCGAAAGGCAACTACACGAGAGGGGAGATGCGCACTCCACAAACAGGTGAGAACATTTGTCTAATCTCACCTTGCAAACCTCATGCGTGTACTTGCATTTCGAAAGGGGGGGTTGGGCTGTCCCACTCTAGACACCTAATGACCGCCATCTCGCATGAGATAAGCTGTCCTAAGAGATCCCACACCAAGGTGGTCAAAAGGGAGATCCCACCTTAAGCTGTCTGCATAAATGTTAAATGTACGTGGATTGGGTTTATTTGTCTGTTCTGTGGAAAAAGCAGAAGTTCCAAGTTTCGTTTTCTCTGAGTTAACGGTAGAGGAAAATGAGGAAGTTGTTATATACGCTGGTTATATGGTTATATGTGCAAGTGAGTTCAGCCACTTGGATGATATATATACAGTGCCTACAAGTAGTATTCAACCCCCTGCAGATTTAGCAGGTTTACACATTCGGAATTAACTTGGAATTGTGACATTTGGACTGTAGATCAGCCTGGAAGTGTGAAATGCACTGCAGCAAAAAAGAATGTAATTTATTTTTTTATTTTTTTTTTAAATTGTGAAAAGTTTATTCAGAGGGTCATTTATTATTCAACCCCTCAAACCACAAGAATTCTGTTTGGTTCCCCTAAAGTATTAAGAAGTATTTCAGGCACAAAGAACAATGGGCTTCACATGTTTGAATTAATTATCTCTTTTTCCAGCCTTTTCTGACTAATTAAGACCCTCCACAAACTTGTGAACAGCACTCATACTTGGTCAACATGGGAAAGACAAAGGAGCATTCCAAGGCCATCAGAGACAAGATCGTGGAGGGTCACAAGGCTGGCAAGGGGTACAAAACCCTTTCCAAGGAGTTGGGCCTACCTGTCTCCACTGTTGGGAGCATCATCCGGAAGTGGAAGGCTTATGGAACTACTGTTAGCCTTCCACGGCCTGGACAGCCTTTGAAAGTTTCCACCCGTGCCGAGGCCAGGCTTGTCCGAAGAGTCAAGGCTAACCCAAGGACAACAAGGAAGGAGCTCCGGGAAGATCTCATGGCAGTGGGGACATTGGTTTCAGTCAATACCATAAGTAACGTACTCCACCGCAATGGTCTCCGTTCCAGACGAGCCCGTAAGGTACCTTTACTTTCAAAGCGTCATGTCAAGGCTCGTCTACAGTTTGCTCATGATCACTTGGAGGACTCTGAGACAGACTGGTTCAAGGTTCTCTGGTCTGATGAGACCAACATCGAGATCTTTGGTGCCAACCACACACGTGACGTTTGGAGACTGGATGGCACTGCATACGACCCCAAGAATACCATCCCTACAGACAAGCATGGTGGTGGCAGCATCATGCTGTGGGGCTGTTTCTCAGCCAAGGGGCCTGGCCATCTGGTCCGCATCCTTGGGAAGATGGATAGCACGGCTGTAATTGCAAACAAGGGTTATTCCACAAAATATTAAACCTAGGGGTTGAATAATAATTGACCCACACTTTTATGTTGAAAATTTATTAAAATTTAACTGAGCAACATAACTTGTTGGTTTGTAAGATTTATGCATCTGTTAATAAATCCTGCTCTTGTTTGAAGTTTGCAGGCTCTAACTTATTTGCATCTTATCAAACCTGCTAAATCTGCAGGGGGTTAATACTACTTGTAGGCACTGTATATATATATATATATATATATATATATATATATAAATATAGTATCTTTATTGTTATGTCAATCAATGTGTTGGTACATTAGTCTGACTGTCTGGAAGACTGGAAAGAATAATAGCAGACGCTGGTGTTGAGCAAAAGTGAGGAAGTGTCACGGTATAATAGCAGCTGTGTGAAAAAAGAGGAACTTGTACTTTGTAAAAGTTAAAACTGCTTGTGTGATGTGTCCAGTCGATAATCAGTAATTGATAAGATCTGGAATCCCGATCTTCCCCGGTGAGAAGATTTGAAGGAGGGATTCTCGAGGTCCAGGTACAGCGTTATGGTAGGAGCCCTGACGGTAACCTGGTATGTTTTTGCTGAGTACCGAGCTGATGGTAGGAGCCCTGGCTGTAACTCAGTGGAATGTAATGTGTTCTATTCTCCGCGATTCTAGATAAGAGATAGATAACATTGCATAAAGAATCCTAAATCCTGGTCCTAATCAGTTATTGAGTCTTGGATGGACCGTCCTCATGTGGTTTATGTAGTGTGAACAGATTTTACTAGTAAAATCTGAAATTGTGAGGGTGATTGTAATTTCTTATCACCCACGTGACACTTCTTCCTGGAAGCGATAGAAAATAACTGTTCAGGTGGCAGAAGGTATACTGCCGTATACACCTATAAGTGACGTGTCACCAATAATTGATGTTTGATAAGGCCTTGGACTTGGTCTTCGTGGATAGAAGATTTGAAAGCGGGGTTTTCTATGTTCAGGTGCAGTGTTATAAAAGGAGGGTGAGGAAGCCCTGACTGTTACCTGGTACGGTTTTCCTCATTGGTCTTGTTTTAGTGGATGTCAATGTATTCGATTACCTAGGATTGAATACATTGGGAAAAATTCTTAACTTTGGCCTTAATCGATATTATTGAGCATTGGATGGACCGTCCTCATAAAGTATATGTAATGTGAACAGATTTTGCTAGTACTCGAGGTATCAAGAACAGCTAGCGTATAGTGAGGGTGAGTAATTTCTTATCACCCAGGTGACACTGGTGCTCTATTTCTTCCTGGAAGACGTTTGTTTGTATAATGTACGCAGTTTTTGGTGTGAAACACCGTAGGAAAGTTGAAATTGGAAAAAAGAGAAGTGTTAGGTTTCTATTTCAACTTCTATAAAGTTTAATTGTAGGTGACACGCGTATGTTGAGAAAGAGAATTCTCCCAAGGGGGGAGATTAGATGAGAATTGATTGAAGGTACACGATGTGATATTGAATGTCAATATAGTGGAAGTATGGAGATGGTTTGAAGAAATTTAATACTGAATCTGTCTGAGAAAATGACACCTCAGGAAGTGGCCAAGCCCATTAGAAAGCAACACCCTCCACCCTGTAAGCTGTTCCCATATGGTGGACTTGTGTACTGTCTGTGAGCACTGTGTCCACGTAAGCCCACCCCATTATTTCCTGTCCTGAATGTAGATTTCTTTCTGTCACACTGTGTTTTGTCCAGCCCTGGGTGGGATATGGTATGGGGATATTATGTCAGGGGCTGACAGGAGATAGGGATATGCTGGAGGCTCGGCGCTGACCACTATTAGGTCTACCGTCGAGATGAGGGCAAGCACAGGGTCCTTAGTTACAGGGTCAGCCCACGGGTCCCTATATAATCCCTATTCCCAGTGACAAATTGAATACCCCCTGAATGTAGATGGCACAAACCATGTCCCTCTCTCCCAGGCCTCTTCAGACGCCATTTTTTTTGGCCAACACCTACTTCCTCTTTTAGCGGCTGTTTCTTATCAGTAATTATCTTTAGCGGCCGTTTTAACTCAGACACTACATAGTTCCTCTTTTGACGCCATTTTATTCTGGCCGACACCCAGTTCCCTTTTCCAGCCGCCATCTTAGAGCCCAAAGCCACTGCTCTGTTTATTGCTGATGCAGCAGAGGCTGCAGAGGAGGGACATGGGGACCTGAAATACACACTATGTTTTTGGTCATATATACAGTTGTGCCCCATTGTGTTCCCACTAATGACCCTTAGCAGAGGACATTGCTGATAGTCCTGTGGAAACCTTTTCCTTTCACTTTTGCATATTTGTTTTTGATGTACCTAGTATACAATTTATTAGACCATATAGACTGCTCACTATTAGTCCTGGTGGACAGTGAATATTTTTCTGCCTATGGCAGTTGATGCTTAGCCTATTTTGAGATATTCTCACTTGTATGTTATCCTGCCTGGTATATTGCACAAGTGTTCCCTGATATAGAGGGTGGATGATCATGTGGTCCTAAGGGGACGTTGATCATCAGGAGTTGGCATATATTAGGGGTTTTGTTGGCAGCACCCAGTAATCCTTTGTGTTTTAGTTTGCAGGGTCTGACAGGAGATAGGGATACGCTGGAGAATTGGCCCTGATCACCATCAGGTCTACCGTCGGGATGAGGGAGAGTGCAGGGCTCCCAGTTACAGGGTCAGCACAGGAGAGGTAGAGTAGATATGCTCCACTGCTATTTTTAGTTGTGTATATGTAGAAAGGGGGGGGGCTGCTTGCTAGTTTCCAAACACTCTTGTGCTCTTCTTTTTCCCCAGGGTTTTAGGGGATCTTAGTTTTTAGAATTTCAGTGTTCTCCTGACCCAAAGTTACACCCATTGCTCTTTCTTACAAGCCTGGGTACAGTCCTTTGTATTAGGTCTCCGAGAGCCCATATGCAAACAAACTACAGCTGGTAACTCCTGATTACAGAGTGAAGGACCAAGACATCCTCCTTCAAGTGGCAAGACGTCTGGAGATGAATCTAACAGCTTACAAGATCACCCCACATACAGATGGGCTGCGTTCACAGCCACCTGAAGAGTATCATCACGTCATCTCCAGCCCAGAAATCATTCTACCTGTTTGCCATGGAGGAAGACAGCAACCCTTTGAATGCTACTCAGCCAGATTGAACACCTACCTAAAGCACCAGTTGAAGATCAATGCCCTTATGACATCACTGCTTCCTGACAAAGTCACCATTTCCCGGTGTGCGGTCCTTAATCCTGCTAAACTTCTCACTTTTCCAAGGGGGGAGTGTCCCACCTCTGACATCTTAGTGGAAGAGGTAGTCGACTCTGGCATAGCTGAGGCAGGAAACTCTGGATTCGATACAGTGACGGATACACCTTTGGACCCTGACTTAACCCCTTTGTGGATGGATCAATATGTGCATCAAGAAGATGGTTCCACACGGGTATGGTGGTGGTAGCAGAAAACACTGTGCCGATAGAGCAGTCACTACCCGCATCCCTGTCTGCAAAAGAAGCAGAGGTATGTGCTCTCACTGAAGCCTGCAAGATGGCATCTATTCTGTATGGAAGACAAGAGACTTGATCACCGCCAATAGAACTGTACGCCGCCATGAGGCCATAGAAGAACTGATGGAAGCTTTGCTATTGCCAGACAGAGTCGCGGTGAGCAGGGTTGAGGCCTACATTGGAGGAGTTAAGGGAAGCAGTAAGAAGTGCCCTCACTGACACAACATCCAAAGAAGCCCCAAGACCACTTACCACAGAAACAGTCAGTCAATCTGTACTTTTAAAATTACCTCGACGTGAAGAAGAAAGTAAAGATGGAAAGTCTTGAGAAAACATTGTCCTGACCCTACAAGAGCAAGTCTCAGAAGAAGAAGAGGACTGAAATAGGGTGCAGCTGTGGGCTCCTGGAGGCCATAGGAAGTGGCTAGTGACCTGCTTTTACTGCCAGCCAAAGAGATATGGCAGGCCTTAGACACAGAACTGAACCTACACACTCACAGACACAGAATAGAGGGAAGGTTGGGAGAATGGGGCAGTGTAGAAAGCAAGGGCATGAGAGTCTTCCCCTTGCATTGTTCAGTGTCAGACACACCCTAGCAGGGACCACTAGGTTGAGACCCTATGAAATCCTGTTTAGAAGTACCCCCAGATACTTTAACTAAGCTTGTTTGTGTAACTAAACATTTGCCTAATATACGTTTTTTAGTTTTCTCCTCCAGATCCAACCAGATCTAGATTTTTTCTCTTTTTCTATTTCTCTCTTTTTCTCTTTTCTCTTTTTCTCTCTCTTTTTCTCTCTTCCTCTCTTCCTCTCTTCTCAGTCTCTCTCGCTCTCTCTTTTTCTCAATCTCTCTCTCTTCTCAATCTTTCTCTCTCTTCCTCTCTCCTTTCTCTCTCTTCCTCTCTTCTCAATCTTTTTCTTTCTGACAAAGATCCATAAAGATACATGCATTCCATTACAAGAGATGTCAGACCAGGGACCAGAAGATGGCTGTCTTCCCTCTTCTACCCGATACCTTTGTGCCAAGACGATGATATCCAAGCTTGTGGACCAGAAGATGATTGTGCATCCCACCTTTGAAGATGTCCCACCATTACTGCCTGAGGACTGAGGAGCATGAGACTCTTGAGTGAAACCAACCCTGATAAATATGAGCTGATTAGAGGACTACCGCCACGTTCCCCCTTCCTGAATAACGTGTGCCAGCGGAACATAGCCATGAGGACAGTCTAGAGAATACGGTCAGGATCTGGCTTCCTATGCATAGTTTGTTGGGTGGGGAGATTCATACACAAGAGATGGGTTATCTCGTATGTAAGTGAGGTAACCATCGGCATTAGGACAGATCAATAGACTCGGAAAAAGTAAGGAAAGACTTTTGGCTATCTCCAAAGGGGGGGGAATAGTGGTCCTGGAATAGTGGTCCACCATTGTAAGAGCATATGTATAGCCTTTTCTACTGGGTGTTAATTTTACATGATCTAGAGCTACTGTTATGGACAAGATTATGAACTATTATGAGTATATAAGAGTTATATGAAGATATCCAAAAAAACAGAATTTAAGATGGTGTTTGAACTGTACCACACATATATCTCTTTTTCAGACATAAGACTCAGACAGTCTGAGTCTTGTGACAAGTGAATCATGCTGACATAGCTTAAATAAATGAGGAACCAAGCACATTACAGTATATTCCATATCACAGAATAAGCTCTAGGATAGATTACCCAATAGGAGACGTGCTACGTATTATTGGCTCCTAGCCAATAATTCCCTTTAAATGTATTGTTCACTTCCGTATTAAACAGTCATTATTTTCTATAAAGATCCGTGTCATGTCTCTGTGTACGAAAGAATAGTATGCATGCTACTACCAAATGACTCATAATTTGGAATGCAGACAGGGTTAAGGTAGATGCACGATTAGATTGTAAATTTATCACTACAAGTTCTAATGGCTGCTTGGTGATAATGGGTTGCAGTGGTGCCCTTTGGCTGTCACGGTCTTTTCTTCTTAGGTTGGAGGGACTACAACTTCTACACCATTTCTCTATGGTGGTTCTCATGCCAACCCAATAGAATCTCTCACGTAACAGTGTCTCCAGCTTCTTCCATCTGAAGTGTCCAGCTCCATCGTAGTATGCCTCCAGCACCATCTGGACATTTCTCTTTGGTACCACCACTTGCCAAACCATCTCGTGGGTGTTAGGGTTGGTACACTTCTACACAGCTTGCCTTGATAGATGAACAGCCTGCTCCTCTCTTTCCAAAGGTGTTGCGCTTCGAGTGGGGCATCTGGGCCTAGACATGAGTCTGAATGGGCTATCAGCTCTTTAACCAAACTAACTGTGGGGTCACCGTCCTGCTTCCTTCCACCCATGGTGAGGTAACGGGTTCAGCACCGCTTCTTGATGGTTAGTGCAGGACTGTTGATACTGGGATTCACTGTGGCAGTGAAAAGCTGGCAGCTCTATTTCTTCTAGCTCATCCACATCTTCTCCTGCATCTGGTAAGTGAGGCATCCTTGACAACGCATCCGCATTGGCGTTCTTGCGACCAGCCCGGTACTTGATGGTGAAGTCATAGTTTGTCAACCGGGCCACCCAACGTTGTTCTAGTGCACCCAACTTCGCGGTATCCAGGTGACTTAGAGGGTTATTGTCTGTGAAGACAGGGAATTTTGCAGCCACTAGATAATGCTTAAACCATTCAGTAATAGCCCAGACTAAAGCTGGGTTCACACATAGCGACAGCGACAACGACTTCGCTGTTACGTCACCATTTTCTGTGACGCAACAGCGATCTTGTATGTCGATGTTATGATCGCTGCTTAGCTGTCAAATACAGCAACGCAGCAGCGATCATAACGTCGCTACATGTGCAGAGAGTAGGGAGCCGCGCACACTGCTTAGCGCTGGCTCCCTGCACTCCTAGCTACAGTACACATCGGGTTAACTACCCGATGTGTACTGCAGCTACATGTGCAGAGAGCAGAGAGCCGCGCACACTGCTTTGCGCTGGCTCCCTGCACTCCTAGCTACAGTACACATCGGGTTAATTAACCGAATGTGTACTGCAGCTACATGTGCAGAGAGCAGGGAGCCGGCACTGGCAGCGTGAGAGTGGCGGAGGCTGGTAACGAAGGTAAATATCGGGTAACCACCTTGGTTACCTGATGTTTACCCTGGTTACAGCTTACCGCAGCCGCCAGATGCCGGATCCTGCTCTCTGCTCGCTTCATTTCGTCGCTCTCTCGCTGTCACACACAGCGATCTGTGCGTCACAGCGGGAGAGCAACAATAAAAAAACGAACCAGGCTTGTGTGTAACGAGCAGCAATCTCACAGCAGGGGCCAGATTGCTGCTCAGTGTCACACACAGCGAGATCGCTAATGAGGTCACTGCTGCGTCACAAAAACCGTGACTCAGCAGCGATCTCAGCAGCGATCTCGCTGTGTGTGAAGCACCCCTAAGGCCAGGAACCTTAACTTGAATGAGCTGTAGTTTCCTGGGTTTCTCTCAGTAGGACGGAGCTTCTTGCTTGCATAAGCAATCACGCGTTATTTGCCCGTCTGCACCTGAGATAGTACTGCTCCCAATCCCACGTTGGTGGCATCAGTATATAACACGAATGGTAAGTTGTAATCAGGATAGGCCAGAATCTCGTCACCAGTCGGTGCCCACCTCATCTGCCTGAAGGAGTTCTCCTCTTTTTCATCCCATTCAAATGGAGGGCCAGAAGCCTTGCCCTTCATTGCCTGGCCTACCAGGAGTTCTTGCAAAGGTGCTGCCATCTTTGTACAGCCCTATATGAATCTCCTGTAGTACCCTACTAGACTCAACAACTGACGTACCTCTTTGACGTTGGTCAGTCTGGGACAGTTCTTGATGACGGTGATCTTTTCTGGGTCTGGTGCCACTACTTTTGCGCTGACCACATGTCCGAGATACTGAACCTTTGGCGTCAGCAAATGGCATTTCAACGTCTTCAGCTTCATTCCGTATTTTGACAATGCGTCAAATACCTCAGCTAGATGTTTAAGGTGTTCCTCAAAGATTATTGAATAGACTGACATCATCCAGGTAGAGTAGCACGATCTTAAAGTTGCGGTGTTCCAGGCAACACTCCATCAGTCTTTGGAATGTTCCAGGTGCATTGCCGAGTCCAAATGGCATGTTATTGAACTCACCAGGCCCATTGGTGTTGCAAATGCAGTCTTCTCCCAGTCTTCTTCTGCTACGTACACCTGCCAATACCCACTAGTAAGATCCAGGGTGGAAAAGTAAGTTAGTGTGGCACCCCTGTCCTAGTCAAGCACCACTGAGTACTACACCCATGCTAGGACAGTGCTTCCAGGTAATTCCAAAGGCCAGAAAGGGGTGTGTACGCACAGACACATAGCAACCAGGTCTCCCAAACCATTAAATGGGACCCTTGGGTAGCCTCTGGAAGAGGCTAGCTTTCAACTCCTGTCAAGGGGTGTAGTGGAGGGGCTGGAAACTAAGCTTAAGAGGCTGAAAGGAAAGTTGGAGGAGTGAGCCAGTCTGGGGGTGGAGTGCAGCAGTTGCTGGGAGACGCAGTGACACGGACACCCTAGTCAGACCCTGCACGAGTGGTAGCTGTTAGCGGGGGAGAACAGTGACCTGAGAGTCAGTCAGAAAGACACCTGAAGAGAGGCAGTCGAGTACGGGGACTGCTGGTGACTAAGCACGCACAGGGAACAGGTCCCTAGAGCAGATGTCCATTTAGTGATCTGCTGAACCTGTCAGTGAGGGGACTGGAGGTCCCTCGCCAACCATCTAGAGTCCTAGCCTCAGCAGCAACAGGGGGACCCATAAGGAGACGGAGCGAGAAGCCATCTCACCTGGTCCACGCTGCTGGCAAACGGTCCAAAAAGGGGAGAAAAGGCAGTAGCAACTTCCCTGGATAGATCCCACGGTACTTCAAGTGAGGGGTTATCCGAAACAAGAAGTGCAAGGAAGGCGTGTTAATAGTTACCCTCAGAATGGCCTGAAGGAGCTCCTGGTTCATCTCAGCATCGCCCGGGCTCCTCAAAACCAAACATCCAAAAGTGAGTAAACAAGTTGAAACACTTTCTGGACTGCGATCGAGTTTTTCTGCGACCTGTTGTTCTATGCACCCGAGCCCCTGGGGCCAGCCTCACTCACGGGAGGCCATACCATCCGACTGCAGCCCCAGATGCTTGTTAAACCTGCAGTGGCGGTCTCTCATAACCCTGACCGCAAACCGTGAGTGGCGTCACGACTCCCATGTAAATAAACCCGACATACCTGTTGCCAGTGGTAATCAAGTGGAGCCCCTGTGGCGTCCCAGAAGGTGGAGTGACGTCCCTGAGGTGACCGCTACAGGTGGGCGACACATTAGCAGCTTTCAGTGCAGCTAGTAACTTTTCTATGCGGGATAACGGGTAAGCATCCTTATGTGTTATATGATTTATTTGCCTATAATCTACACACATCCTAATTGTGCCATCCTTCTTTCTAACCAGGACCAGTGGAGCTGCGCAGGGGCTACAACTGTTTCTGATAACCCCTTCCTCTTTCATGTTTCGCAACATTTCCTTGGCACACTGATAGTGAGCTGGTGGCCTATATCTCTCTTTAATGAGGAATGGTCTCCTGTGGGTATATGGTGTTGTACCCCTTTTATCCTCCCGAAATCTAATGGATGCTTACTGAAAACCTGTTCATACTCCTGTACCACCTGATAAACTCCGTGTTTCTGGTGAGGAGGAGTGGAATCAGTCCTTACATGCAGTTTCTGACACCAATCCTCTAACTGTTCCTGGGAACTGTTATCCTCTGACTGTTCTGATGAGGTCAAGGGTTCCACTGCCTGGATGGATTCATTGGTGACAGTAAACAATTTGACAATGGTGGTGTACCAGGCCAATGTAGTTTCCTCCTCCCCACAATTTAACACTCGTACGGGTACCCTTCCCTTGTGTACATCAACCACCCCCCAGGCTGTCAGAACTGTAGACCAATTTTCTGAGAATATGGGTTCTACCACTGCCTGGTAATCTCGCCCTTTGGGGCCTATTGCTGCCCGACACCATATCATCATTTCACTTCTTGGGGGCATAACAATAGGACCGGAGTCTATTACCCGTACATTTCCAATTTCCCGAGATAGGTTTACCTGTTGCCTCTGCAGAAGGGCTCTGATTTCTTTTTGTAGGACCCTCTGCTGCCCGATGCCGGCTGTTTCAGCAATCTTTTGGAGTAAGAACAGCACTTTCCCCAGACAATTTTCAATTACATTTGTACCCAAAATCATCTGTGGATTTTTCTCATTAGCATCAGTTTCAACTACAATCAATCCTTGGCCTTTTAGTTCTACCCTCCCCACTTTTATGGTTACCTCCCTGAACCCTATCTGAGTCACTGGTAATCCATTAACAGTATAAATGGTGAGGCCTGAGTCCGGACGGGTGAGCTCAGTATCAGACTAGAATCTCTTGTAAAGAACATACGGGATGGTTGTTACCTGCGAGCCGGTATCCAACAGTGCAGCTGTGGGAATTCCGTCCAGTGTAATGGACAGAACTGGTCGTTCTCCCACATATCTATCATGCCAATCAGATGGGCCTTGTCATCTTATTCCTGGGGGTTGTCCCTTGGCCCCAAGCATTGCTGGTTTAAAGGACACGTTCTTGCAAAATGGCCTGCCTTGTTGCAACGACGGTAGATGGGTTGTCCAGATGAGTTGTAGCGATCGCTGGTCCTTCCTCTAGATTAGACCTGGGCAAGGGGCGGCCCGCGGGCCAGATCCGGCCCACCTACTGTCTGTGACTGGCCTGTCCATCTTAGCTGAGAGTTGGAGGCATGGCGTGATCTACGATTTTATGCCTCAGCCCCGCTCTCACTGTCGGGAGCTATGTATCCCGTGGTGCAGTGATAAGCAGCTGCCACGCCATCCCCCCTCTGCTGGTCACGCCCCCTCTTGCTGCCAGTCATGCCGCCTCTGGATGCTGGTCACAGTCTCTGGATGCCTTCTATGGCATCTATGGTGCTAGCCACACCCCTTTTGCTGTCACCTACTCCCCCTCAATGCTGGACACACACTCCTCGGATGCCATCCTTGTCCTCTCTTGCTGCTCTCTTGATGCTGGCCATGCCTCTTTGCCTGGGTCCTCACATGTGACCAACTCATCTCCACAGCGGCCACTTCAAAAACGTCTGTTCTGCTAGTGAGGTAATGTGACCCAGCAGCAGAAGGGAGAGTGCAGTATGCCTGCAGGAGCGGAGAGCAGTGTGATTGCAAGAGGACAGTGCAGTGTGCCTGCAGGAGGAGAGAGCAGGGGAGCAGCACTTGTGTCTTCTCAGGTCCCCCTCTGCCTGCAATAGAAGAAGCAGACACACAGGGGACTCGGAAGGCAGCCAGAGGAGCCCTCAGGCTCTGCTGCTGCAGTGCTACCAGCCTGTACCCTCAGCGCCCCCAGGGCCAGTATATATGCCCCACAGGCCACCACTGTCAGTATGTATGCCCCACAGGCCACCGCTGTCAGTATGTATGCCCCACTGGCCACCCCTGTCAGTAAGTATGCCCCACAGGCCACCAGGGTCAGTATGTATGCTCCACAGACCACCATGGCCAGTATAAATGCCCCACAGGCCACCAGGGTGTTAGGGCCAGGTGGACGGGCAGACCCAGGAGGTGGATCCACTGGGCCGAACTCCTTGATGATGGTAAGGGGTCCGGTAGCTGGAGCACTATAGGCAGCAGAACAGTCCGTGCACAAGAGTATAACGGAGAAGTCCCTGGGACCATGGAGTCACTGATGGTAGTCCGGGTGACGGAGCTCAGGTTCGGAAGCCGAGAAGATGTCAGGCGGGGTCCGGAACCTTTGGAGTGAGATGACGGGTCACCGCAGGGATCCGAGATGGTACGGACTGTCAGGATGGCAGATAGGCAGCGTTCGGGGTTCGGGATTCGGCAGGACCGGATGGCGAGGCAGGCTCGGCTCTAGAAGAGAGAGAGGTGAGTATATCACAGGAACACAAGGAGACCTGACTCCTAGCTTGAGAAACACGAAGATCAGGCCCCGCCCACTTGGACATTAACCCCCTTTATACCCTGTACCTGTGTGCATCATTTCCTGTTAATGGACGCTGGCCCTTTAAGAATGGGTCAATGACCGCGCGCGCGCCCTAATGCGCATGCGCGCGGCCCGAGTTCCAGAAGCCAGAGCAGGAAGCTGAGAGGAGGAAGCAGCAGAGCCGGGCTGGGGCTGAGAAGCCGACGGGCGCCGGGAGCGGGGACCAGGACGCCGGGGACGCGCCGGCAATGGATGCTGGAGAGCGGGGAGCGGCGGTGACCGGACCGAGGAACCGGGAAGCGAGGCAGGGGAGCCGGGGAGCGTGACAGGTGAGCCGGGGAGCAGCGCAGGGGACCCGGGGAGCGTGACACAGGGCCAGTATAAATGCCCCACAGGCCACCACAGTCAATATGTATGCCCCACAGGCCACCACGGTCAGTATGTATGTGACGCCCTGGCCAGGCCAGGTAGTCACAAATAGGGCCCCGCATTACACCTGTCCCTCATAGGTAACATACAGCCAAACACATAAACCCTAGTCACCCCCCCAGGGCTTGACGGACGCACCGGGGGGCAGAGTCAGACGGTTGGAAGACGCCCACCGAGGAGTTCAGACAGCCTGGGGTGGAAAAGTTGAGCAGATAAGGTGGAGAGTTCAATTTGGAGAGGTGTATGGGCTGGACCTGTGTACAGCTCCAGCAGAGGAGAGAAAACCAAATTTGAGCAGGTGCCAGGGTAGGAGCCCTGTTACCTTTAGCTAGGAGGCAAACGGCGGTCTCCATCTGCAGGAGCTGGGAAGACGGCTCGGTAGAACTGAGGTGGACCGAAACAGGGTTCTAGCCCGCTGGTACCGACCCGGGGAACCGACTCGGAAACCGGAGCACAAAGGGGGTACTCAGACCCTGAAGCTAGGTCCAGAAGCTACTGGGGGCTAACTAATTAACTGATTGTGGCCAGGACTAGAGGTCCTGTCCCACGCAAAGTCCCGACTGAAGGCAACAGCCCAACGAGGGGGATAAGCAGCCACCGCCACGGCTCAGAGATCCCAAGGGCCAGCGTCTGCGGGCAAAGGGCTCCTTAGCAACCACAAGCCAGGAGCGGACTCCTGAAGTTGCAAGTGCAGGTAGTTCATCATCACAAACAGGTGTGGGAGAAAGACAGAGACCACCAGCCTCGTTGGAGACCAGACTGCAGCCGGCTGCTGGCACCGACCACCATCACCTTGGTTTACCAGAGACTCGTGAGTTTACTAATAGTGAGTACATCAGTGCCCTCCGGCCGCCCATCTCCCTGCACCGCCAAACACCCCCCAACGGGTCCCGGGACCACCATCCCTGCCCACGGAGGGGTTAACAACTTGTTGCGCAACATCTCCCCTGGGTGCCCCGTAACTGCAGCAGTGGAGTCCACCTTCACCACATCCCGTGGGTAGCGTCAAGAACTTAATACAGCTCTGGCCGTACAACTACGTCCCCAAACCACAAACCCCCTTTTGATTGGAGTGACCGCAGGACCCCCGGGTCCAGAGACCCTCGAGCCACCCACTGAAGGTCCGGATCCGAGCGGCTCGGCTGCCGAGCATGGGGCGGTACATGTATGCTCCACTGACCACCACTACCAGTATGCATGCTCCACAGGCCACCAGTGCCAGTATTTATGCTCCACTGGCCACCACTGCCAGTATGTATGCCCCCCACTGACCCCAGTAATGTGCATGCCCCCCACTGACCTCCATATTTCATTGAATCTTTGTATTATTTAACTTACTGTTTGTTTATGAAGGTATAGTATGTATACTATATACAGTATTGGGTAGAAATGAGTTAATTATATTAGTCTGGCCCTCAAAAACCATCCCAATTTCTCATACGGCCCCATGGGAAAATTAATTGCCCACCCCTGCTCTAGATGATGGGGTCTCCTCCTTCCTCACATCCATGGAATGTCCTGAGGGCAGTCGGCCAGCTGAATCTTCTCCAATGACTTGGGTTCTGGTTTGAGTTGCATCACTTTTAAGATCATTGCTACATCCTTACTTAGCTGTTGCACTTGGGAACATAGGTCATCAGAAGCACCAGGTGTCGCAGCCTGTCCATTAGTCTCCACAATGGTTAAGGAAGAGGGTTCCACTCTCAAAAGTGAGGTACTGACTTGCCATGACTGAGGGGCAGGGTCTGTGGTTGCAGGGGGCTGCAACACTTTTATTGCTCAGTCCTTTAAGAGGACATTGTCCTCTTTTTGTTGCTATTTTTATACCCGGTCCTTTAAGACAACAAAGTCCACATCAGGGTGTTCCAGAGCCCACAAGCGCAACTGCTTGGTGTTTACTGATTCCCGGTCTGCATCTGACCAGGTCTCTACTTCCAGCTCTGCTGCACCCGTTAACTGTCCCAGCACAACAGACACTCTTTGTTTGCCAGTCATTGCATAAATGTCTAATACAGTACATATTTCCTCTTGAACCTGATTAAGGTATCTGGTTTATCATCATACTGGGGCAGCAACGCCGCTGCCAGAACATTATTATTATTATTTATTAGTATAGCGCCATCAATTCCATGGCGCTTTACATGTGAAAGGGGTGTACATAATAGGGACAAGTACAATAATCATAAACAATACAAGGCACTGACAGGTACAGGAGGAGAGAGGTCCCTGCCCGCGAGGGCTCACAGTCTACAAGGGATAGGTGAGGATACAGTAGGTTAGGGCAGAACATATGGCAGGGTGATCGGAATGATCGGTACCACCGTTCTGGGTGCTGCCGCTTCCATACCTGGACCAGGCCCTGCTGCATCCCCGTCTCCTTGCACCTCCATCTTGCTTCCCCCTTTTGGTTTCCTTTTACCACTTTCTCTCGCGGGACTGGAGCATTTCGGGAGCTTCCGGGTCAGGTCACTACTCCTTCCGCCTGTTCTTGATAGAGTCATGGGCGGAGTTTATTTTCGTGCCCTTTTCACAACCGCTCTTCACATGATGCAGTTAATTTTCCATCACACAAGATGGCGGAAAAATCCACAAGTTCAATCACAAACCCAATTGGATGAGTCCCGACCAATAGGTGGCCATCCATTAGATCTGTCCCTAGCCTGTTACCCAGACTCGGGTTAAAGGGCATGGATGTGTGTGTTTGAATGGTATTTACCGGCACTGGTCTTCCAGGAATCCCAGGGTTAGATGCCCTATCCTGTGGCACCTGACGCCTCAGGGGCGCCACATCAACAAATAAGGAAGACCTGAGTGAGTAAGTGGAAGATGAGGTAGTGGATGTTGAAGTCACTGACCCAACCTGTGAAGGTGTCATGCAAAGTGAGGACAGCAGTACAGAAGGGGACAGAACCGCAGAACCATAACAGTCAGGAACTGGCGGTGGGATGACCAGAGGGCGAAGACAGGAAACTGTTTAACACACACCGACAGAAAGCAAGTTCCCAAGCCAAGGATGTTCTCTAGGTGTTCCTGGTGCTTTTTTAAAGAAAGTGCGGATGATAAAAGAATGGTCATTTGCAACCTGTGTCATATCAAAATCAGCAGGGGTCTGACTACTACCAGCCTAAGCACCACCCGCATGCTCAGGCATGTCATCCACATACCCAACCAGGTGAGCTAGGGAACAGGTGCAGATGCTTCCCGCCCTACACCTGTTATTGAGCAGTCAAAAGCACCATCAGCTACTGCATACAGTTCTTTGTCCCAGCGCAGCATTCAGCTGTGTCTACCACAGGCTTTGAAATGTAAATGTAAATACCCAGCTTGACCTGGAAATTTTGCCATTTAGGCATGTCAACACTGAAGTTTTCTGCAATAACATAGCAGTGGCCTTCCCTCAGCGCTCG